>NC_035448.2:103371119-103708119 GCF_002127325.2 Helianthus annuus
GCGGATACCAGTTATGTGTCTCTAAAGGTCAGTCAAATGTTAAAACATACACCAACACCCTTAAACACCAAACATGTCGTAGAGATAGCCAATGGTAAAAGTTTAGAGGCCACACACGTAGTCAAGGGTTGTAACATTGTCTTAGCGGGTCAGACCTTCTCCATCGACCTCATTCCTATAGTTTTGGGTAGTTTCGACATCGTTATTGGGATGGATTGGTTATCCCAGCAGCAAGCAGAGATCCTATGCAAGGAGAAGATAGTTCATATTCCCCGTTCTGGCAAAGAACCTCTCGAAGTTCAAGGCGACAAGAGTGGTGCTGTGGTTGGCATCATCTCCTTCCTGAAGGCCCAAAAGTGGTTACGAAAGGGGCACACGTCCATTTTGGCACTAGTTACTGATGCATCAACGAAAGAGAAAAGAATAGAGGATATCCCAGTTGTACGCGATTTTCCTCAAGTGTTCCCCGAAGATTTGCCTGGGCTACCACCTCATCGCCAGGTCGAATTCCAGATTGAACTAGCTCCTGGAGCAGCACCTATAGCTCACGCACCGTATCGTTTAGCTCCAACTGAACTGGAAGAACTATCAAAGCAACTACAAGAGCTCTTGGATAAGGGCTTTATTCGTCCTAGCTCTTCGCCCTGGGGAGCTCCAGTGCTATTTGTGAAGAAGAAGGACGGTACTTTCAGGATGTGCATTGATTACCGTGAACTGAACAAGGTGACAGTGAAGAACCGCTACCCTCTGCCACGTGTTGATGACTTATTCAACCAGTTGCAAGGGTCGAGCTACTACTCCAAGATAGATTTGAGGTCAGGTTACCATCAGCTGAGAGTCCGGGATGAGGACGTCTCTAAAACAGCATTCAGAACTCGCTACGGCCACTACGAGTTTCTAGTCATGCCATTCGGGCTAACGAACGCACCTGCAGTTTTCATGGGTCTTATGAACAGGGTGTGCAAGCCTTATTTAGACAAGTTTGTGATTGTTTTCATCGACGACATCCTGATCTACTCCAAGAGTCAGGAGGAACACGAGCAGCACTTATGACTTATCTTGGAACTTCTTCGAAAGGAACAACTGTACGCTAAGTTTTCAAAATGCGACTTCTGGCTTCGTGAAGTCCACTTTCTAGGCCATGTGGTAAACAAGGATGGGATTCATGTTGATCTATCCAAGGTAGACTCGATCAGGAACTGGCCTGCACCGCGTACACCAACGGAAATACGCCAATTCTTGGGTTTGGTAGGTTATTACAGACGGTTCATCAAAGACTTCTCAAAGATTGCACAGCCGCTTACACTGTTGACACAGAAAGGTGTTACTTATCGTTGGGGTAATACGCAGGAAACAGCTTTTCAACACCTAAAGGATAGGCTCTGCAGCGCACTTATTCTCTCATTGCTAGAGGGCACAGACGATTTTGTGGTCTACTGCGACGCGTCGATTCAGGGTCTTGGTTGTGTATTGATGCAAAGGGATAAAGTCATTGCCTACGCTTCGCGCCAACTTAAAGTTCGAACGGAACTATACTACACACGATTTAGAACTTGGAGCTGTTGTTTTCGCGCTTAAGATATGGCAACACTACCTGTACGGTACCAAGTGCACTATCTACACCGATCACAGGAGTCTCGAGCATATCTTCAAGCAGAAGGAATTGAACATGCGGCAACGTCGATGGGTTGAACTACTGAATGATTACGAATGCGCTATCAAATACCATCCAGGCAAAGCCAATGTTGTGGCTGACGCTCTCAGTCGGAAAGACACTACGCCTAGACACGTACGAGCATTACAACTTACTATACAGTCTAGTCTTCCTGCACAGATACGGGATGCTCAGATAGAAGCGTTGAAACCAGAAAACGTCAGGGCTGAAGCCCTGCGCGGCTCAAGGCAACGATTGGAACAAAGGGAAGATGGCGCCTCCTACGTAACAGGACGCATTTGGGTTCCACATTATGGCAACATACGCGAGCTGGTAATGGATGAAGCTCATAAGTCCCGCTACTCGGTACATCCAGGTTTGGATAAAATGTACCACGATCTTAGAACTACGTACTGGTGGCCTAACATGAAGGCCCACATAGCAACTTACGTCGGCAAGTGTTTGACCTGTGCGAGGGTCAAGATGGAATACCAGAAACCATCGGGCCTACTTCAGCAACCAAAGATACCGCAGTGGAAATGGGAGGAAATTTCCATGGATTTTGTTACTGGCCTGCCTAGATCCCAGCGTGGGAACGATACTATTTGGATGATCGTGGATCGACTCACAAAGTCTGCTCACTTCTTGGCTATCAAGGAAACTGACAAGTTCTCTTCATTAGAAGACGTATGCTTGAAAGAAGTTGTTTCGAGGCACGAAGTGCCAATCTCTATTATCTCGGGTCGTGATGCACGATTCACTTCAGAACTATGGCAAGCAGTGCACAAATCTTTTGGCTCTCGGTTAGACATGAGCACAGCTTACCACCCTCAGATGGATGGGCAGTCTGAGCGCACTATTCAGACTCTAGAAGACATGCTTCGGTTTTGTGTGATCGATTTCGGCAACAGCTAGGAAAAACATCTCCCGTTAGTGGAGTTTTCGTACAACAACAGTTACCACACCAGCATACAAGCCGCTCCATTCGAAGCATTATACGGACGTAAATGCCGATCACCTCTTTGTTGGGCAGAGGTGGGTGATAGTCAGATAACAGGTCCATAAATGGTAGTTGATGCTACTGAACGAATTGCACAGATACGACAACGCATGGCGGCAGCTCGTGACCGTCAGAAAAGCTACGCTGATAAACGCAGGAAACCACTCGAGTTCCAAGTTGGGGATCGAGTGCTACTCAAAGTCTCACCCTGGAAGGGTGTGGTTCGTTTTGGTAAACGAGGCAAGCTCAATCTGCGGTATGTAGGACCGTTCGAAATCATTGAAAGAATAGGCAAGGTGGCCTACAAACTGAACCTACCAGCAGAACTCGGTGCAGTTCATAACGTTTTCCACGTGTCGAATCTGAAGAAGTGTCTGTCAGATGAGACCCGCATAGTTCCTTTGAAGGAACTCACTATCGACGAACAGTTGCATTTCGTCGAGGAACTTGTTGGAATCACAGACCGGGATGTTAAGGTCGATCCTCAAGAACACCAGAATACCTCTTGTACGAGTTCGTTGGAACTCCCGTCGTGTCCCAGAGTATACCTGGGAACGAGAAGACCAAATGGAACTCAAATATCCCCAGTTATTTCAGAACAATGCAATTACTACTAAGGCCGAAGCTACTACAGAATTTTGGGACGAAATTCCAAATCAACGGGGGGATGATGTGACACCCCAGGAAAACCAGTAAACGATACAACTTAACTTGCTTCCTCCGTAACCGCATGCTAAAATTCGGGACGAAATTTCTTTCAAGTTGGGGATAATGTGACAACTCTAGTTTCCGAGATTCCACTTTCGCATTTATTGCACGTTCACTGTTTGTTTAGTTGCTTACTTACACAGTTTGTTTGCGTTGTAACTGTATACATTGTGATTTGATAAAGTGTATTGTGATTGTTGCATGGTTATGTGTTATTTTACGAATGATTGACAAATACATGAACTTGGTGATGAAACTGTAAATTATATGTGGTGTGTGTGTTTTGTGTAAAGGATGATACTTAGGGGTGTTTAGTGGTAATAATGAAAATGAAACAAAACCCCTTAACCCTAATCATTCTCACCAATTTCAATCATACGACACATCAAATCATTCTCTCTACAATCATTTCTCTCATCATTCTTGGCTACACAAGTTCTCTTGCATCAATCTTGATCTTCCAATCCATCTAGAATCAATCTAAGGTAAACGTTTAATGATTGTTTGTTGTTAATCATTGGTTATTTGATTCATGCAAAACCCTAGTTCACCAAACAATGACTCTGTGGTTATTAAAGATTCTGATTGTTGTGAAATGGTTTATGATCAGTTGTGTAATCACTTACCTGATGTTAAGATGCCTGATATGTTAGAATTGTTTGATTGTTAATTAGATTACAACACTGGCAATGTCTGCGATTAGGGTTTTGATCGTAGTCTGCAACGTAACTGTTCCATTGAAAAAAAAAACTGTGATTTGGTTTTGAATACTGCTTGATTGCTAGTCCGAAGATTGTGTTAGGGTTTTGTGAAGTCACAAAATCTGAGGTTTAGGAAGATGCATGGTCCGAACTTTATGATGATGAAAGGTCCGAATTTTTGATAATGAAACACATGGTCCGACTTTGTAAAAGAGAGATATGGTCCGACTTTTATAAATAATACTTGGTCCGAATTTATCAGGGACTTGAGGTCCGAGTTTTTGCTTATATATATGGTCCGAGTTTTTGCTTATATATATGGTCCGAGTTTTTGCTTATATATATATGGTCCGAGTTTTTCTAATATATATGGTCCGAGTTCTTGGTTGATATGCATGATCCGAGTTCTGATTAATATGTATGGTCCGAGTTTTGTGGGGGGATTTGGTCCGAATTTTTGTGAATGGAGAAACATGGTCAGACTTTTATAAGGGGGTGGTTGGTCCGATTTTTAGAAGGGGTGTTTGGTCCGACTTTTATAAGGGACATATGGTCCGACTTTTTTATGCTTGTATAGTCTGAGTTTGTTGTTGGTTCAGTTAGTGTCAACTCTGTTAAATATACGAACTTTGCTAAGCATGTACACTCCTGTTAAGTTGTTAAGTGGTTAACTTTATTTGTTGGTTAACTCTGTTAGTTAACTACACTGTCAGTTTATTATTCTTGTATGTTATAAACCCTGTTGAGTTATTAACTTCGTTGTGACTGATAACTCACAATTGTGTTATTTAATAACCACATTAGCACAAACTGTGAAAGACAATTATGTGAAGCATGAATGATATGAAGGTGACTATATGTTTAAGTGCTACTTGATGTTAACTATCCCGTACACTTAGAGATTTCGGTTTCATGTGGAACTTTATA
The DNA here is from genome assembly GCF_002127325.2 of Helianthus annuus. Lineage (NCBI taxonomy): Eukaryota > Viridiplantae > Streptophyta > Magnoliopsida > Asterales > Asteraceae > Helianthus > Helianthus annuus. Next base: position 103,376,110 of record NC_035448.2, read on the forward strand.
AACATGAACTGATTTAGTGTACGTGCATACTATAGGACTTGATTGATTATTTGTGAGCACTTAACTTAGCATACCGAGCAAACCAAGGTGAGTTCACACTCTTACTAAGGCATGGGATTCCCGGGGTAGGGAATGGGATTGGATGATTATCTGTATTTACGATTGTTGTTGGGAATTATGATATACTGACCTCGGTTGGGAAAGGTCACATATAGATACTGCTAGACTAGTGATACATGGGGAAGCCCCCCACTACTCTTCGCACACATGCATGTAATGGCCGCGATACTAATACTGATCTTCGCACACATGCCTGGAATGGCCGCGATACTGATATACTAAACTTCGCACACATGCCTGGAGGATCGCGATACAAATAAAACTAGTCTACAATACATGGGAAACCCCCACTAATCTTCGCAAACATACCTAGAGGGCCGCGATGTAATTATAACAATACATGGGTTACTAAACAAACAAATGTTTTACGATATGAAACACTATTACTAAACAACTCACTGTGAACTCGCTCAACTAGTTGTTGACTCTCTATTACATGCCTTGCAGGCCGTTAGGTAACTTGGAGCTTACACTGGGAGGCGCGGTCATTGTGTACAAGGATCGTGAATGCTTTGATTAAACATTTTGACATTTCATATTCATACTTATGTTGGGTCTATTTGTATGCTTCCGCTAAACATTGACATTGCACTTATGTTTTGAACACCTTTCATATTGGTTTGGTTAAATTACATTTACTTTTACTTATTACTTACATGTTCAATATGATTGGTGGCTTGATCCTGGTCAGTCACGCCTCCAAGCGGTGGTATTCCGCGTGTGGATTTTTGGGGGTGTGACATAAGCACCCACAGGCTGACTCGTACGAACCCGGTAGGGTTTGTATTGCGCCTACCTGATGCTTTCGATCAAAATTGCTAAGTCTACAACTTTGTGTGAACCCTGCATACTACAGCTTCGCACGAAGAAGCCTTTCCTAAGGCTGAAATACCACTTAGCCTTTCCTAAGGCTGACACAATACACATGTTTTCGAAAATACTCGCATCTCGCAACCGAGTGATCCCGTCGAGACCAGGTGTGAAAAACCAATAACTCTCGATAGGATTGCTCACTCAGCGCATTTTTCCAGCATGAGAAACTTTCGTTGAGTTAGGAGTGATATCCATACCTCGACAAAAGCCTCCATTTCAAATTTCTAGTGGAGCTCTCGGATTCATTCGATGAGCACAACCACAATTGGGAACGAAACTGTTAAGTCAGGGGTGAAACCCGTACCTTAATGAACCGTTCCACTCTCTAAAATAGTTTTCGAAAGCTCTCACCAGGGACTCGACCATCACAATGACTCAAGCCACGCGATGACTAGGAGGACAAATGCCATGAGCTGCGTCCCAGTGGAAGCATAAGTCTCCAAAGTCAACGCGCATGCACGAATTCGTTGGGTGTGATTGGGTTACCTTGGGTAGTCGACGCCTAAACACCCGAGGCACTCCGAGTACTTTACTAAGCCTATGACTCGCCGGATTTTACGTTTTGATGAACTTAGTTACGTTTTATTTGTTTAACTACGATTTTCGCTCCCTATTTTACAAAACGCTCAACTCGCACAACCATCGCAATCCAAAACAAAGACCGAATGTTCGCAACAAAACTAATGTCTAATTGCCCGCTTTCCTCTCGCATTCTCTCTCTCAACGCGTCCTCGCGCATTCTAAGCCATAATATGTGTGTGTAAGTATAAACTACAACTAACTATATCTACGTAAAACCAAATTATTGTGTGAGAGTCTAGGAAGTTTCATGTCTCCTATGTGGCTCCTATGTGAAGTCTATTTATATTGCACATTACAAGTTTCGATCGCGCTCAATCGCATCGTAAACTCAAAATCATTGTGATCGAATCTCATTCCAAATCCCTCTCTGTCTAGATGCCTTCCAACAACTCTACCTCGAGATGAACAGCTAGGAGAAGAGCCAAACGAAGCGCCGATAAGAGGATTGCCTCGCTTGTGACCAAGGAAGTGGTCAAGCTCATCCCTCAAATTGTCGCTCAAGTGCACTCTCTCAGCAACTCTCGAGCCGCGAAGGACTCTAAGACGAAAGCGCCGCAATCTACTTTTCTCTACAAACACTTCAAAGCCTGTGACCCGATGGAATTCACAGGTGAAGGAGGTGTGACCCAACTACTCCAGTGGTTCAATTCTATCGAAGTTACCCTTCGTCAAAGTGGGTGTCCCGATAGTTTCCGTACTACTTGCGCCACCGGAGTATTTCAATCACGAGCACTCGACTGGTGGACCGCCAAGCGCAACAAACGTGGGATCTCCGCAGCTTACGCCCTCTCTTGGGACGAGCTGAAGGAACTCATGAAGGAAGAATATTGTCCTCCTCACGAAGTCCAAAAGCTAGAAAACGAATTTTGGGAAATCAAGCAAACCGAAGGCGACAATGCCAGCTATACAGCAAGGTTCAAGCAGCTTAGTACTATCTGTCCGAGTCAAGTCAACACTCCAGAGAAAGCCATCCCAAAGTACATCCGCGGCTTACCTGAGTGTGTGGGTGATTTTGTCGAAGCTGCAAGACCTGCTACCATTGAAGAAGCCTACCGTTTAGCCGCAGAGATCAACAACAAACGAGTCTTGGACGGATTCTTCTCCAAGAAGCCTGTCAAACAAGCTCATCAAGCAATCATCATCAACTCATCCGACGATTCCTCTGGCGAATCGGTCGATGGTTCATCTGATAACTCCTCTGAGAGTTCTTCTAAGGATTGCCCAGACAATACAACAACAACAACAACCATACCCAGTAAATCCCACAAATAGGGTCTGGGGAGGGTGGGATGTAGACAGACCTTGCCTCTATCCCTAGGGCAAATCATCAGGCAAATCCGACGACGACGCTGCATCACCTCAGGAAGCACAACCTAGCCGCAAGCGAAAGACCGTGAGCCCAGGCTCTTCAACAACTGGACTGCCGCAACCAGAACCTCTCCAAGCAGTTCCAGTTCAACCAAAACGTGCTTACAATGGGCCTCATCCCCTGTGTTTCACATGCATGTATCATCACCCGCCGGAAGCAAATTGTCGCTATTGCACAAATTGCAACTGGTATGGTCATCATACACAGCACTGCCGCGCAGGACCGCAACTCTGAAGGAAGTCAACAGCAACCGCAGTCTCCGCAGGTGTCCTTCACAGCAACGTTAGTTTGCTTCTAATGTTGTTGTAATAATACAATTTATCGCTATCGATTTCTTTTATGTGAGGAGCTTATTTCATCTATCGTCGCATATGGACTCTATTTCTCTTATACTCGAGCACCATCTAAATGCTAGCACTATGTACTATATAATGTATTTTACCTTTACAACACTCTTAGAATGAGGTACGATGTACGTGCAAGGAACAACTAATCACGGGTGCACACGGGATTATTTTGGTCAGTGCACTGAGATCCTAGTGAAGTTCTAATGGTGCCATAACGTTTAAAAGCATGATCAAGGGTCTTGGCCATGTCAACAAAGCGTGACACCAAAGCACGGGGCATAAGTAGTAGGGGTAGCGCAAGGTGTGCTTTACCATACTACCGAAGCTTTGTGAAGAAAGTGCCATGTGGAGTTGGACGTTATTAGACCTATTATATTATAATGGTTATTTTCGACACAACGCAAATCGATCGCAAGGCGTAACAAAAACTAAATCGCATCAATGCGAGACTTCTCGTAAGTCTGCGGACGCAACACAATTGCCACATCGATGGACTTAGGTAAGTTCACCCCGAAGAGCAATTGGAGCAACGCAACACTGGTCGTAAGTCTACATCGTAACTCAATCGCAGTTTTGCTAGATCTATCTCGCAATCAAAATCACTCGATATGTGGCTCGAAATCGCAATCGCATCATGTGTTTATCTCGCAATCTCTAACGCTGGTTATTGAACTATTGTGTGAACTTCTACCGCCTGGTGTGGATCGCTTATTGTGGATCGCTAGACGGGTATCGAAAATCACTGGCCGCTTTTCGCTTTAACGCATTTCGCGCCTATTTCATCAACTTGATACTCTCATCGCTTGTCGCTATCACTCATCGATATTCGTGTTATCTGTGTTATGTTAGCACGCACGACCTCGCTTCACGAGACAAAACTAATAGGGTCAAAACATGATGGTGTTTTGACCAGATTAGCAGACTTTCATGGAAAAAGGCCATGTGGGCTAGCATTAGTTACTGTTGTGGTGTATTCAACTCAATCGAATCGCATATCGTTCGCAACGCAACAATCGTCACTTATTAACTATCAGGGTCTATTGCCTATCGATGTTCGGTTATCGCTTGGAAGTCAGCGTAGTTGTGTAGAATTAGGGTACATGACATTGCTTCATGGGACAAAACTAATATGGGAAATGTGGTGTTTTCCATATTAGCAACTCACGTGGAGACATGCCGTGTGGGTTTTATGTGGAATCAAATCGAAATCGCATCTAGTCGGATCAAATCGCGTACTTCGCTATCGCTTATCAATCGTCATCTAACCCCGTGTGCCATATCAATGTTTCGTATGATCAAACTACTCCCACTCGCTATCAACGCTTTGTCTGCATCCAATTCGCTTCAATTCAAGACTCGGTCTAGCATTCTATCGCTTGGACCGAGGGATCGAAATTCTATATGTGTCTTATCGGCGCGCGTGACACCGCCTCACGAAACAGAGGTAATATGGGCAAAACATGGTGGATACGCCGCTGGTACTTCCTATAAATAAGTGTTTTAATCATATTAACAAACTTTCGTGGGAAAGTGCCCCGTGGGGCTCGATGTAAATTATTTTTCCGTACTATTAAAGAAAACCAATTTTTATAAAATTTTGTTAAAACCATTGGACAAGTGAAATTTCCTTACAACATAGAGAAAACATCGAATCAGTTTAGCTCCGTGCCCAATGGAAGTTTCATAAGTCCAGTTTTTCCTTAAAACTTTTGCAATGACAAAAAGAAATCTTCCCGAAACCGATGGTTCGACAATCGAGTTTCAGCTCGAACTCACGTTGTAGGAAAATTTTCTTAAAACTTATTTTGCCACCAAATTCTTTTAAAATGTATAACTCAAAATTTGTTATCAAAATAACAAAAACCCTCCCCATAGCGTTGGTGTGGACATCGATGCAGTTAGCGCCGCGCCATGAGGGGATTTTCCTAAAAATCTTCGAAGATTAATCGATTATCGGTAAGTTTAGAACGATATGGAATCGCTTTTGTGTGTGTCATCGCTTTTGGTTATTCGAATCGTATCTTCACACTACTCTCGCTCGTCGAATCTCAATCGATCGCTCGCTCATCTAGACGCTTTTAGTCGCTACACCCATTCGCATCAACTCCTACGACCCTACTAATGGATTAATTTCGGGACGAAATTTCCTAAAGCAGGGGAGACTGTAACAACCCGCACTTTCATGCGTTGTTACTACTCGCTATACTCGTTACGCCTAGAACCAGAGATTCGGATCATAATGTAACTATATCAGATATATCGCTAAATCGAAGTATAATCGGATAATTACGCATATTCTATCACTATTACAAACCTATTTTCATAAATGATAACACTCACGATGATGATTGAGTGAGGGCTTAATCTACCCTCCTCGATAACCGTAAGGTGTCAAAACGTAAACAAGCAACGCTAACAAAGACTATCGGGTGAGTACCATGTTTCCAGCCATCGTGACGATGACGGCAACACGAGCAAGTAGTGCCCCGATAATCATTGTGGCACATCACATCAAAGAACGCACTCGAAGGCACGCGTAAATCGATCACCGCACCGAGTATTGGTTATATAGATACGTATATACGACCCTTTTGTGAGTAATTATGATAAATAATTTAATAATAATATAAATATATGAAAATATGGCCCAAACAGTCGTAAACGCACCAAAAACGAGGATCGAAAGGCTTCCGTACATACGGGCCAGCCAAACGGCTGGGCCAGTCGATCGAACGGACCAGCCGAACGGCTGGGCCGCCCGATCGAACGGGCCAGCCGATCGGCTGGGCCGGCCGATCGGACAGGACAGCCAACCGGCTGGGCCACCAATCGAACGGACCAGCCGATCGGCTGGGCCACCCGATCGGACAGGCCAGCCGATCAGTTGGGCCGGCCGACCGAACGGGCCAACCGATCCGGGCCACCTTTCCTCCTTTCCCTCCTTCCTTGCCTATAAATACCCCCCCCCCTTCACCCCAAACACTTGTTGTTGCTGCTGCTACTCGACCAAGACGTTCCAGCCCCTTAATCTCCCGATTTCTCGCGATTCTCGTAAGTTTCTAACTCAAATCTTGTACTTCCTTAATCTATATGCATTCCTTCATCATTCTACCTTTCAAATCTCAACTTTTAACCGTGAAATCAACGGATTTGGAGTGTTCTAGGGTGATGTCACCATGGAGTTCTTCAAAGGTGATGTCATCCCATGAAGAACAACTCAGATCCGAATGGTTTCCATGCGATTTTACACAAATCTCGTCTAAATCTATGTTTTCCAATCAAGAAGTTATGGATTTGAAATGTTCTAGAGTGATGTCATCATGAAGTTCCAATGAACTTCAAGTATTGGCCTCATTCCACCAAGAACAACTCAGATCTAAGAAATTCCACAATAATAATCAAGGTTTTCACATCAGATCTATACATAAAAACGGTAGAACCAGAGCTTAGACCGACCTTCTACTCATTCCTAGTGATGTGTTGGTCTAAGATCTGATTTCTAGCAATGCTACCACCAAGTACGGGTTAAACAAAGGAAAACCGTCAAGAACGGCAAGTCCTGATGGAACGGGGTGATTCCCGGTCGTTAGAACAGGTCGGAAATTGATGGGATTTCAGTTGTTCAACACGTCACAACAACGTCCCCACCAAACCACCGAAAACACGCGAAAATCGCCGAAAAACAGCTGGACAGGCTGGCCGATCGAGCGGCCTAGCCGATCGAGCGGCCCAGTCGACCAAGCGGTCCAGCCGATCGGCCAGGCTAGCCGATCGGACGGGCTGGCCGATCGAGCAGCCCACTCGATCAAGCTAACCATCCGATCGAACAGCCTATCCGATCGGACGACCTATCCGAATGGGCCAACTTTCGATCTAACTTTCGTCCAATTTCGTGTATTCCGATACCATTTAACGCGTAATCCAATACTCATGTAATCAGTCTGAAATCAGGGCATTCTCAGGCATCATCTCGTCAATCCAACCAAATACGCACTGTGAGTATACTAGACCCCTTTTTATCGAATTTTGGGTGTAACATACGTTCCTTATAAATCGAACTTATCAAACGAATGATTCAAATTGTCAATTTATCACTTGCGAATAACTGTTTGCATAGATATACGTGATGCTAGTTGCATGTATGCTAGGACTTATACTCGTGACGTCCCACCACGACTAGTATAGTACTATTGCGCCCGACGGGGTCTAGTTATGCCATCGAAGAGTCGAGCATCGAGGACTTAGCTGGTAGTATCAGTATTGTGAGTATATATGTCGTGTATTCGTTTATGCATATGGAAATTCGCAGCACTTTTTAATCTATTATTCTACTACATATCAAACCTGTATACTCGCCAATACTTTTGTATTGACATTATTTTAACGTATGTTGCAGGACTAGTTGAAGCCTACATCAAATCAAGCTAGGAAGTCTAGAAACTCACCTAAAATCTAGGTTGTCGGATTTGGATTGTTCGAGAGGACAAGAAATATATGATGACTTAGGTGATTGTATTATTTGTTAGTATGGGATAACGAGTGTAATAAATATTATCGCAACATAGTTGTTATGGATTCTCTTGAGCAATCTGATTCGCCTAGTGCCGCGCCCCGATGATTCCGCCATCGGTTGGGGTGTGACAATGTGTGTGCGGCTCAATAATGTGTCGGTCCATTTAATAGAGTGTGCGACCTAAATATTTGACTGTGCGGTCCGTTTAAAAGTGTGCGTCACGTTACCAAGTGTGCGGTCACCTGGTAGTGTTCGATCTTGCTTTGGTAAGTTGTACTTTGTGCCTCACAAGTTTGTACAAAGGTGTGCGGTCCACACCAGTGTGCGACCGTGCATCACCCAGATGTACAATGTGCATTTAATGGTTGCATTCTAGGAGTGTCTGGTTTTTAGCAGTGTGCAACCCGCTCTGCAAGTTTGTTCAGCCTGCAGTCCAAGTTGTACATTCCAATCCAAATTGGTGAAACAATTATGTTTTCATGTTCAAATGGATTAAACACAAATTCATACTTTAATCCTATCATATTCATTGCCATAACATCAGTCAATCATTAACACAATCATTCTCAAACGCCACACGATTTCCAAAAATAGATTCTTGTTTCATTTCATCAAAACACCCCTTATTCATCATTTATCAAAACATTCATGCACATGGATCAGTCTCTACACTAAATCACATATACCTTAACTCCTATCAAGTACCATGAGCAGTTTTCAAACAAGAATCATCATCAAATATTCATAAAAATCCAAACTTGGTAGCTCAACAAATTCCTAAGCAACATCTACTCTATTTTCGAAGATCTTTGTCAACATATCACGTTTACGAATCATCACACAAGAATGTTAACATACAAACCATAAATCATCTTAAGCTCATTCTCTTATCTCACACTCATCATGTATAACCATTTAAGCAGCTATTTCTTCATGTATGCTCATATAAGGTATACACAATGAACACACTAACCTGGGTTTTATTATGACAACCGTGCTCTGTAAACGATGTACGATGTAAAACAATATCAATTATCAATAAAACGATGTGTTTTGATGTTAATATTTGTGTATTTTTGTTTGACGATTTTGCATTTTGATTCTAGCTCGACTTCAAGCTTTAAATCGCTTTCTGGAAAGTTATACGCAAACTGATGCGTAAACGTAATCAGTTTAACGCGAAAAACACTCCAAAACAGTGACATAGGGTTAACATACCTTAAATAACCTTTACGTAACTTAGAAATAAGTTTTGGAGGGTTTGGTGTGTCGAAAACAAGTTTATTCGATCGCATGGACTATTTGCGACAAACTGCGAAAGTATGCCGATACGTATAGTAACGAACATTCCAGAACTTGATCATAAGTTAAACATACCATAAATATCCTTTACATAGGCTTTGAAGGGTTCGGTATGCGAAAATCAACTTATTTGATCAACATGGGCTAAAAGCATCAAAAAGTGCATAAGTTTGCATTTACGCGCATATCTTACGTTCTGAACATATCCTGACATCCAAAAATTTTTGTAATCATTAAAATATTTTATTTTAGTGATTGGAATGCTAAAATACCATTCATCACGCAATTTGGATCGTTTTTCGCGTCCGTTCGTGTTTCATCGTAATTAACTGAATAATGTGACTGTACGACCAAACGAACCGACATCCGAGATGTTTTCAAGTATATTTCATGTTCCCTATACTTTAACTTCATTGTTGAGTCTTCAAAATGGGTTAACGGGGCTTAAACACGTGTATGAAATCAAGTTTAATGCTTGCAGGGACCTGTTTTGCCAATTCCTGAAGGTTGCTCGCGCCACGCGACGGCCTCAGCCGTCTCTGTCGCGCCACGCGACGGCCCTATCTGAGCATAAACATTGAACCTGGTTGAACATCTCATTCCCATTGATTTTTACCGTAGATTTTGGATACCATGAACTTGTTTTAAGCTACCCTAGTATTCTAAACAATGTGCCACAAGTGTATGGCCAAGATTGAGTTTTAAAAACACTTGTAGTGATCTAATTCATCCAAGAAATCTATAAATAGCTTGGGTTTTTGCCAAGTTCCTTGCTCATTCACTTGAAATCTGCTCATTGAAGCTATCACACTTGTTGAGGGCTTCAAATCTTCAGTTTTCTTTGTTCTATCTCCTACCTTGGACCTTTATAAGCTTCTTTCATGCTTATTTATGTATTTAAGCATGAAAGTCAAACAGTGTTTGACTTTCTTCTTTGACCATGATTTGGTCAAGTCAAAGTTCAATCGAACTTTGCAACGTGAGCATAATCACGATGGTTATAGTCCCTTGTGACTATACCTACTGATTACCACGTCGGTTAGTCGAAGTGACCAGTCAAAGTTCCAGTAAAATTGCGTATTTATGCGCATTTTGCGACGAAACTATTTTCGGGTATCAAAAAACTTTGTTTTGATATAAAACTTGTTTTCTAACTTAGTTAAACATGTTTAACTCGTCACTTTTAATCTAGTGCTTGTATAGGGTCGTAAGTCAAGCGGTCTTGACAACCGCTTAGACTTTCGAACCCGACACATTTGGTCGATCTTTAGGATCTGACCAAACATATATTGTGACCATAGTTTTATAGGGAATAACCTTCCGAGGTTATACCTTATGGTCACTTAGTTTAATTAGTTGTATGATAGGTAGATTATATGCCTTAGGAAAATGACCAAAATGCCCTTTTCATGCATAATTTGATTTTAAGCATATGTAACTTAAATTTTGTCATGTAAACTGATTATGAAACATATTTAAACATGTTAGGGCACATAATACTTGTCATATGATTAGTTAGGCGACCCGAACGCGCATTTACGCGAACGACGCGTTAAAGTAGCGTAAGCTACCTAAATGGATCGTAACGGGTTGTAAGTACTTAGGATAGGTTCCGATTTAAAATGTAGGCTTTGCTAAACCATATCACATGAGTTCCAATACTCATTTGTTTAGAGACCTCATTCTACCCGATCTTCCGAATTAGGTGTCGATTTATTAACTTAGCGATCCGATTACTAGGTGCTATTTGATTTCCTTGGTTTGCCCGAGCTTTGCTAAGTTCATTTAATCAAGGATACTTTGCACTTCAATGTGAGTACATAGATCTCCTCTTTTTACATGTTTTTGTGGTAACTTTGTGAGTACATAGTTCCCCTATTTTACTATTTTCGATTGTTTTGGGGTGATTTATATGTGTTAAAAGATTTCGACGATTTCAAAAACGAATACTATGGTTTATATTAAACATAACGATTTCGATAATGTGAACGAACTTATTGGGACGTATTTACATAACGAATGATATTCACTAACAATGATCAAGCCGACCAGTATTAGGTTATGGTACCATAGGATCTGACAAATCCCGTTATCGGACTGCCGCCCATGGTTATGAGGGTAACGACTGAACCTGATGATTGTTAACTTACCCTTTGGTGGTTTGTTAATACAAGTTGAACGATGGACGAGTTACGAAGGTTTGAATGTATTATGTGACACCTGTGCCTCCACGGCCATCAAATAAACACCAAATCAATGAAATATTCTATTTCATGCTTGGTATTTGTATAAATAAGTGTATCATTTGCACATATCAATTCATGTTCGATTTCGAGCTCTAAATCGCTTTCTGGGAAGTTATACGCGAACTGATGCGTAAACTTAATCAGTTTAATGCGACAAACACTCCGGAACAGTGACAAGGGCTTCACATACCTTAAATAACCTTTACATAACTTAGAAAAAAGTTTTGGAAGGTTTGGTGTGTCGAAATCAATTTTATTCGCTTACAGGGACTAATTTCGACAAACTGTGAAAGTATGCCGATTCGTACTGTAACAAACATTCCGGAACATGATCATAAGTTAAACACAAACTAAATATCCTTTACGTAGCTTAGAAATAGGCTTTGAGGTGTTTGGTGCGCAAAAATACACTTATTTGATCAACAGGGACTAAAAGCGTCAAAAAGTGCATAAGTTTGCATTTTCGCGCATATCTTACGTTCTGAATATATCCAGACAACCAAAAATTTATGTAATCATTAAAACATTTTATTTTAGTGATTGGCATGATAAAATTCCTTTCGTCGCGTAATTTGGATCGTTTTTTGCGTCCGTTCGTGTTTCATTGTAATTAACCGAACAACGCGATCGTACGGCCAAACGAACCGACATTCGAGATGTTTTTAAGTTTCCTATACTTTAACTTCATTTTAGAGCTTTGAAATGGGGTTAACGGGGCTTAAATGTGTCGAAAATGCATCGAAAACCATGTTTTACACATTCAGGGACCTAAACTGCCAATCTGCCAAACTTGGGCTCAGGAGGGGCGCGTAAGACTTCCTTGATTCTTACGCGGCCCGCGTAAACTCCCCAGTTCTGTAAAAAGGGTTTTCTTCATTCAGCAGCTAGTTCTGGGTTTATGGACATGGTTTTAGCAAACATGGAGCTGGTTTTAAGCACCCATAGATTACCAAAAGAGTGGGTATTACTTGTAGGGCCAAGATCAAAGCTTGTTTATCGAGAAACGATCCTACCAGTTCTTGTTTTCCTATAAATACCCAACCCCATTTCCATTTCAATTCACTTATGATCTGATTTTATGCTCTAAGTTGAAGCTTTATGCTTCATACCTGAGTATTTAGCTCAAGATCTTCCTAGCTTGGACCTCTTGTAAGCTTCTTTCGTTCTTTTATGCGTTTTTAAGCGTGAAAGTCAAACAGTGTTTGACTTCAGGCTTTGACCAGTCAATGGTCAACACGAAGTTCGTTTGAACTTCGCAACGTGAGCGTAATCACGATGGTCATAGTCCTTTGTGACTATACCTACTGATTACCACGTTATTTAGGCGTAGTGACGAGTCATGGTTTCGGTCAAAATGCGCATTCTTGCGTATTTTGCAACTAAACTATTTTTGGGTATCAACACCCTTTGTTTTGATATCAAACTTGTTTTCTAACTTCGTTAAACATGTTTTAACATGTTTAACTCGTCACTTTAGGTTTAGTGCTTATATAGGGTCGTAAGGTAAGCGCTCTAAACAACCGCTTAGACTTTCGAACCCGACCCATTTGGTCGATCATTAGGATCCGATCAAACATGTTTTGTGACCATAGTTGTATAGGGAAGAACCTTCCGAGGTTATACCTTATGGTCACTACGTTTAGTTAGTTGTATGATAGGTAATTTATATGCCTTAGGAAAATGACCAAAATGCCCTTTTTACGCATAAATTCATTTTAAGCATATGTAACCTAAATTTTGACATCTAAACTGATTAGGTAACATTATTAGATATGTTAAGGCATATAATACTTGTCATAGGACTAGTTAGGCGGTCCGAACGCGTTTCACGCGAATGACGCGTTAAAGTAGCGCAAGCTACCTAAACGGGTCATAATGGGTCATAAGCACTTAGGATAGGTTTTGTTTTAGAATGTAGGCTTTGTTAAAACGTATTACATGAGTTCCTATACTCATTTGGTTTACGAAACCTCATTTTATTCGATCCTCCGATTTAGGTCCGCTTATTAACATAGTTACCTATATTAGGTGCCGTTTGATTCCGTGATCCTTCTAGCTTTGGTTGGTTGTTATTTAAGACTTCTAAGCACCCTCAAGTGAGTACATAGTCCCCTCTTTTACTGTTTTTCAAACATTTTGGGGTGAAACACATGTGCATACTTGTTACTTTCGTGCTTTTCATGATTTCATAACTCATACTTGCTATGTTCATTAGTACACGTATAGTACATGATTTTATCCATGTTTTTGCTATGTATGATCATTTATTGCATACTTAGTACATTGTTTTTCAGCACATGCTATGCATGTACATTTATTGCATACTTAGTACATTGTTTTACATCACATGCTATCTATGTTCATTTATTGCATACTTAGTACATTGTTTTACACACATGCTATGTATGTTCATTTATTGCATACTTAGTACATTATTTTACATCACATGCTATGTATGTTCATTTATTGCATACTTAGTACATTGTTTTACATTACATGCTATGTATGTTCGTTTATTGCATACTTAGTACATTGTATTACATCACATGCTATGTATGTTCATTTATTGCATACTTAGTACATTGTTTTACATCACATGCTTACATTTTGGTATGACATTTGGTTTGTTTAAATGGGACAAAAATACGTTCATTAACGTTGGCCATGCCGCTTGGTAGTAAGTAATGGTACCATAGGAATTGACAACTCCCGTTCCTAAAATCCTAGGTTTGTTTGGGTGGATGGAATGACTGAATCCAATATACATAATTCAGATAAACCTTTAATTTGTTTAAGGGTTTTCGCCACAGTCGCAAGGCTTGAATGTACGCATTTTCACAATACCGCATACATGTTTGTATCAGTAAAGCATGCAGTTATTTTACAAAACATAACTTTGATTTATTTCAATACCTTGTTTTGTGCATTTTACCTATGGCTTTAGTTGACATATTTCACTTGCCATACATGACATTTGGTTACACATTACATGATTTACATTTGACAATGGACATTGTTTACACATAAACATTTTGACATTGGTTTACACATTACATGATTTACATTTTAAAATAGACATGGTTTACACATAAACATTTGACAATTGGTTTAAACAATACATTTTGGTGTTTTGTTTGGGTAAGTGATTTAAGTAACGAGGCGTGTGTAATATGATAAAGGCATGGTGGATACGCCGCTGGTACTTCCTATATGTTAGGATCGGAGGCTGTCATGATTGTGTTTGTTTGTATAAAATGAACATTCAAAATATATGAAATTATGTAAAGTGCAGCGGAAATGGATACAAACTTTGTAAACACAACCAAAGAGAGAAATAGTTTGATAAACAAATGCTTTTCATTAAGTTGAATGATTGAGATACAAAGCAAATGATTACAACATGTTTACAGAACTAAGCCCCCCCTCAGCCTGATACCCCAAGGTTGGTTGCACAAGATGAAAGGATTGAATTGAGGAGAAGAACTTACTCAAAACGATCAAATGTAACAGTACAGAGTACCGCTCCATTTATAGGCAAACCAAACCACTGAAGCATCTTAGCTGACGTCACCATGATAGTGACATCTAACAAACTAACAACCTATATACACTGTTCTAGACAAACTACTGACATGCAACATCTGATTATTAGTACAATACAAAACAAGAGATAACAACTGCTTCACGTTCCACTGTTGTAGCCTGAGCACTGATGTTGAACTTCAGTGCTTTCTTCAAAGGTGATCAGTATTTGAGTAGGCAGTGCTTGTGTCTTCAGCAGTACTTAGGAAACAGCAGTAGATAGAGCAACAGTGTTTGTCTTCAGCAGTCTTTAGAGTTTCATCAGAGTTTGGTTCATCAGTTGTTGTAATGAGCAGTACCTAAGATCCATCAGCTGTTAGAATACCACTGTCAAGGGGAAAGCAAAGAGTAAACTGTTGCTTATTGTAGTCCTCTGATGTGATCCGGTTTTGGCTTTACATTATCTGTTCCTCTGGTAGGGTTCAATCCCAACAATCTCCCCCTGGAACAGATAATGCCAAAACCCTTCATTATTCAGGACCTTTATTTCTCATCAAGAGTTCCTTAGCTTGTTTTTTAAATTCAGCTTCAAATTCCTTGGCACTCTGGTCATCTTCATCCCTACACGGTGTAAGTTCAAGGAGATCCTGCAAATCTTCAACACTCAGGCCAAGTGCTTCTTTCCTTGATATGTACTTCACTTCACCATTGGTTCTGACAAGAGTCAATACGTGGGTCTTTTGATCAGATATCCACTTTAGTATTTTTAAACCAAATGGGTTTCTTGGGAGAGATTTATTCTTTGATGAGTTAGGAGATGATGGCCTTGTGAACAACTGCAGACTTTCAGACATTCTTTTGAAGGCTTCTTCAATGACTTTGTTTGCTGCAGCTATGTCTTCTGCAGTTTCTTGTTCAATAAGCTCTTGCCTTTCAATTTCTGACATGTCTGTTGCAGCGTTTGGTGATGCAGGTTTGTTTATTACCTTCTTAACAAGGTTTCGAAGCTTTGTTGAGCTGTCTTCTTTTAGACCCATTTTCATGATGGTGTCCTTGAAGTACTCTGCTTCCTTTTCTTTGACCTCTTCTTCAGTCAGTTGTTTACCTTCTTTTTGGTTTGACACAAAAACAGGATTGTCTGCTGATTTGTACATTGTTCTGAGGTTCTCTATCTGCTGTTCAAGCTTCATCATTAGTTCATGTTTCTTTGAAGCACTTGAAGCAGTTATCTTTCTTTTCTTTAGCCTTTCATAGGCTTCATCAGTCTGCTGTTTTGACCATTTTGATATGGCTTCAGCAGTATCCATTTTTGCATCCACCAGCTCCTTTTTCTTTCTTTTGTACTCAGCAGTGAGGTCAGCAATGAGCTTTTTGAATTTGCTACAGTTTGGAGCATTCTTTTTCTTTGTAGGATCGTTCTTGATTCTGTCAATCTTATCAGCCTCATGCTTTAGAGCGATTAGTGGCCATTCTTCAAACTGTTTTTCTTCAGCAGGATAGAATTTTTCTTTCATGATGTAGGCTAGGTATTGTTTTCTTAATTTTCTTCGTTGTTCAGCCTTTTCTTTGTTCAGTTCTTGTGCAAACTCTTCTATCTGCTTTACCTTAGTAAGGAAGAAATCCAGTCTTTTAGCAATGCCTTCTTCGCTTAGACCTTCACTTTCACTCTCAACTTTAGCTCTTAGTTTGGCTTGCCTTGCCTTGATCTTGAGGTAATCATTCATATCCTCTGGTGGCATGTAGCCTATGAGTGAGGAGAATCTTCTTTTTGAAGGATCTTCTTCTGTATAGAATTGGCTTATCTCATTTTTGATAGCTTCAAGTTCCAGTGGATATTGTGCAGCATTAGGATCATGTATACCCTCATTGGCAGAGATTGGCTTTCTTTTTCTACTGAAGAGCTTTGGTTGTGATGTAGGAAAGGTGAGAGCAGTGGTGGATGGTTGACTAACAGCTGTTGAAACAACTGGTGCTTCAAACGCTGTTGTCATTACAACTACTGATGTATCAGTAGATGTCTTCTGCTTTTGAGCCGGGGTTATGATGGCAGGTGTTTGAGTGGTGAAGAGTGGCTGACTAACAGTAGTTGAAACAACTGGTGTTTCAACCACTGTTGCCATTACAACAGATGTTGTAACATCTGTTGTCTTCTGCTTTTTGGCAGGGGGTGTTGATGGTTTGGCTGTTTTTGATGGTGATGGTGGTTTTTGTGCTGTAGACACAGATGGTGGTGGAACAATAGTTGTGGTGGTGTGTGGTGATGTGGTGTGTGTTGATACTGCAGTTTTGGTTTGGCTACTTTCTAGCTCAACATATATACCATCATCAATTCCCTTTTTCTTCCACTTAATCTTCTCCCCCTTTTTGGCATTATCTGAGAAGGGTTTGTTCATGAAAAGAACAGTGGAGGAAACCTTTCCAGAGGCACTTTGAATGTGATCCTTTATAGCTTTTATATCCGCCTGAGTATCCTTGAATCTTGATTCCACCATATTTGTCAGCTTTTGAACATGTATGGCATGCTGCTGATCTGCCATCTGCTTTTGTCTTTCCAGCAGTGGTTGAAAAAGATTCCACAACTCATTTGCAGCAGGTGCTTGTTGAGCAGGTGCTTGAGCAGGAGGAGCAGTGGATTGGGCTTTCTGAGCTTTTAATAGCTGCTGCACCATATCTTTTATTTCAGCAACTAAGGTTTCAAGGTTTTCAACCCTGCCCGTCAATTCCTGATA
The DNA here is from genome assembly GCF_002127325.2 of Helianthus annuus. Taxonomy (NCBI): domain Eukaryota; kingdom Viridiplantae; phylum Streptophyta; class Magnoliopsida; order Asterales; family Asteraceae; genus Helianthus; species Helianthus annuus. Next base: position 103,393,713 of record NC_035448.2, read on the forward strand.
TCTTGAAACATCACCTGAGTTAACAGGATCATCTGAATCCCCACCAGCAATGGTTTTACCAATGAATGACTTAGGAACAGAGTCCCAAAAGTCAGCCATTGATGCCCCTTGTTCTTGGTACTGGGGACTTCTTTCTTCAGCACTTGATAACCTTTTGATGTTGCCAGTAGTTAAAACAAACTCACTGGTGGTTTTCAATGGTGCTATAGAAGAAATTGCCTTCAAGGGAGTCTTACTAATGAAACCAATGTCCAAGTGTAAACCTGTAGATTCAACACTTGTAGTAGCTGCTCCACTTGAACTACTGACAGGAATTACTTGTAATTCCTGCAGTGTAACCTCCTCAATTGTTGCTGGGATAACAGAGATATCAGCATCAGACCCAGTCACCTGTTGAAGTGTACTCTCAGTGATAGGTGATTGAGAGGAACTGGTTTGTGTCTGAGTAATAGCATATGTATGCAACAAAGGTTTTATTGATTGTGGGAATGTGATGGGTGAGGGTAAAGGGGTTGAAAGAGACATGTCCTTGGGATCAGGACTGTGGAAGATGGAACCGAATGGGTCCAGAGCTTCATATTGTGGGGTCCCTGTGCTTACAACTTGATCCTTTTGTGAGGATGCAAGAGGAGTTTGAGGCTGGGGTTGAGATCTTTCTTCCAACTGCTGTGAGGAAGTAGCAACAGTGGTTATTGGTGACTTTTGTGTTGTCACTGGCATTGTCTCTAGGATCTCATCTTCCAGAGTTGCCTTTGGTGTGGGTTTGGTGGGTTTTCTGGATGTTTTTCTATTTGTCTTTTTGGTGGCAGGTGTGGGTTTCAAAACAGTGGGTGTGCTGCTTTGATCACCTGGAGCAGTGGGCTCAGCAGCAGATACCTGAGGAGGAGTTTCTTCTGCTAAATTCTGCTCAGGCACCTCTACTTTTGTTTTTATTGGTGCTAACATTCTAGAGAATGTTTCAGGTGTTAAACAGTTTATTTTAAAAGAAGCACCTTGTTTGGGCAAATCTGCTTCTTTCTCTACAAATTTTTGTTCAAAATAGTAGCTTAAAAATCTTGGAAAGAGCAGAAATGCCTTATTATCAACGTTTTTTTGCCAAATCATCAAATATTTCCTGGGAGTAATTAAAGTTTTCATTGTTTAAAATTGCATACCCCAGGCATTGAATTTTTGTTGGTATTTCATTAAAAGACGTTGTTTTATTAGAAACACACATTAGTAGTGTGTGAAATAAAAATATGGGTGCAGAAGGAAAATAACCTTTTGGTAAGGTATCCCTTTTAGGTTGCTCTGCATAGCCCCTGTTTATGAAATCCTTTTTCAACTCGTCTTTAGAAAATGAGGTTTTTCCTTTCAAATCATCGAGTTTAAAGATTTCAGAAATGGATTTTGGAGAGATTTGAACCTTCTTACCCTGTATCGAGGAGTTGATGGCTGTGATGATGTCTCCTTGTTTTTCAAGGGTGGCATTTTTCAAGAACTCTCTCTGGGTTTGAAGATAAATGGGAGTGTCTGCTATTATTAAAGTTTTGTACTTTGATGCAGATAAGATGTCAATGATGGAGTCGAAGGTGTTGTCAGTTGTGGGTTTTGTGAGTATACCCACATAGTTGTGAGGAGATTTGTAGCGAATCTCCGTAGTTTCAGCGGCCATTTGAGTGGCGTCTGATGGGGTGGAGGAAGAAGATGGTTTTGATTTTGACTTCGATTTTGATTTCGTCATTTTTGATGAAGAAGGTCGAAGAGAGTTTTTTGTGAAGAAAAGTGGGAAATACTTTGAGAAGAGAATTTTTGGAATTCAATTCGACAGTGTGAACCCCTGTTTGGGTTTAATCAGGGTTTTATTTTAGGGAAAAAGTGAATGCTGATGTGGCAGCGGTTATAATGATCTGACGGCTAAAGACTGACCACGTGCCAACCCCTGATGAAATGGTAAATAATGGAGGACAGTTGTTTTGACAACCACTAATGGATCAAGCATCAGTAGTTACAACGTTAATGCAATGAAACAGTGGGTGTATCAGTGGATAGAACAATGATTTTAAACATCAGTGTTTTTGAAGGAACTGAGGTTGACTATCAGTAGTGGACAGACTTTTGACAGCAGATGATGAGGCACAACAGCATTTAAGGAACAACAGTGGTTAAAGACAATAATGAGGATCATTAGTATAACAACTGTTTGTGCAACAGTGTTTTGACTTTTGACAAATAATTTTAGCATCTGCTTGTTCAGATGTAGGAATTGATTTTGTCTTGTGAAAGCACAATATCTTATCTAACATCTGTTGAGCACCAGAAATGCTATTCTTAACAAAATACATTTTAGATGTATATTATCAAGATTAAATTGCCAGCAGTCATCTACAGAAACTTTTGTTCAAGGTTTTGCCAAAAGTCCATTATTCTAGACAGTGGTTTAGCATCCCAGATGATGAAGACATTTCTACTAAAGCTACTCATTTTGTGTCTAATTACTTGAACTAGGACATGAGTATCTCAGTAGTTCAAAATCATTTTGCAATCAATTTTTGATCTGTGACAACCAAACTTGAGCTTAACATGACCTTGATATGTGTGCCATTTCCTTTTGATCAGATTTAAGGATAGTAATTTCACACAAAAATAAGGAAATTGCATCCTGACTAGAGATGAACTTTTACTATAAAAAATGAGTAAAAGTACAAAATATATTTTATAAAAAGTGATATATATATATATATCTGGTTTTATTTAGAGAAAAACACCTTAAAAAAAATTAAAGGAAGTTTTAAAAATCATCTAAAGGATCTGACAGTTTTTTCAAATGAGTATATGATCATATCATTCTCAAGTTGTTTTGACCATTGTTTGAGGTCATTTTCTTAACAATTGATTGCAAATTCTTCTTTTAAGGATAATCACTGGAGATGCCATAGTTACCTGAACGATTCCTGTTTTTGATGAAAGCACTCAGTTGCATGATGACCACTGTTTACCCAAACTTTGACCTCATAAGTGTTTTATGCTTATTCTCTTTTTCTTTTGGATTCAAAAGTTTTGAGATAACCACACTTTGAGATTTGTTCATTTCCCTTTTCCCTTTTTACCCTTTCCATTCACATGTTCAGAAATACTCACTGGGAGATTTTATTTTGAACAAGCTTAGTCCAGAATCATTTTGAAGTAATGTTTTGAGAGATCTGGCCACATTTGTACATGTTTTATTACCAGATCTCACATTACGTATGATTTGGACTGTTTTGACATCTTATTTTCTTAATGTGTTTTGACAAAGTTGTTTTGGTCCTTTTGAGGATTCTCAACTTGCCTTTGAGCACATAAGAAATTTTGACTAAAGTTTTATTTCCCTCTTTCTATGTCAGCAGAACACTAGTGTTTAGATGAACATAGGTTTTGCTGATCTGAGGTGCATACTTTAGTGTAAAATATGAAAACATCACAAATTTCATAACAACAGTTGAAATCAATCTTGAATGAAGATGAGCACACCATAGTTACCAGATAAGTTTTCAGATCTGGAAACTATGAGTGATTTGTGCATGACATCATCAGTTGTATGAGATTTGTGAATCTTATGACATCTTGGTTGTTTTACAGAGCTTTTGAGTCATCATTTTGAACATGATTTCTCGTTACTCTGTTTTTCAACTAAAATACGACCAACCTTAGTATCAATGACTTGTGAGCTGAACTTGTTACGTCAAATTGATTGTTAGATCGAATTTGACTGTCCAAGCTCTGATACCACTTGTTAGGATCGGAGGCTGTCATGATTGTGTTTGTTTGTATAAAATGAACATTCAAAATATATGAAATTATGTAAAGTGCAGCCGAAATGGATACAAACTTTGTAAACACAACCAAAGAGAGAAATAGTTTGATAAACAAATGCTTTTCATTAAGTTGAATGATTGAGATACAAAGCAAATGATTACAGTCGTAGCGTTATTTAAACCATTTCAAGTTAGACATATTACATTTTACACAAATATTATATCTTCATGTAACATTGTTTTACAAACAACATATTTTATACAAACTCATTTTCTCTTGGTTATTTATTTATCTATGTATCTTTCTTTTATATCATCTGATTTCTTATCACTGTTTGTATGATTTATAAAAGAAAACATTTTACTAGGTTCATGACTAACTTTTGTAAAGCATTTTTTTTTAAACTTACAAGTCATGAATCCATTTTAATAAAACCTATATATCTCACATGCATTTTTATGCTGACGTACCTATTTTCACATGTGTTTTCAGGAGATGATGCATAGGATTGATCAAGATACACTTAGGAGGACTTGGGCCTTAGTGACAATAAAAGATGCAAGACTAGTTAATTATGTTGTGTTTCTTTGTTTATAAGACATTCTAACATCTTTTAATTCAACAAAACAAAATTTCAATTTCCATGTGTTATGAAACCATGATTCTGTTACAACACTCCCCGACGATTCCGTCGCAATTTGTTGTTTTACGCGGTCGGGTTGTGACAAAAGAGTTGGTATCAGAGCTCATGGTTATTGGGAATTAGGTTATTAGCAATGCTTTGACCTAGTCTATAACCTTCCTAGGACCCTAACACAAGATCCTTGTGTTTAGATCTTAAAACTATACCGTCACTTATCCTTAGGTGACAACTACAACCAGAACACAAATTTCGAATCCGCTTCGAAAACCAATCATCTGTTCTAGGATGATTGATTACTAGGTTTTGAACCCTCTAACTTTTCAAAATTTTGTCAAAGTTGGGTCTTATAATGTGAACACGTGCAATCTGGAAGGGTGGATGCTTGTACTCTAAGTTTTCTGTCTAAGGCTAGAGTGTTCGTACAAATCCACATAATCGGACCAGTCACTCTTACCTGGGAACTCTTGGGGTGAGTGTCCACTTATAGGGTAAAGCATGTCTTTGCGATACATTAATATGACCCGCTTACTTTGATTAGTCACCGTCTCATTTGTTTGCCTTAGGTAACAAACAAATGATCGCATTTTTTATGCATTGTCATTCTATTTTGATTATCCGATAACATTTCACTTGTTTCCTCCTATGTCTTCCATTTCCTCCAGAATGTCTCTTCATCACAGCGACGCTCAAATGTCCGAACAGGCTACCAAATTTGCCCATCGAATAGGCGAAGTAATCCTGAAGACTGCTGAATTAGCTGTCACCATGTCTCGTCTCAATTATGAAGCCACCCAAGGAGCACCAAAGGAAACAGAAGCCAAGCCTTCGAAAAAGTCAAAGAAGCGTAAGGCTTCAAAGAATCCCGCAGCAGTTGCACCAAAACAGGCAGGACCTAGCCAGGTGGCAGCACCACCAGCCAAGAAGCCCTACAACGGAACTGCACCCTTGTTCAACCAATGTAACCTTCATCATCATGCCAGTGTGAAGTGCCGCAAATGCCTAATTTGTGGACTTATAGGTCATACAGCTAGGGTTTGTCGAGCTGCTCCATGGTGCAATCAATGCAACCGTCATCATCCAAATCACATACCTTGCTTCAAATGTACCCACTGTGGACGATAGGGACATTTGGTTGGCGTGTGCCGCTTTGCTACCCAAAACAAAGCTGTTGCAAATCTGAACCACGGATGAGCATTTGGTTTGTTAAAAGATGATGTTGTTTTGAATAATCTGAATTTTATGCTTTTGTATCTTTTATTGAACCCTGAAACAATCTGTTTTGTTTATAAATAAATTGTTGTTCACAATTCTGATGTACAAGTGTAGTTACATGTGTGTATGGCATTTCCCTATGATACCTACATCAAGGAACTATGTTCTTACAAACTACTCTTGTGATTCTCCATTTCAAGTGATCGCTCATAATTTCCTCAAAAATTCTAAGTACTCGTTTCATTCTAAGAAACGAAGTACAGAAAATAAAGGGACATTATGAGTAATCGTGCTTTTTGCACATCGGTGCCTTTAAATCCTTGGTTAGATAACTAAGGGTAATTTGTCGATCTCATACCCATATCATTACATTCTGGTTTTCATAACAATATACATAGTATAAGTTTTCAAAACAACCTTCATGATTTCAAAATATTTCATATAGTTTGAAAACAATTTTAACACAGTATATTTAAATAATATATCAAGTGCATGATTTCAAAAGCATTGCCCATGTTTTCAAAAACCTTATACATAATTTCAAAATTCATCTCGCATGATTTTAAAACCTTTTTATAAATATAATTATCTAATACACCTACGTTATGATTTCAAAAGTATCATGTAAGGTTTCGAAAACATTAAACACATTTCAAAAAGAACCCCATGCATAGTTTTCAAAAACATTTTTCTCATACATTGACTTAACCTTCAAATTCTGCTTCATATGTCGCCTTAGCATATCTAGCACCTCAACTTCATGAGCATTTTACCTTGTGTTTGACTTAAGCACGTCTAGTGCAAGGGTTTGAATCGTCTCTCGCTATTCGAATTCTAAAAAAATCCATGTGGGATCTTCTTACCTTCACAATTAGATCCTTGTGGATGATTATCGTTCAAATCAGAGTCCTTAATTGGATTCGTTGTGTACCTTAATTCGAATGTTGCAATTCCTTGTAATCGAAATCGAATTTTCTTTTTAAGATCTTCCTATCTTCATAGTTAGATTCTTGAAATGTTTAAAGTGCCAAATGAAATTCACGGATTGGATTCCTGGTGTGCTTTAATTACGTGTGCACAGTTAACAAACAAATTAACAAAATGATAACAAATTGAAGATCAAGTTAAACAATTTTGTGATTACGTGATTATGTGTTATGTGTTTTCTTTTGTGTTTTTATTTTCGTTATCCAAATCCTCGTAGAATCTTCCATATCTTCATATGAGGGATTCACAGTAGGATGTCCAAAGGTACTACCTTAAATCCATAATGGGCTTCTATGTAGTAGTTAAGACCCTTGGATTATATAGTACCATTCCATAATTTAAAAGAGACCCCTTTAGTGGTCTAGTCAAAAGATTGATTCAGAATCTGGTTAAGAATGACATGTGATGATATAGCTGAACAGACCCTTGGTAGTCTATTTAAAAAGATCATTTATTGATTTAATTAAAAGGACCCTATGGTGGTCTAGTCACAATCATCACAGGTTCGTTCATTGTTTTCTCCCCCTACACATTATAAGAGGCACTGTGTGGACTATGCAAGGAATTACGTAATTATGGATGCATACATAATTATGAAATTCAGTGCACGGAAACTACAGTAAGATTTATCATGTGTAAGAACCAATAGTGGCAAAAATAACGAAACATGAACAATGTAATGGAGGTACGGTGGACGCACCAATGGCGCTTCATGTACTTGTATATAAGTGTCCCTCTCATATTGCAAGCATGATGTTATTAAAGTTACTAGAAGTTCAGAACCCTAACCAGTGTTGTTTTATCTTTTCGACTTCATGTTTCAAGCTCTCACAAGTTTCCTCAAAATAAAATTCGGGACGAAATTCCCTGAAGTAGGGGAGACTGTGACACCTGCGCCTCCACGGCCATCAAACAAACACCAAATTAATGAAATATTGTATTTCATACTTGGGATTTGTATAAATATGTGTATCATTTGCACATATCAATTCATGTTCGATTTCGAGCTCTAAATCGCTTTCTGGTAAGTTATACGCGAACTGATGAGTAAACGTAATCAGTTTAATGCCACAAACACTCCGGAACAGTGACAAGGGCTTCACATACCTTAAATAACCTTTCCATAACTTAGAAAAAAGTTTTGGAAGGTTTGGTGTGTCGAAATCAAGTTTATTCGCTTACAGGGACTAATTTCGACAAACTGTGAAAGTATGCCGATTCGTACTGTAACAAACATTCCAGAACATGATCATAAGTTAAACACGCCCTAAATATCCTTTACATAGCTTAGAAATAGGCTTTGAGGTGTTTGGTGTGCAAAAATAAACTTATTTGATCAACAGGGACTAAAAGCGTCAAAAAGTGCATAAGTTTGCATTTTCGCGCATATCTTACGTTCTGAATATATCCGGACATCCAAAAATTTATGTAATCATTAAAACATTTTATTTTAGTGATTGGCATGATAAAATTCCTTTCGTCGCGTAATTTGGATCGTTTTTCGCGTCCGTTCGTGTTTCGTCGTAATTAACCGAACAACGCGATTGTACGGCCAAACGAACCGACATCCCAGATATTTTTGAGCATATTTTAAGTTCCCTATACTTTAACTTCATTTTAGAGCTTTGAAATGGGGTTAACGGGGCTTAAATGTGTCGAAAATGCATCGAAAACCATGTTTTACACATTCAGGGACCTAAACTGCCAATCTGCCAAACTTGGGCTCAGGAGGGGTGCGTAAGACTTCCTTGATTCTTATGCGGCCCACGTAAACTCCCCAGTTCTGTAAAAATGGTTTTCTTCAATCAGCAGCTAGTTCTGGGTTTATGGACATGGTTTTAGCAAGCAATGAGCTGGTTTTAAGCACCCATAGATTACCAAAACAGTGGGTATTACTTGTAGGGCCAAGATCAAAGCTCGTTTATCGAGAAACGATCCTAACGGTTCTTGTTTTCCTATAAATACCCAGCCCCATTTCCATTTCAATTCACTCATGATCTATGCTCTAAGTTGAAGCTTTATGCTTCATACCTGAGTATTTAGCTCAAGATCTTCCTAGCTTGGACCTCTTGTAAGCTTCTTTCATTCTTTTATGCGTTTTTAAGCGTGAAAGTCAAACAGTGTTTGACTTTCAGCTTTGACCAGTCAATGGTCAACACGAAGTTCGTTTGAACTTCGCAACGTGAGCGTAATCACGATGGTCATAGTCCTTTGTGACTATACCTGCTGATTACCACGTTATTTAGGCGTAGTGACGAGTCATGGTTTCGGTCAAAATGCGCATTCTTGCGTATTTTGCAACCAAACTATTTTTGGGTATCAACACCCTTTGTTTTGATATCAAACTTGTTTTCTAACTTCGTTAACATGTTTTAACATGTTTAACTCGTCACTTTAGGTTTAGTGCTTATATAGGGTCGTAAGGTAAGCGCTCTAAACAACCGCTTAGACTTTCGAACCTGTAACACCTCGAATTTTTGTGTCCAATGATGTGTTAACACGTGTCATTTGATTACACGTGGCATCCATAATAAATAAAGGACAAATTTTGACAAACCTTGAAAGTATATAAATTCGAGGGTTATAAATGTCAACAAGGGTAAATATACTGTATAGTATCCCTAAATAATGCTTAAACCTTCAAACGAATAAATTATAGATCGTACAAAAACAAAACGCGGAAGAAAGTGAGAGATTACAAACTACAGGGGTTAACTGTGTCAACATGTTTAATAATACCTCTGAGTGACCCTTTAACGTTCCAAAGACTTTGTAACGGTATTATACACTCACTAAAATAATATATATGAATTTCGCGAAGTTTCGATATGAAACGAGAAAGTTACGATCGAATTCGTAGAAGAAGGGTTAAAATAGTCAACAGTGAAAGTTAAGGCTTTCCAATATAATTAATAAATAAACCGGGGACTTAATAATGCGGGTAATTAACACGAGGCCCCTATCGGTAAATAACCGAGGGCCAAACCGCAAAGTTACCCCTTCAAAACCGAAAGGTCAAGTAAATCATTACGAAAGATTTCGTTATTAATGGCCAGATTCTGTAATCATGATAAAAGATTTAAAAATTTCTGAAATCTTAACCCACGCGGCCCGCATTGCATAATGGGTTAAGTTGAGGCGGGCCGCGAGCCTCCTCAACTACGCGTCTGATCTTCTAATCCCAGGCGGCCCGCATTGTAAACGCATGGAACCTCCATGCGGGCCGCATTGGACGCCCAGATGCAGAATTGTTGTAACTACTTGGCTTTTGGAGCTTTTGAACGATCAAACAACCAATTAATGAAGCATGGGTGCCCCCTACACGACCCATACCACTTAGGGACACCTGCCCATGATCCATGATCAATTGTAGATTGTTGTGTAATGATCTTGAAGGCTCTTAAGCACTATAAATAAGCTACATTGGCTCATATCATTCACAACATCAAAACACACAACTACTGATCATTCTAAGTGCTCCCAAGCATTCTCTTCTGCTCCATATTCAAGTTCTAACTTCTGTAAGTTACTTTGATCATCCATTGTTCAGTTTATGCTTAGTTTTTAGCTAAAAACCAAACCGTCGTAACTACGGTTTGACTTTACAATAAATCAGTAATGGTTCAGTCATATGACGAATCAAAAGTGGTTATGAGTTGGTATTTATGTGGGTAATAAACCTCTAAAATGGTTCCCCCTGATCACCACTCTAACTATGTCAAATGTCGAGTCAAACGTGCGGTTAAAAAGTCAACAGAAAGCTATTTTAGCGATTTATGCATAATCTGTAATATATATGTTATGGAACCTGTTTTGATAATCATAAAACATGATAATAAGTATATAAACCTGTTTGCGCTCGTTTGAATCGATCATTTACTATATAGAACCGGTTCGGAGCCGAATGTCGCAAAAGTTTGACTTTTGCTTTGACTTCAGTTCTGACCCGTTTTAGTGAGGTATAAATATACCTTAGGACTCTCTTAGGACCAGGTCACATGTTGGTAAAAGCCTCTGTGGTCGGTTCATGAGTCATCCGAGTCTTTTACGTATTTCCGTCATTCGCCTAAAAGTTGACCGTAACAGCCTTTTAAAATTAAAACGAGTATTTCGGACACGTGAACGGACCAAAACCTTGCTTATTAAATTATAAGCATGTCCTTAAAGTTTCACGTCAATCCGAGGCCTAGAATGAGAGTTATGCTAAAAGGCGCACTTTTAAGAAAGTTTTGTAATTAACGGCGCAATTAGCATAACGCCCATCTAACCCGAGTTTTCGTCACCAAAACTTTTACCCACTGTGGTAAAATAATATTTTGGGAATTTTAAAGATTTTTAATAATTTTTACCTTGCTCATAACCTGCGGTTATGGCTACGGTTCGGTAAATACCAAATATGCCCTTTTTGGCCAAAACGGGAGTTCTACAAGGTCTTTTGACCCGATTCCAATTACCACTGATTTTAAATAATAAATAAAGTATTTTAAGCTTTATAAGCTGGTCGGGAAACTCAGATTTCCTGTAGAACTCGAAAAGCCCTTTTAAAGTCTTTAAAATGACCGAAAAGCCCCTTCGGGGCATAATATAAACTTAAACTCGTTACGGGCATCACGGAAGGTATCCTACTGATACCAAAATACTTTTAAGGCATATTGACTTAGGAAATAAGCGTACGACTCTTATGGTTAACCGTTTCGCCTATTTGCGCACACGGTACGGCTCATGGAACTAGTTTTCGTGCAATAGCCGATATGGGTCAAATTATATTATTTGAACCCCAAAATCCAGAGTATGAACTATAAACCCATATAAAACAAGTCTCTGAACTTGTTGGGTCCAAATCATACTCCATTCTCGGTTTTCGCCTTTTCGTGCGAATTAACCATATCTATATATCGGAATCAACCGGTTTAAGCTACGGCTAATACAAGGACCGTTAGGATTCTAAGAGGTTAATTAAAACCTTCGTTCCAGATTAGGAGCCCCAGTAAAAGCTATCGGTGACTTGATCTAAATTAAGGATTAATACTTGCAAAGGTAAATACTTTAACTTATTTCCCCTATATGGGCTTGGGTTACGGTATATTAATACCGCTTGATTGAGCATTATATAATTCCATCGCTTAGGTGGTTAATTGATTAAATATGATCGGCTCATTTAAACTGTTTTGTTGCTTATAAGCCTTTGGGGGGTTTAATGACCGTTGTCCCGGATATCCTTGGCATCATTTTACGAAATGGCCACGACCATCGACATCCCGGTGTAGGCGTACACCCGGTATAAAGTGTCGACATTAAAACTAAAAGACGTAGCCGTTGGTTTTTATACTACGGTTTTACGCAAACGTGGTGTGTCTATAAATCTTTAACCCGGCACGACCCGGGCTACTGAACGCATAAAAGAACATGTAAAACGTTCACAAGATCATTATGAATTTTCCCAAGTTATAAAAGAGTTTGTGCCTTGTGCATTCAAATCAATTTTAAATAAACATTTTCAAATGTGTCAGTTGAATGTATTTACCAGTGTAAACTGACGTATTTTCCCCAAAAAGATTAAGTGCAGGTACCTAAACGTAATTGGCTGGTATTAGCTCCCTAGCGTCGGGATAAGCCTCGCAAGCTTGATTGCAGTATCTAATGGAACAATACTTTACCTTTATTTACGATCCACTGTGGATATTCAACTTCTGTAATACATTGATATTATCACCAGAGGTTGAAATATATATATTTATCTTATGCTTCCGCTGTGCATTATATAATTGTGTGGTTTGACTATATTGTTGCCAACATCGTCACGGTAATCCCCCACCGGGCCCACCGGTGAGACACGTGGAAATCGGGGTGTGACAGAACCCGACCCATTTGGTCGATCATTAGGATCCGATCAAACATGTTTTGTGACCATAGTTGTATAGGGAAGAACCTTCCGAGGTTATACCTTATGGTCACTACGTTTAGTTAGTTGTATGATAGGTAATTTATATGCCTTAGGAAAATGACCAAAATGCCCTTTTTACGCATAAATTCATTTTAAGCATATGTAACCTAAATTTTGACATCTAAACTGATTAGGTAACATTATTAGATATGTTAAGGCATATAATACTTGTCATAGGACTAGTTAGGCGGTCCAAACGCATTTCAAGTGAATGACGCGTTAAAGTAGCGCAAGCTACCTAAACGGGTCATAATGGGTCGTAAGCACTTAGGATAGGTTTCATTTTAGAATGTAGGCTTTGTTAAACCATATTACATGAGTTCCTATACTCATTTGGTTTACGAAACCTCATTTTATCCGATCCTCCGATTTAGGTCCGTTTATTAACATAGTTACCTATATTAGGTGTCGTTTGATTCCGTGATACCTCTATCTTTGCTTGGTTGTTATTCAAGACTTCTAAGCACCCTCAAGTGAGTACATAGTCCCCTCTTTTACTGTTTTTCAAACATTTTGAGGTGAAACACATGTGCCTACTTGTTAGTTCCGTGCTTTTCATGATTTCATAACTCATACTTGCTATGTTCATTAGTACACGTATAGTACATGATTTTATCCATGTTTTTGCTGTGTATGCTCATTTATTGTATACTTAGTACATTGTTTTACATCACATGCTATGTATGTACATTTATTGCATACTTAGTACATTGTTTTACTTCACTTGCTATGTATGTTTATTTATTGCATACTTAGTACATTGTTTTACATCACATGCTATGTATGTTCATTTATTGCATACTTAGTACATTATTTTACATCACATGCTATGTATGTTCATTTATTGCATACTTAGTACATTGTTTTACATCACATGCTATGTATGTTAATTTATTGCATACTTAGTACATTGTTTTACATCACATGCTATGTATGTTCATTTATTACATACTTAGTACATTGCTTTACATCACATGCTTACATTTTGGTATGACATTTGGTTTGTTTAAATGGGATAAAAATACGTTCATTAACATTGGCCATGCCGCTTGGTAGTAAGTAATGGTACCATAGGAATTGACAACTCCCGTTCCTGAAATCCTAGGTTTGTTTGGGTTGAAGGAATGACTGAATCCAATATACATAATACAGATAAACCTTTAATTTGTTTAAGGGTTTGTCATCACAGTCGCAAGGCTTGAATGTATGCATTTTCACAATACCGCATACATGTTTGAATCAGTAAAGCATGCAGTTATTTTACAAAACATAACTTTGATTTATTTCAATACCTTGTTTTGTGCATTTTACCTATGGCTTTAGTTGACATATTTCACTTGCCATACATGACATTTGGTTACAGATTACATGATTTGCATTTGACAATAGACATTGTTTACACATAAACATTTTGACATTGGTTTACACATTACATGATTTACATTTTATAATAGACATGGTTTACACATAAACATTTGACAATTGGTTTAAACAACACATTTTGGTGTTTTGTTTGGGTAAGTGATTTAAGTAACGAGGCGTGTGTAATATGATAAAGGCATGGTGGATACTCTGTTGTTACTTCCTATATGTAAGTGTTTTTATGATATTACATATCGTAGGGTTATTTAAACCATTTCAAGTTAGACATATTACATTTTACACAAATATTATATCTTCATGAAACATTGTTTTACAAACAACATATTTTATACAAACTCATTTTCTCTTGGTTATTTATTTATCTATGCATCTTTCTTTTATATCATCTGATTTCTTATCACTGTTTGTATGATTTATAAAAGAAAACATTTTACAAGGTTCATAACTAACTTTTGTTAAGCATTTTCTTTAAACTTACAAGTCATGAATCCATTTTAATAAAACCTATGTATCTCACAGGCATTTTTATGCTGACGTACCTATTTTCACATGTGTTTTCAGGAGATGATGCATAGGATTGATCAAGATACACTTAGGAGGACTTGGGCCTTAGTGACAATAAAAGATGCAAGACTAGTTAATTATGTTGTGTTTCTTTGTTTTTAAGACATTGTAACATCTTTTAATTCAATAAAACAAAATTTCAATTTCCATGTGTTATGAAACAATGATTCTGTTACAACACTCCCTCGCGATTTGTTGTTTTACGTGGTCGGGGTGTGACATATTAAACGAGACGACCAAAAGTTAGTTTTCACAATTAAAACGAGAACGATTTTAACGATTGAACGATTTTGAACGATTGAACAATTTGAACGATTTGAACAAGTTAAGCGAATTGAGCGAACGATTGGTTTTTGGTGTGTGATTAGATAACGGGAAGGGTGTAATGTGATAAAAGCATGGTAGATACGCCGCTGATACTTCTTGTATATAAGTGCTTCTATCATATTACATTCCGTGGATTTATTTAGTTCACTTGGACGAACGATTTTTAAAGGAAGACACGCAACGATGTTTACTAAAGGATATAAACCATACGAGTTTTATTAAGAGAACGATTTACAATTTGGTTTACATAAACAAATGTTTTGGGTTAAGATTCATGGCATAGAGATTTTATAAACTCTAACCAACTTGTTTTGAGTTGGCCATTCATATTACAATACAAACATTTTACAAAACAAGGTTTTCTAATATCGATCGATTAACGAAGTTGTACGAGTTATTTCAACATATAAACGAGCCATGAATCTGACACTCTCACAAAACCTATGTGCTCGCCGGCATTTCTTTGCTGACTTTATTTTTCACATATATTTCAGGTGGTGTTGATTGATGATGTTGATTGTGACTAGGATGCATGCTCACTTAGGATCGGACGAGGCCTTAGTGACTTAATAACAACAATAGTCGATGTGGTTGTGTTTTATCTTTAACTTCAAGACAATGTAAATGTTTAATAACTAAATGAAATGAAACTTTTGAATCCATGGTTGTGAAACAATAATTCTGTCGCTCCACTCCCTGACGTTTTCGCCGCGATTTGTTGTTTTACGCGGTCGGGGTGTGACAGAGGAGTTGGTATCAGAGCTCATGGTTATAGGGAATTAGGTTATTAGTAATGGTTTGACCTAGACTATAACCTTTCTAGGACCCTAACGCAGGTTTTCTTGCGTTTAGATTCAAAAACAATAATGTCACCTATCTTTAGGTGATAACCATAACAAGAACACAAATAACAAATCCGATTTGAAAAACAATCATCTCTTCGTAGATGATTTATTATAAGGTTTTGAACCTTCAAAGTTTTCAAAATCTCGTCAAAGTTTGGTTCTTATAATGTGAACACGTGCAATCTGGAAGGGTGGGTGCCTGTATCCTGAGTTTTCTGTCAAAGGCTAGAGTGTTCGTACAAATCCACATAATTGGACCAGTCACTCTTACCTGGGAACTCTTGGGGTGAGTGTCCACTTATAGGCTAAAGCATGTCTTCGCAATAAATTATATTGACCCATTTACTTTGATTAGTCACTGTGTATCATTTGTTTGTTCAAGATAACAAACGAATGATCGCCTTCCTTATGTTTTGTCAATGTTTTCAATACCTCTTTTGTTTATCCAATTGTCAATCTCACTTGTTTCTCATGCTTCCTTGTTCTTTTTAGAATATGCCTCCTCGACGAGATGCACAACCACAACCTAACGCTGAACTCGCTGCCATTATCACTCAGCAGATCGTAGTTGTGATTCCGAACCTAATAACCCAGATTAATCAGGCGAACAATAATAACAACAATGCTCAATTGTTAGGATCTGAGTTTCTTATGATTGTGTTTTTGTTTGATAATTAAGAAGATGAATAAGAACAATTGCAGCGGAATGTAAATGGAAACAAACTTTCACACCCAATCAAATAGGAGAAATGCTTTCAACACACATGTTTAACATAGAACCGCATGATTGAATTTATTTCAAGCTTCAATTACAATGCACGCATGTATCACAAACTTCCCCTCAGCCTGAGCTCACAATAGCTTGTTCGTACAGGAAGACAAGTGATGAAAGAGCTAATAGAACAGTACAGGGTACTGTTCTATTTATAGGCACGAGCAAACCACTGTGACATCTTTGCTGACGTCACCATGAAAGTGACATCTAACCTCCTAACAACCTCTAACTACTGATCTAATACAACTACTGCTTATTACAAACTACTGATTACAATAGAATACAAAGACAACTAAACTACTGCTTCCCATTCCACTGTTATACTCCTAGTAGTGCTTTGTCTTCTCAGCAGTACTTGAACCATGACAGTAGATTGAGCATCAGTGTTTAGCCTTCAGCAGTCTTTAAGTCTTCATCAGTTGTTGAAGGACAGCAGTTGTAGAGGATAAGTGGATAAAGGTCATCAGTTGTTAGGACCACTTTCGAGCGGAAAGAGAGAATACAAACATCTGCTTATTTTGGATCCACTGATCTGATCCAGTTTTGGCTTTAATCAACTGTTCCTTTGTAGGGTTCAATCCCAACAATCTCCCCCTGGAACAGATGATGCCAAAACCCTTCATTATTGTGGATCTTTATTGCCTCATCAATAATTCCCTGACATGACCTTTGAATTGTAATTCAAAGTCCAAGGAATCTGTGTCATCCTCATCCCTGCACAGCGTAAGATCAAGGAGATCTTGTAGATCTTCAACACCTAGGCCCAGTGCTTGTTCCCTTGATATTTTCTTCACTTCACCACTGGATTTGATCAGAGTCAATACGTGGGTCTGTTTGTCAGATTTCCACTTTAGTATTTTTGAACCCAGTGGGTTTCTTAGGAGAGTTTTTATTGCAGATGATTTTGGTGATGGTGGCCTAGTTATAACACTTTGAGCAGCAGTGTTTGTAGCTTTAGCCAGTTCTGGATTTTCAGCTATCATCTGTTTAAGGACCATTTTTATAATGCCATCCCCTGCTGCTACATCTTCTGGTGTTTCTGCATCCATCTACTTTTGTCTCCTTCTTTGATAAAGGATGGCAGCAGGTGGAGCAGTGGATCTCCTGATAGGCAGTTTTTATCTCACTGGAACCACTGCTTTAGGATAGTCAGGCTTTTGAGGAACATTTGGATTTTTCTTTCTCAATTCTTCCAACTTTTTGTAACTAGCCATGACTTTTTCTTCTTTCCACCTTGTCACCTGATTCCTTGACCCAAAATCAGCAGTAATAAGTTCCTCTTTCATTCTCTTCAGCTTTAACACCTTATCAGGCACATTTTTCTTGTATTTTGCCCAAACAGGAGGAGTATGTTTAACTTTGTCTTTGTTCATTTTTTTCAAGTCTTTCTAACTCCTCTTTAAGCTCAGCAAGGGTCCATTTTTTGTATTGAGCCTTTTCTGCCTTATATTTCTTGAAAGCCATAATATGTTCAAGGTAATCTTTTCTCAGGCTTTCATCATCTCTTTCTGATAATCTCTGACAGAGATCTTTTGAGAACCTTTCCAAAGTACTGACTTGTGTGAGCAGGTATTGATAGTATCTTTGAATCTCCTTGTCAGACTTTCCTTGTGAATTTCTTTTAGAGATATCCTCTGCTTGATGAGCCTTTAGCTTCAAATATTCTTCTATGTTGTTATGCCTAGGATATCCTTGAAGAGATGGCAAGTTCCTTTTAGCAGGGTCATCTTCAGAGTAGAAGGATTTGATCCCCTCTCTAACTGCTATAAGCTCTAAAGGATACTGGACACTTGCAGGAGTAATGGCGGTGTTTAGGTTAAAGGCTTGTGCTGGAGAGAGTGGAACAGGGTTTGGAATGGTAACAAGGGGCAGTGATTGTGAAGTGGTGAAGATTCATCATCCAGCACAACATTTGTTACCCTTCTCCTTTTGAGTATAGGAGAGGTTGGTGGTGTTTTTGTGGGTTGAGTGGTGGTGATTTGAGTGGTGGATGGCTGACTAACAGTTGTTGAAACAACTGGTGTTTCAACCACTGTTGTCATTACAACAGATGATGTGTCACCTGAGGTCTTCTGCCTTTTGGTAGGAGTAGTTGGTGGTAATGATGATGTTTTTGGTGGTGATGTGATATTAGGTATGGCAGTGGATGATGTGTGTGTTGAAGTAGTGGTGGCAGTTGTTTGGCTAACAGCTGTTGAAACCACTGAAGTACCAACAACTGTTGATACAACAGAGGTTCCAACATCTGTTGGTTTAGAAGGTTGATGAGTGGAGCTTTTAGGAGTTTGGGGAGCATGTTTTGTGGGTCTGGAAGGTATGGATTTAGGTTGCCTCACTTTTCTTGTGGGCTGTTTTCTTTTAGGCTGAGGACTTTCTTCATCCTGTGGCTCAGAAATACCCTGTACTTCCAACTCCATAAAGACTTTCTTCTCCTGCTCAAACTTTGATTTTCCTTTTGCCTCCAAATCCTTTTTCACTCATGCTTTTGCATCAGCAATAGTATTTAAGGTTACATCAACCTTTTTGGATCCATCTGGCTTAGGGATGTCTGCAAGCATACTTGAATTATCCGGTGCAATGTACAGACCGTCTTCATATCCCTTTTTCTTCAACTGCCTCATTTTCTCCCCCTTTTTGGCATCATTGGGTGGAGGATTATCAACAAATATTATTGTGGGAGGAGCAGTGCCAGTGGTGTTCAGTAAATGAGCCTTGATTGCCTTGATATCTGCTTGGGTATCTTTAAACCTTGCTTCTATAATATTTCTGATCTTTTGAACTTGTATTTCATGTTGTTGATCAGCATATTCCCTTTGTTGGTGAAGCATAGGTTGGAATAAACTCCAAAGCTCAGTGGGAGTAGGAGCAGATGTTGCAGCTGGTGCAGTAGTGGGTGTTGCCTTTTGTGCTTGTAACAACTGTTGTAGCATGGTTTTAATATCTGCAACAGATGTTTCAATCTTATCAACCCTCTCCGTTAATTCTCTGTACATTAAACCATCACCCAAATTAATGGGATCATCTGATTTCCCACTTGCAGTGGTTGTATCAGCAGTTGACTTAGGGAAAGTGTTCCAAAAGTCATCCACTGATGACCCTTTTTCTTGGTACTAGGGACTTCTTCCTTCAGGAGGGTTGACCAGTCTTAGTGAACCAGTAAATACTGGAAACACCCTAGTGCCCAATGAAGAAATTGCCTTCAAGGGAGTCTCACTTATGAAACTACTGCCCAAGTGTAAACTAGTAGGTTCAACACTTGTAGTAGCTGCTCCACTTGAACTACTGACAGGAAGTACTTGTACTTCCTGCAGTGTAACCTCCTCAGTTGTTGGTGGGTTAGCAATGATAGGGAGCTCAGACTCAGTCACTTTCTGTGGCATATTCTCAGTGATAGGTGATTGGGAAGAACTGATATCTGTCTGAGCTATATCAAGTGCATCCAACAAGGGTTTTATTGATGGTGGAATTTGTGAAGTGAGGATAGGGGTTGAAAGAGAATTTGCCTCAGGAGCTGGGCTATTGAACATAGATTTAAGTGAATCATATGTTTCATATTGTGGTGCCCAGTGTTGTAAAAGTCGGATTACTCGGCCGAGTACTCGGCGAGTACTCGGTCCTCGGACCCCCTCCGAGGCGACTTCCTCCTAGGCGGTCTCAATTAGTCGGCCTCGGGATTACTCGGGAGTACTCGGTGCCTAGTCGGCCTAGTCGGCGCCTAGTCGGACGTAGTCGGCCTAGTCGGTCTAGGCGGTCAACATGGTTTGTTGACTTTTAATCGGTTAAACTCGGTCAAAATCGGCCTACTCGGCCTTGTACTCGGACTACTCGGCCTTGTACTCAGACTAGTCGGACTTGTATTCAGAATATTTGAACTTTAAACATGTTTCATTTTAAATTATACTCAGTTGACATGAATTATGCTTATTTTAACACATAAATAATATATAACAATTAATTTTCTTTATATTTACCATGTCCGCGTACTCCCCGAGTACTCTCCGAGTACTCCGATTACTCCCAACTCCCCAGTCGGCCGACTAGGGACCGCCTAGCGACTTTTACAACACTGGTGGTGCCCCTTCGCTTACAACCTGTTCTTTTTGAAAAGAAGCAGGAGGAGTTTGAGGCATAGGTTGAGATATTTCTTCCATCTGCTGTGAGGAAGTAGCAGCAGTGGTTATTGGTGACTTTTGTGTTGTCACTGGTAGTTGCTCTGGGATCTCATCTTCCAGAGTTACCTTTGTTTTGGGTTTGGGGGCTTTTGAGATTTTTTCTGTTTTGGTCTTTTGGGAGTTTTAGGTGGGGGTTTCACAGCAGTTGTTTTGCTACTGTGATCACCTTGAGCAATGGGCTCAGCAGCAGGTGCCTGAGTAGTAGTGGTAGCTGCTAAAGTCTGCTCAGGAACCCTTGCTTGTGTTTTGAAAGGTTTTGACAGCCTTGTGAATGTTTCAGATGTTAGGCTATTCATTTGAAAAGGATTTCCTTGGATTAACACATGAGCATTATCCTTGGAAAATTTCTTATTAAAATAGTAACTCAAAAACCTTGGGAATAACAGAAATGCCTTTTTATTAACATTTGTAACAAGATAATTGAAGATTTCCTGGGAATAGTTGAAATTTTCTTTTTCTAAAATAGCATAGCCCAGGTATTGAATCTTCAATGGAATCTCATTGAAGGTAGTTGTTTTATTGGAGACACACATGAGGAGGGTATGAAACAAAAACCTTATGGCAGGAGGAAAACTGCCTTTTTGTAAAGTATCTTTTTTCATTTCCTCTTCATACCCTCTCTCAAGAAATCAGTTTGATACTTTTTTTTAGGGAAAGAAGTTTTACCTTGAAGATCATTGAGTTCAAACACTTCGGAGATGGTTTGTGGTGTAATGGTGACAGAAATACCCTTTATCGAAGAATTGATGGCTAAGGGCTTTTTATCCTTAGTTTCTAACTTAGCATTTTTCCAGAATTCTTGCTGGGTGTTAATGAAAATTGGAGCATCACAGGTCAACAAAGTTTTGTACTTTGAGGACAACATAGTATCAATGATGGAGTTGAAGGTTTCAGTATGAGTGGGTTTTTCAAGTAGACCCAAATAATTGTGAGGTGTTTTGAAAGGAAGTGCCATGGTGATTTGAAGTGAATGCGAGAGGAAGAAGACGATGAAGAAGATGAGTGATTTTGAGAGAAATGGATGATAACTGCTTTGAGAAAGTAATTTTGAATTTGATTCGACAGTGAAAAATCCTGTTTGGGATTTTGATCAGGGTTTTATAAGGGGAAAAGATGAATGCTGACGTGGCAGCGGTTACAAAGATCTGACCGCTATGTACTGTCCACGTGCCAACCCCTGATGAGTAATGGAAGACAGTTGTTTGTGGAAACCACTGATGAAGCAATATCAGTGGTTGCAACGGTAAAGTGATAATAGTGGGTGACTTTAACTATCAGTGGATAGCCTATCAGTGGATGAAAATACTGATGTTTGATCAACAGTGATTACCAAGGAAATGAGGGAACAGGGGTTGACTTTCAGTAGTGGACATCATTTAACAAAACAGATGTTTTAACAAAACAGTGGTTATGGCAGACTTTTAAGGATTTTAATGAAAATATTCATTTTTAGCTATTTTTAAGGATGGATTTTTGATTTTCTGAAAACATTTTAATGCTTTTATTCATAGAAAAACAAGATTTTGCCTGTTATTCCATGTTTAGCATGCCAATCCTAGAGATCAAGCTTTCAAAGGTAGATGTGTCTAATGCTTTTGTTAGCACATCTGCCAGCTGATCCTTAGTTGGAACATGGTGCAGAGAAATCAAACCTTTTTTCATAGCAATCCCTCACAAAGTGATGTCTGATATCAATGTGCTTGGTGGTTGAATGTGAAACTGGATTTTTGATGATATTTTCTGATGCCTGACTGTCCAACATGAGAGGTGTCTTTAGGACAGTGATACCAAAATCTAGCAATTGATTTTGAAGCCAAAGCAGTTGGGCTGTACAGCTTGCAGCAGCTATATATTCTGCCTCAGCAGTGGATGTTGAAACAGCTGCTTGCTTTTTGCTTTGCCAAGACACTAAGCAATTGCCTAGGAATTGGCGCCCTCCTGATGTGGACTTCCTTGTTGTGTTACATCCAGCAAAGTCACTGTCTGAGAATCCTGAAAGCTTAATATTTCCATCAGCTGGATACCAGATACCAAGTGTGGGAGCACCTTTTACATATCTGAATATCCTTTTTACAGCAATAAAGTTTGACTTTCTAGGGGCTGATTGGGATCTTGCACAAACACATGTTGCAAACATGATGTCTGGCCTAGATGCAGTTAGGTACAATAAAGACCCAATCATGCTTCTATAAAGACTTTGATCAACCAAATCATCCTTTTCATCAGACATGACTATTTTTGTGGTTGCAATGGGTGTACTACATGGCTTGCAATCATCCATCTCAAATTTCTTTAAAAGTTCTTTGGCATATTTGCCTTGATGGATGAAAGTACCATTTTGCAGTTGCCTTACTTGGAGACCAAGAAAGCACTGGAGTTCACCCATTGCACTCATCTCAAACTCAGTTGTCATGAGTTGTCTGAACTCTTCACACATTTTAGAGCATGTGCTTTCAAAAATGATGTCATCCACATAAATATGGACAATCATCAAATCTTTCCCTCTCCATTTTAAAAACAGTGTTTTGTCAATTTTACCTCTTGTGAAGCCAATAGAGAGAAGAAAGGTGGAAAGAGTTTCATACCAGGCTCTTGGTGCTTGTTTCAAGCCATACAAAGCTTTGTTTAGCTTGTAGACAAGATCTGGATAAAGTGAATCCTCAAAGCCAGGAGGTTGACAAACATATACCTCTTCTTGAATTTTACCATAGAGGAATGGACATTTGATATCTATTTGATATACCTTTATGTTGTGGTTGACAGCAAAGGCCAAGAACAGTCTGATAGCTTCTAATCTTGCTACAGGGGCAAAAGTTTCATCATAGTCAATGCCCTCTTCCTGTCTGAAACCTTGAACCACTAGCCTTGATTTATTATTGACAACAATGCCCCTTTCATCAGTTTTGTTTTTGAAGACCCACTTTGTGCCAATAGGACTTACATTCTCTGGCAGTGGTACAAGCTCCCATACTTGTTGTCTTTTAAACTGTTGGAGCTCCTCTTGCATGGCTTCTACCCAGCTGTTGTCTTTCGGTGCTTCTTGGTACTTGACTGGCTGATGGAGAGATAGAAAACCAACAAAAAGACAAATGTTTTGGTATTGACTTCTTGTGAGCACCCCTTCATTGATGTTGCCAATGATTTGGTCTGGTGGATGAGACTTCAAGAAGTTAAGATCTCCTTTGTATGGAACAATGGCATATAATGGTGAAGGCTGAAGATGTGAATCATCTGAGCTAACAACTGTTGGTGACTTTGATGATTCAACAATGTCTAGAAATGGAGGTGGAGGAATAGGTGGAATTGGTGTAAAAACATGCTGACTTTGATCCATGTTTTATCAGCAGTGTTTGATGATGTGGAAGCAGGGGTTAATGGGCTACTTTGGTCAACAATTGTTGAGGTAGCAGTGGTTGAGCTTTGACAGCTGTTTTGAACATCTGCTGCTCTGGAAATGGATTTGAAGGTTTGTTGTGGAATGATCACTTCATACCCATTGTCTGATGGAGGAGTTTCAGATGGACCTGCACTGTTAGTCTTGACAGCAGTATTTTCAAAAGTAAATGTATCAAGATCAAACAATTCTGCAGGATTTGCAGGGATTTTCATTGAAGAAAGTTCATTGAACTTTACATTCAAAGTCTCTTCCACTGTTTTGGTCCTTGTGTTAAACACTTTGTAGGCCTTAGCAGTGATTGAGTATCCCAAATGATATCCACTGTCTATTTTGGCTGCAAATTTTGAAATGGAATCTTTTAAGTTCAAAATAAAGCATGGGCAGCCAAATAATTTGAAGTAAGAGATCAGTGGTTTGATTTTATACAGCAGTTCATAGGCAGTCTTTTGATGCCTAGGGTTGATTAAAACTCTGTTCTGGACATAGCAAGCAGTGTTTACTGCTTTTGCCCAGAAAGTTAATGGCAAACCTGAATCTGCAAGCATGGTTCTGGCAGCCTCAATCAATGTCCTGTTCTTTCTTTCAACAACCCCATTTTGCTCCGGTGTCCTTGGAATGCTGTACTGCCATACGATTCCTTTTGACACACAGAAATCATCCAACTCCCTATTTCTGAACTCGGCGCCATTGTCACTCCTGAAGACTTTTACTAGCAAGTCAAACTGCTTTTCAACCTGTTTAACAAAGTCTTACAGAATATCTGCATTCTCATCTTTGGAATGTAAGAAATAAGTCCATGTAAACCTAGAAAAGTCATCTACAATAACCAAACAATATCTTTTCTTTTTCAGACTCATGACTTTAACTGGGCCAAACAGATCCATATGCAGCATTTGCAAGCACTTGGTTGTTTTGGACTCTTCAATGGACTTGTATGAGCTTTTATGTTGTTTTCCTTTGAAGCAGGAAACACAATGCTCAGGACAGGAGAATAGTTTTTGAGGAAGACCTCTTACTAACCCATGTTTTGACAAAGCAGTGATTGTCTTGAGATTTGTGTGCCCCAATCTTCTGTGCCATAATTCTGTCTCTTTGTTAAAGGCAGCTGAGAACAGATAGGCATCAGTCCTGGGGCTCTCTTTTGATAGATCAACTACATAGACATTGCCACTCCTTTGAGCAACAAGTTAGGTTTTTCCATTTTTTTATTATTTCTTCAATCTTTTTAACCATTTCTGGTCCTGCAATCCTACAACAATCCTTAGTGAAGAATGAGCCATATCCCTTATCACTCATTTGTGAGACACGAAAGAGGTTGAATTTTAGATTGTCTATTAGATTGACATTTTCAAACTTAACATTTCCAGATTGAACTGTACCAGACCAGAACCTTCCCTTTACTATTATTACCAAAGGATATATCACCCCCTCCATGAGTTTTGAAATCTTTGAGAAGGGCTCTACATCCAGTCATGTGCCTGGAGCCTCCACTATCTACATACCAAAGACTATCTAAGCATGCAGAAGCTCCTTGCACATCAAGTAAAAGGTTAGTTCATTAGGGTCTCCAAAGCCGATAAGGCTTTGGATGGGGTCTCAACAGTGTCTGTGTTAAGTTCAGGTGGATGGACAGTGGTTAGCTCAGGGGTTTGGACAGTTTTGGTACTGTTTTTCTCTAACCACTACCGGGAGTCTTGCCCAATCAGCTGCTGATACCCAAAGGGATGCCTGTTCACTCTTGGTTTAGAAGGCTTTTTGTAAACCTCGTAAACATGTGGGACCCTTTGGTATGGTGGTTGACCTTTACCTTTTCGGTATTGGTTTGCAGGGGGTGCATCAGTCACCTGAACATCTCTTTTAACAGAGGTTTGGTTCAGCTGTTTTGTAACAGCTGTTTCAACTGGCACAAACAGTAGTTGATTCTTGGTGAACTTGACAGATGATTATGATGAACTCATTGGTGTTTTTGACATATACTCATCCTTTTTTACCTTAAAGGATTTCAAGTACACACACTCTTGAGTAGAATGATTTGATTTTCCACAAATGGTGCAACTCTTTGAAGGCACAACAGTACTTGTTTTGTTTAGATCATATGCTTTTAAATGAAAACAATCTTTGGTCAGATGATTTTTCTTTTCACAAAAATCACAAAACAAGTTTTTAATCTTTTCTCTTTTCAGACTCCTTTGCAACAGAGTTTTGAACCACTGTTGGGATGTCCTTAAGAGGAATGACCTTGGCCTTAGGAGCTTTTACACCATCAGTGGTTGTGAAGTCCATTGGTTCGAAATTTTCAAGAATGTCACACTTATCAGACCATGTGGGTTTAAATTGGTATTTCTCAATCTCCTCAAAAGTTGAGGACCCCACAGATCTTTCCAAAGTGATTTTGTTACCAAGTTTGTCAGTTATTTTAACTTCTTGGCCATTCTTGTTTGTTGGTATGATTTCAACAGAACAAGCTTGATTTGCAGCATTGTTTTCAACCTGATCATTTTTCCTAAACCCAATGGTAAATTTTACATTGCTTTCAAGCTGTTTCTCAAGCATTATCTCAAAAACTTTACAGGATTCCACCCATTTTTCACAAGTGATTTGGGTGGATTCCAACTCCTTTTTGCAAACTTGATATTTTTCTATCATGGTTTGGAGTTGGTCCTTGGTTATGTGTAACAACTGTCACTAAAATCCATAATTAGGATGGTAATTAGGTAATAAGGAAACCCTAATTGAAAAACCCACGTGATTCTGCATAAACCCTAAAATTTTCATAACAATCAGAATCAGGATCAGGGCCCCTAAAACTTAGGGGGGGATAAACCCTAGTTGGTAATATCTTAATAACTTTTACGTGGGAGCTAAGTTTCGGTGAACGTCGACTCAGCAGGCCTATACCCACACCAAGGCTACTCTAGGCTAGATGGGTTTCCCAGGCGAGTAGCGGAAGAATCCCTGTCATCTTCCGCGACACGCGGGAGATGCCAAATTCACGTATAAATACTAGGCATTGGGACTTGAATTCTGTCTTTGGAACGACGTAGAATCGAGTTACGTAGATCGAGTTATCACAGAAACAGTCCAACACACACACACTAATCACGAGGTGCTGCCACAATCAGGGTAATAACTCGATCGCTATTACGATTCAACGTCCGATCGATTATAACTATCCAACGATAGTCCGGGTGCTGCTCAATTGAGTTTGTACTTTGATTATTCGTCGTGATTTCGACTTGAATATTTGAGTGCTGTTCGAATTCGGACTATGCTCTGTTATTCGTTGTGAATCCGACTGAATTATCGAGTATTGCACTCATTAATCGTTGTGAGGGTTTAATCTCGTGAATTGACGTAACTGCTGTATTAGTTACTAACCTGTCTGTGTGTGCATTGTGTTAAACTAGGTGTAATCAAGGCTAATCAGTAGGCTTATATCTATTGCTCGTTAATCTGCAATGTGAGTCATTCTTCTTTTTAAAATTATTTTCTCACAGTTTGTGAGTAAGTATTACAATACCTCAAATTATTTTCAAGGTTATAATTACAGGGATTAAGTCTTTGTAATCACCAAATTACAGCTGGTATGTGGGGTATTGTGCACATTACTATTTTTATCACTCTATGTGAGTGAATATTACTCTATGTGAGTAATTATTACTCTGTGTGAGTACACCGTCACTATTAGGGCAACGGGACCCAATAGTGGTATGACCACAGTCACAGAAATGAATCGAGTGACAAATACCCATTCTTGATAATTGGTTGATAGAAACATTGTAATCGCTCTTAATACTGCAAATTATAACTAACGGGTCGTTTTAGAAAACAGAATGATTCACTCAGTATTTCCCCGCTGACAAGACCTTTTTCAAACATGTTTCAGGTGATCTGTGCGATCCAGGAAAAGTGCAGTAAAGCACTATCAAGCTCAGAGAAGTGGCTCAGTGTAAATAAAACAATAAAACGTGTTTTGACAAATAAAGATTTCTGTGTGAAATCAACTTATTGTAAATTATGGGATTATCCCTTAAACTTTGTGTAATATATTAAACGAGCATTTTCCGGTGAAAAGATCCTGTTGTAAAAAGACTTCCGCTGTCGCATAAATTAAATACCACGGGTACCACTGAAATCTGCATCGCGGGCCCCGACTCCGTCCAGGGTGGGTCGGGGGCCGCGACAGAAGGTGGTATCAGAGCTAATAATTAAATTGAGCCACTGATCGAGCCACTGATTAAGCCTAAATTAAGTATTTTGTCCAAATGCTTAATTTTACTAATTATTATTCGGTGATTATATGTTGTATTAACTGGTTATTTTAGTGACAGTATGGGTAAGCAAAAGCTGTCTGCTATCTACCACAAACTAGATGTGGCATCTTCTTCTAGAAACCCAGTAAACCTAGAAGAAGGAATCTTTGTCCGCAAAGCAAACTATGAGAATCCTCTTTCCCCAGAGAAAAGGGATTCAATACTTAAAAAGAGTCAGGAGAAAAAGAAACCCCGAACCAAGAGAGTTAGGTTTAACCCAGAAGTCCAAGAATTGGATAATAGTACACCTTGGGAAAATAAAATAGACGGGAAATGGGCAAATCTCTATATGCTAGCTACTGTAGCAGAAAATACTAATCTCTAAATAACCGATAAGTTGGGGCTAGTAAGAAAAATCACTACCCAGTAAATAAATAAAGTCCTAAGTGTGTTTATTTCTGTTGTCCTTTGTATAAATTGGTATGCAATAAAACTTCAGTGTTTGTT
Organism: Helianthus annuus; assembly: GCF_002127325.2. Taxonomy (NCBI): domain Eukaryota; kingdom Viridiplantae; phylum Streptophyta; class Magnoliopsida; order Asterales; family Asteraceae; genus Helianthus; species Helianthus annuus. The sequence continues at coordinate 103,422,499 of NC_035448.2, forward strand.
TGTTAAACTTTGTTCCAAAGTCTTAACATTACATTCTTGTATTTTGCATATATACTATGCAGCATGAATGAGATGTCGGAAGCCTTCCAGAATCTCAACTTATATCCAGTGCCTATTGAAGTCTCTCACGACTTTACTGGTTACATTGCTGACATAGAAGAACCTGTGGAATTCAAAGCTCCACCGCTGGAAAAAGCCAAACCTAAAAAGAAGAGAAGATACGTAGGGTGGAGGAAAGTACGCCGTAGGAAACCTGCCACTAGGAGACTCCCTAAAATAGAAAATCCTGTGATCATGAGCAAGGGAAAGGAAATAGAAACTGGAGAAAGTCCAAAACCACCCGAAAAGGAAATAGGAATAGACCTGAAACAAAAGGGAATAGAAATTGGCGAAAGCTCTAAACAATCTGAGGAATTCACGTTCCAAGACGAAATAGATCACCTACTAGAAAATTGTGATGTTTTAGAGCCTATCAACGATAATCTCTTTTCTTACCCGGCTACAGTTCAATTCCCACTAAACCTAGGACCAGCTATTCGAGACCCACTAGTTCATACCAGACCATTAGGCCAAATGGAGGAATGGTGGACCAATGACTGGCAATTCCAAAACATAGTCAACAGTCCTTATAGCTTTCTTCCACAATTTGACCCAGAACCACTCCCAAATCCTCCCATGAGTAATGAAAACCTAGCTGAACTCCGTCAGTTCGGTGAAGAACTGATAGGTACAGGTAATAGGATCAGGGAAATGGGGGAGCATCTAACTTGGAAGTACGATGAGAGGGAGCATCGTTACTAGAACCGTCAGTTAAACTACAGAAAGCCGTATTGTATGATAGTAACTTAAAATTCTGTAAAATGGGCAATAAAACTCTGTAAAATACGGTGTGTATGGATGCATATACAATATACTAACAAAGTAAAAGTCGAGAAATCGACAATTTTGGTTATACTTGAATGTTGTGATAATCTATGTGCTTATCTATGTGAATTTTGTCATTGATAAGTTAGACACTAATAATTTTACCAATTAGCAGATGGAAAACGCTAACAATGAACCAATTAATGAAGTAAATCAATCTGAGCAAGAACAAGAAGATCAATATATAACTCGACAAGATATTGAGCATTTTATCGCCCAAGGGATAGCTCATGCTATTCCAGAAATTGTAGCTGCTGTTCAGAAACCTGCCGAACCACAATTAATTCCTAGTAAACGTATTCCAGAAGATAACGGCAGTAACAGCATAAATGGAGGCGGCAATCATGACGATCATGATCCACAGCAGGCCCCACTCCCTAAAAGAATGAAAGCTGCAACGCCTGGTTGCACTTATAAAGAATTTCTTGCTTGCAAACCCGCTGAATTTGCAGGTAACGAAGGGGCAACTGCAACACTGCGTTGGTTAGAGAAAACCGAAGCAGTAATTGCAATAAGCAAATGTGCCAAAGAGGATCAAGTAATGTATGCATCAAATCTGTTCAAAGAAGGAGCACTCGAATGGTGGAACACGGTCCTCCAGGCAAAAGGAAGAAGGGTAGCCTATGCAATGAATTGGGAAGAATTTAAGAGTCTTGTTGAAAGAAAATTCTATCCCGAATACGAGAAGGAACAAATGGCAAACAAGTTCCTAAGTCATCGTATGCTAGGAGTAGATTGTCGGGGATATACTTTGACATTCTTTGAATACGCAAGGGTAGTGCCATCACTGGCTTCGCCAGAACCGGTACTTATCTCTCGTTACATCTGGGGGTTAATTAGTGAAATCCGAAACATCGTTAAAGCCGCGAGACCTCGTACTATTGACGATGCGGTAGAATTAGCTAATACCCTGACGGATGAATTGGTACGCACAAGAGAAGAAGATCGCAAGAAGGAATTAGCTCAAAAGATTACCCAGGGATTTCGTGTGGGTAATGCCAAGAAAAGAGGAACCGGGCAATCCTCATCATCTCCTTTCTGCAAAATTTGCAAAAAGAAGCATTATGGACAATGCAACATGGTTTGCAATTTTTGCAAAATGAAAGGACATCGGGAAGAAGACTGCAGGAAGAAAACAAAAGTTTGTTATAATTGCAGAGAAAGGGGACACTTTCAATTTGAATGTCCTAAGTTAGCTAAACCTGTAGTTAACCAAGCCAAACCAGCTGAAGGAACAACCAAGAGAAATGCGCGAGCATTCCAGCTGACCACTCAAGAGGCCGAACTCATTCCCGATGTGATAGCTGGTACGTTCTTAGTTCACAACGTATTTGCAAAAGTATTATTTGACTCTGGTGCGAACCAAAGTTTTATAAATACTTTATTTTGCCAAGATCTTAAGTTACCGTTAACCACTCTTAGGCAAATCTTCACAGTAGAAACCGCAGAAGGAAATTCTGTGAAAATAGATAAAATCTGGCAAGAAGGAAAAATAGAATTATTAGGCCATAAGTTTTCTGCAAATTTGTTACCAATGAATTTAGCAGGATTCGATGTAGTATTAGGAATGGATTGGTTGATAGCCAACCATGCACGAATCCTATGTGACAAAAATGCTGTAGAAATTCAAACACCTAAAGGAGAAGTAATTTTAATTACTGGAGATAGACCTCGAAAACCATTAAAATTCATCTCAGTAATGAAATTGGCTAGTTATTCGAGAAAGCAGGAAATGATGTACATGATTTCAGTAATTATTAACACTAAGGATAAGGAACTTCAGGACATCCCGGTAGTGTCAAAATACCCAGACATTTTTCCAGAAGAATTACCTGGATTACCACCTGATAGAGAAGTAGAGTTTAGAATTCATTTAATTCCAGGTACTGCACCCATAGCCAAAGCACCATATAGATTAGCACCTACCGAAATGCTAGAATTGAAAAAGCAATTAGATGAATTATTAAGCAAAGGATTCATACAACCTAGTTCATCCCCTTGGGGTGCACCAGTACTGTTTGTGAAAAAGAAAGATGGATCGATGAGAATGTGTATCGATTATAGAGAATTGAATAAGGTTACGATTAAGAATCGATACCCACTACCTAGGATTGATGATCTTTTTGATCAACTACAAGGAGCTAGGTATTTCTCTAAGATAGATTTAAGATCTGGATATCATCAGTTGAAGGTACAAGAAGAAGACATACCTAAAACTGCTTTCAGAACTAGGTATGGTCATTATGAGTTTACAGTCATGCCCTTTGGATTAACGAATGCCCCAGCAGCATTCATGGACATGATGAATCGAATCTGTAAACCATACTTGGATAAATTTGTAATCGTTTTCATCGACGATATACTTATTTACTCCAAAAGCCAAAAAGAACATTGTGAGCATTTACATGTTCTCTTAACTTTGTTAAGAAAAGAAAGGCTTTATGCCAAATTCTCGAAATGTGAATTTTGGCTGCAAGAAGTACAATTCTTAGGTCATGTGGTAATCACGAAGGTATCCATGTAGATCCTGCTAAGATAGACGCAATTACGAAGTGGAAAGTTCCACAAACAGCTATGGAGATAAGAAGTTTTCTAGGCTTAGCTGGATACTATAGACGATTTATCAAAGATTTTTCTAAGATAGCCATACCAATAACTAAGTTAACCTGTAAAGCTGTTAAGTTTGAATGGGGACCTAGACAAGAAGAAGCCTTTAAGATTTTAAAGCATAGATTGACGAATGCACCAATCTTAGCTTTACCCGAAGGAACAGAATATTTTGAGGTATACTGTGATGCTTCAAAATTAGGATACGGATGTGTGTTAATGCAACGCAAGAAGGTAATTGCGTATGCTTCTAGGAATTGAAAAAGCACGGAGAGAATTATACGACTCATGATCTAGAATTAGGAGCCATAATTTTTGCCCTTAAGATATGGAGACATTATCTGTATGGAAGTAAGTTTACTGTTTATACAGATCATAAGAGTCTAAGATATATATTTGGGCAAAAAGAATTAAACATGAGGCAAAGAAGATGGATGGAGATGCTAAGCGATTACGACTGTGATATCCAATATCACGAAGGAAAAGCAAATGTAGTTGCAGATGCCTTAAGTCGTAAGTACCATGAAAAACAGAAACAAGTCCGTGCTTTGAGGTTAAATCTACAAGTAGATTTAATGGCACAAATCAAAGAAGTTCAGAAAATAGCAATCCAAGATGATGCTGAAAGAATGAAAGGTTACTTAAAAGAACTAGAACAAGGAAATGATGGAATTTGGAAATTCCATAAGAAACGAATTTGGGTACCTAAGAAAGGAGAGTTAAGAAATAAGATTTTGGAAGAAGCTCATAAATCTAGGTATACCATGCACCCAGGAAACAATAAGATGTACCAAGATTTAAGAAATCATTTCTGGTGGATAGGAATGAAAAAGGATATAGCCGAATACGTATCCAAGTGTTTAACTTGTTCACAAGTTAAAGCTGAACACCAGAAACCTTCAGGACTACTACAACAGTTAGAAATGCCTGTATGGAAATGGGAACTCATAACAATGGATTTTGTTACTAAGTTACCCAAAACAAAAAGAAGGAATGATGCAATTTGGGTAATTGTAGACCGATTAACCAAATCAGCTCATTTCTTACCAATGAAAGAAACCTTTAGCATGGAAAGGTTAGCACAACTATACGTGGACGAAGTAGTATCCCTACATGGAGTCCCACTCTCTATTGTATCGGATAGAGATAGTCGATTTACTTCTCATTTCTGGAAAAGTTTTCAGAAAGCAATGGGAACTCGACTAAATCTAAGTACTGCATATCATCCACAAACAGACGGACAGAGTGAAAGGACAATACAAACTCCAGAAGACATGCTCCGAGCATGTGTAATTGACTTTGGTGGTAATTGGGATAGCCAATTGCCATTAATTGAATTCTCCTATAACAATAGTTATCATTCAAGCATCGAAGCTGCACCATTTGAAGCACTGTACGGACGTAAGTGCAGAACCCCAGTATGTTGGGCAGAAATCGGAGAAAGTCAATTATCAGGTCCTGAAATTGTACAAGAAACTACTGACAAGATAACTCAGATTAAGGAAAGATTGAAAACGGCTCGAGATCGTCAGAAGAGCTATGCAGACAATCGTCGTAATCCTTTAGAATTTCAAGTAGGAGATAAAGTACTTTTAAAAGTCTCTCCTTGGAAAGGAGTAGTACGATTCGGAAAGAAAGGAAAGCTAAGTCCAAGGTACGTTGGCCCATTCCCAGTGATTCAACGAATAGGACCAGTTGCTTATCGTTTACAACTACCAGAAGAATTGGCTGGAGTACATGATGTATTTCATGTATCCAATCTCAAGAAATGTTTAGCAGATGAATCCCTGGTAGTACCTCTTCAAGATGTAGAGGTGAACGAAAAGTTAAAGTTTATAGAGAAACCACTACAGATCGAAGATAGAAAAGTCAAATTTCTCAAACATAAACGACTGGTGTTGGTCAAAGTCAAATGGAATTCAAAGAGAGGACCAGAATACACTTGGGAACTGGAATCGGAAATGAAGCGAAAGTACCCTCATCTATTCCAGTAAATCTCGAGGACGAGATTTTTCTTAAGGTGGGGAGGATGTAACAACTGTCACTAAAATCCATAATTAGGATGGTAATTAGGTAATAAGGAAACCCTAATTGAAAAACCCACGTGATTCTGCATAAACCCTAAAATTTTCATAACAATCAGAATCAGGATCAGGGCCCCTAAAACTTAGGGGGGGATAAACCCTAGTTGGTAATATCTTAATAACTTTTACGTGGGAGCTAAGTTTCGGTGAACGTCGACTCAGCAGGCCTATACCCACACCAAGGCTACTCTAGGCTAGATGGGTTTCCCAGGCGAGTAGCGGAAGAATCCCTGTCATCTTCCGCGACACGCGGGAGATGCCAAATTCACGTATAAATACTAGGCATTGGGACTTGAATTCTGTCTTTGGAACGACGTAAAATCGAGTTACGTAGATCGAGTTATCACAGAAACAGTCCAACACACACACACTAATCACGAGGTGCTGCCACAATCAGGGTAATAACTCGATCGCTATTACGATTCAACGTCCGATCGATTATAACTATCCAACGATAGTCCGGGTGCTGCTCAATTGAGTTTGTACTTTGATTATTCGTCGTGATTTCGACTTGAATATTTGAGTGCTGTTCGAATTCGGACTATGCTCTGTTATTCGTTGTGAATCCGACTGAATTATCGAGTATTGCACTGATTAATCGTTGTGAGGGTTTAATCTCGTGAATTGACGTAACTGCTGTATTAGTTACTAACCTGTCTGTGTGTGCATTGTGTTAAACTAGGTGTAATCAAGGCTAATCAGTAGGCTTATATCTATTGCTCGTTAATCTGCAATGTGAGTCATTCTTCTTTTTAAAATTATTTTCTCACAGTTTGTGAGTAAGTATTACAATACCTCAAATTATTTTCAAGGTTATAATTACAGGGATTAAGTCTTTGTAATCACCAAATTACAGCTGGTATGTGGGGTATTGTGCACATTACTATTTTTATCACTCTATGTGAGTGAATATTACTCTATGTGAGTAATTATTACTCTGTGTGAGTACACCGTCACTATTAGGGCAACGGGACCCAATAGTGGTATGACCACAGTCACAGAAATGAATCGAGTGACAAATACCCATTCTTGATAATTGGTTGATAGAAACATTGTAATCGCTCTTAATACTGCAAATTATAACTAACGGGTCGTTTTAGAAAACAGAATGATTCACTCAGTATTTCCCCGCTGACAAAACCTTTTTCAAACATGTTTCAGGTGATCTGTGCGATCCAGGAAAAGTGCAGTAAAGCACTATCAAGCTCAGAGAAGTGGCTCAGTGTAAATAAAACAATAAAACGTGTTTTGACAAATAAAGATTTCTGTGTGAAATCAACTTATTGTAAATTATGGGATTATCCCTTAAACTTTGTGTAATATATTAAACGAGCATTTTTCGGTGAAAAGATCCTGTTGTAAAAAGACTTCCGCTGTCGCATAAATTAAATACCACGGGTACCACTGAAATCTGCATCGCGGGCCCCGACTCCGTCCAGGGTGGGTCGGGGGCCGCGACATTATGTTATGCTCTTGTTTTAGACTGCAGATTTCTTTGTCTTTTTCAGCCAATTTGATTTTAAGTTCTTTTATAGACTTCTCAAATTGAACTTCATCATTTAACACTCTATCCCGAAGGTTTTCATTCACCTCTTTAATGTTAGCAAATGCTACGATGCATTTGTCTGAACACAGATTTTTAAGAACCTGAGATGATACCTTAGCTGCAGTCATCATGGCACAGTCACAAGCATGCTCTTTCTCATCAGTCACCTTCTCTTCCTTTTCACCATGTTTCTTTTCCTCTTCTTCAGACCAAGGGTCAGACAGTGGTTCTAACAGAGGTTCTGAACTTTCTCCCAGCAGTGTTTCACCAGCAACAGCAGTAACCACTGCTTCAGCAACTTCATCCACTGTTTCAGCACTTAACTGTCCTTTTTCAGCATCCAGCTCTTTTGGTATTGACTCTAATGCCATAAAACAGTAATCATCATTAGAAGCATCATTAGTAGCATAGAGTGCAAAATTTTCATCACCTAGCTCATCAGGTAAGCTGCTCCAGTCAACAAAGCCTTGGGTGAAAAAGCTTTGCTGATCTGGTTGAACCGCTACTGGTGCAGCTTGTTGAGGTGCAACTGGTTGCACTTGAACTTGAGGGACAGGAGCTTGGACATACTGAATTTGGGGAACAGTGGTTTAGACATACTGCACAGGAACAGGGGTTCCAGGGTTTGCATAATGAGCAGTGTTTACATGGGCAGCAGGGGTATAATGGGTATACTGCACAGTGCCTTAGTTATTTTGTGGTCATGGACTAGGGTGAGTGATGATTGGTCTAGTTGTTTGACTCCTACATTCCCTAGCAAAATGACCTAGCCTATTGCACTTGTAGCATTTGATTTTTGACTTATCCAACCCCACTTTTAGATTCCCATGCAACCCTGGGAATTTTCTCCCTATCCTCTTGTAGAATTTGTTGGTTCTAACACTCAGCAAAGCCAATTGGTGTAATATGTCCATTTCCTCTAAGTCTGTGAGATCAAAATGCTGAAGGTCATTGAGTTCAAAGCATAGATTATCAGAGATCTGGCTTTCTTTATTTGCTATAAAAGCAAAATTGGATGAGTGAGGATCAGAGTTGAAATTTCCACAAGTAGTTATGTCAATAAAATGATCATAACTCTGATCCTTACTACTGCCAGACTCTTCTTTACCCAGAAGAGCTGTGTTCCCAAATGTGTAGTCATCTGCAACTTTGCCAGACTCTTGCAACTTCTTTTTTTGGTTTAACTCCCTTTCATAGGTCAGGAGTCTACCATGAAGTTGGGTCAGTGTCAGATCTTTGAACTCAACAGAATTTCTGGTCACAAAAGCAATTGTGTCCCATTTTTCAGGCAGTGATCTAAGAAACCTGCTATTTTGTGTTGATTTAGCAAACTCAACAATAACAAGTCTTAGCTCACTAATGAGACAACTGAATCGCTCAAAATGTTGTGTTAATGTTTCACCCTTAACATGACAAAACGTTTCATACTGCTGATTCAGAATTTCCTTATTATTTTCAATTACTTCTTCAGTCCCCCCCAAATTGTTCCTTAAGTGCATCCCATAATTCCTTGGCACTGTTACAGTGTAACACTCCAGCATAAATTTCATTAGGTAGTGCAGATGCAACATGTGGTCCAAAGATAACCGACTTCCAACATCCGGTATTCTGTTGAGCAAGGATGTGACCCATCCTTCTCTACCAGATGTTGTACTCATTTCGCTTCAACATGGGTGGTTTGAAGAGTGAACCGATGTTATTGTTAACATCTTATGATTGTGACGTTATCCTAGTTGTTTTATAGGTACTGATTAATCAACTTTGTTTGTGATTAAACCTTACTCTGTTTTTCAACAAAACAAACAATTATAAGTATCAACGATTGTGAGCTGAACTTTTACTTCAAAATGATTGTTAGATCAAATTTGAATGTCCAAGCTCTGATACCAATTGTTAGGATCTGAGTTTCTTATGATTGTGTTTTTGTTTGATAATTAAGAAGATGAATAAGAACAATTGCAGCGGAATGTAAATGGAAACAAACTTTCACACACAATCAAACAGGAGAAATGCTTTCAACACACATGTTTAACATAGAACCGAATGATTGAATTTATTTCAAGCTTCAATTACAATGCATGCATGTATCACAAACTCCCCCTCAGCCTGAGCTCACAATAGCTTGTTCGTACAGGAAGACAAGTGATGAAAGAGCTAATAGAACAGTACAGGGTACTGTTCTATTTATAGGCACCAGCAAACCACTGTGGCATCTTTGCTGACGTCACCATGAAGTGACATCTAACCTCCTAACAACCTCTAACTACTGATCTAATACAACTACTGCTTATTACAAACTACTGATTACAATACAATACAATACAATACAAAGACAACTAAACTATGGCTTCCCATTGCACTGTTATACTCCTAGCAGTGCTTTGTCTTCTCAGCAGTACTTGAACCATGACAGTAGATTGAGCATCAATGTTTAGCCTTCAGCAGTCTTTAAGTCTTCATCAGTTGTTGAAGGACAGCAGTTGTAGAGGAACAGTGGATGAAGGTCATTAGTTGTTAGGACCACTTTCAAGGGGAAAGAGAGAATACAAACATCTGCTTATTTTGGATCCACTGATCTGATCCAGTTTTGGCTTTAATCATCTGTTCCTTTGTAGGGTTCAATCCCAACATCAATGTAGTTTCAAAACATTTAATTCGGCTAAACCACTGAAGTTTTCTGGGTCTCAAGGAGCAACTGCGCTCCTACGATGGTTCGAGAGTCTGGAGAGCACATTTAGACATATTCAGAGTCCGAATGAGCAAAAGGTTGAGTTTGCGTCCAGTGTTTTCGAGAAGCGTGCTATAACATGGTGGAACAGTGTGATGCGTGATAGGGGTGCCGATGTGGCGATGGCACAAACTTGGGAAGAGCTACGGGCTCTCATGATGAAAGAGTTCTGCCCCCGTCACGAAATAAGGGCTTTGGAATGAGAGTTTGACGATCTAAAACAAGATGGGGGGAGAACACCGTGCGTATACGGATCGTTATGAGGAACTAAGTCTATTGTGTCCTACTATGGTTACCCTGTTGGAGAAAGCGATCGAGAGGTATATTGATGGTTTGCCTGACTCTGTGCAAGACATAGTTACTGGTAGTAACCCTACCACTGTTCGTCAGGCTATCGAACTGGCTGCAACCCTGACTGAGTCACAAGTCAGGAAGGGAAAACTGACCTGCAAGGGTGATAAGAAACAGTCAGCTGATGCCACACAAGACAAGGGAAAGGGGAAAAAAAGGGCGAGTTGTCAAGGAGATCGAGGAAGCGCAAGGCTTCCCAAAATTTTGTTGTTACCAATCAGAACGCTCAGAATCCACCAGCAGAACCTCCTGCCAAGAAACCGTATGCTGGTACGGCACCTCACTACAATCGGTGCAATAGTCATCATGTGGCACATCAAGCTTGTAAACAGTGTACCACTTGTGGTAAACTTGGGCACACGGGCAACATTTATCGATTCGATTGGGTCCGAATCAAGCTGCTCAGAATCAAGCTCCAGTTCAGGGAAACACTGCTAGACCATTCCCACCTGGCTCGTGTTATAATTGCGGAGAGATGGGTCACTTCCATAACAACTGCCCAAAACTGGCGAACGCAAATGCCAATGCAAATGCAAATCCCACTCGTGGACGAGCATACAACTTGAACGCTAACGAGGCCCGTGCTGACAACGAGGTTGTTAATGGCACGTTCCTTGTTAACCATCAACTTGCATCTGTTCTTTTCGATTCTGATGCTGATAAAAGTTTTGTATCATTATCTTTTGAGCCTTTACTTGCGATACCTAGAACTAAACTGAGGAAACCGTTATCTGTCGAAGTTGCTACTGGTAAACCTCGTGTACTCGATTCTATTATTCGCGATTGTCAATTAAACCTCGATAACCATCTTTTTCCTATTGACCTCACACCGATGCAACTAGGGAGCTTCGATATTATCGTAGGGATGGATTGTTTAACTAAGCATCATGCCGAGGTGGTTTGTTTCGATAAGATTGTTCGTATTCCTCTTTTGTCAGGTGAAGTCCTAGAGGTTCGTGGCAAGAAACCATCGGCTGGTTTGAAACTCATGTCGTGTACTCAAGCCCAAAGTTATTTATGAAAAGGATATGTAGCCTTTCTGGCACATGTCACGGAGGAGAAAGGCAAGAGCATGTGTATTGAAGATATTCCGATTGTTCGAGATTATCCAGAGGTGTTTCCTGATGAACTGCCTGGTTTGCCTCCAGTTCATCAAGTCGAGTTTCATATTGATCTTGTCCCTAATGCCAACCCGATTGCTAAAGCACCTTATCGTCTTGCGCCGTCTGAGATGCAAGAGTTGTCTAGACAGCTTCAAGAGTTATCTGACAAAGGATTCATCCGACCGAGCTATTCACCTTGGGGCGCTCCCGTCCTGTTTGTGAAAAAGAAAGATGGATCTTTTAGAATGTGTATCGATTATCGTGAGCTTAATAAGCTTACCATCAAGAATCGATATCCCCTGCCACGAATTGATGATCTCCTTGATCAGCTGCAAGGTGCTACATGTTTTTCCAAGATCGATTTGCATTCTGGGTATCATCAGCTTCGTGTACTCGAAGAAGATATTCCCAAAACTGCTTTTTGTACGAGATATGGTCACTACGAGTTCACTGTCATGCCTTTTGGTTTGACGAATGCCCCAGCTATTTTCATGGACTTAATGAATAGGGTTTGTAAGCCTTATTTAGACAAGTTCATCATTATATTCAATGACGACATTCTCATTTATTTGAAGTCTCGAGCCGATCACGAACAACACCTTCGTCTGACAATGGAACTTCTAAAGAAGGAACAACTTTTCACCAAATTCTCCAAGTGTGAATTCTGGCTTAAGGAAGTTCAATTTTTGGGTCATACGGTTAACAAGAAGGGTATTCATGCGGATCCTTCCAAAATAGCTGCTATTAAGGATTGGAATACACCTACGACACCCACAGAAGTTCACTCTTTTCTTGGTCTTCCTGGTTACTATCGACGATTCATTTCAAACTTCTCGAAGATTGCGGTTCCTCTCACTGCTTTAACTCAGAAGAATAAGCCTTTTAAGTGGGGACCTAAACAAGAGGAAGCTTTCCAAACACTGAAAAAAAAACTCTATGATGCTCCTGTCTTATCTTTTCCCGATGGAAATGATGATTTTGTTGTATACTGTGATGCGTCCAACTTGGGTCTTGGTTGTGTTCTCATGCAAAGAGACAAAGTCATAGCCTATGCATCAAGACAGCTGAAAGTTCACGAGAAGAACTACACCACTTATGATCTTGAGTTGGGATCTGTGATTTTTGCTCTCAAAATCTAGAGACACTATCTTTATGGCATGAAGCGTGTGGTATTCACAGACCACAAAAGTCTCCAACACATTTTCAATCAGAAGGAGCTAAACATGAGACAACGACGCTGGGTTGAACTCTTGAACGATTACGATTGCGAAATTCGCTATCATCCTGGTAAGGCGAATGTTGTAGCCGATGCGCTAAGTCGAAAGGAACGAGTCAAGCTTCATTATGTTCGAGTTCTATCTGATATTAAAACTCGTATCTCTCAAGCTCAACATACTTGTGTTACACAAGATTTGATGGGTAAGGAATTACCACGCCAACTTGAGCTTAAACTCGAAACGAAAGACGATGGGTTATCCTATTTCAAGAATCGTTTGTGGATTCTGAAACAAGACGATATTCGCACTTTAGTGATGGACGAATCTCATAAGTCTCGATATTCTATCCATCCTGGTGCTGACAAAATGTACAAGGATCTTCGTTCTCAGTACTGGTGGATTGGTATGAAAAATGATGTTGCCTTGTATGTATCGAAATGCCTAACTTATCTCAAAGTCAAGGCTGAACATCAACGACCATCTAGTTTGCTTATACAACCAGAGATACCGGTATGGAAATGGGAGAACATTGCAATGGATCTCATCACTAAGTTACCGCACACATCTAGAGGTCACGATGCTATTTGGGTAGTCATTGATCGATTAACGAAGTCAGCTCATTTTATACCAATTCGCGAGGATCTATCTGTTGATAAACTTGCCAAGATTTATGTTGATGAGATTGTATCTCGACATGGTGTTCCTTTGGATATCATATCTGATCGTGATGCTCGATTTTCATCTCACTTTTGGAAGACCATGTAATCTGCTATGGGAACTCAACTAAATCTAAGCACTGCTTATCATCCCCAAACAGATGGACAATCTGAAAGGAAGATACAAACATTGGAGGATATGCTTAGAGCATGCGTGATAGATTTTGGTGGTAATTGGGATTCTCATCTACCGTTGATCGAGTTCTCTTACAACAACAGTTATCATGCTAGCATCAATATGGCACCGTTCGAAGCTTTATACAGTCGAAAATGCCGTTCACCTGTCTGTTGGAATGAGATTGGTGAAGCTCAGCTTACTGGACCTGAGCTCATTCTGGAAACAACAGATAAAATCAAGAAAATTCGTGATAATCTTCTGACAGCTAGAAGCCGCTAAAAGAGTTATGCGGATACGCGACGCAAGCCCTTGGAATTTCAAGTCGGAGATCATGTCCTACTCAAGGTGTCCCCTTGGAAGGGAGTGGTGAGATTTGGAAAGAAAGGAAAACTTGCACCACGATACGTTGGACCATTCAGGATTGTTGAAAGAATCGGAAAGGTTGCCTATCGAATAGAGCTACCTCCTGAACTTGGGAATATTCACCCGACATTCCACGTGTCCAATTTATAAAAGTGTCTAGCCGACACTGATCTTTATATTCCACTCGACGAAATTCAAGTTGATGATACGATGCACTTTGTCGAGAAACCTGTGGAGATAATGGACCGTGAAATCAAGCGATTGAAGAACAAGCGAATACGATTAGGCAAGGTTCGCCAGGAGTCCAAACGTGGCCCAGAGTTTACTTGGGAACGTGAGGACCAAATGAAAGCGAAATATCCACATTTGTTTTCACGAGTTTCCTCTAGTTAAAATTTCAGGACGAAATTTCCTAAAGTAGGGGAGACTGTAACAACTGTGCTCTGTAAATGATGTACGATGTAAAACAATATCAATTATCAATAAAACCATATGTTTTGATGTTAATATTTGTGTATTTGTGTTTGACGATTTTACGTTTTGATTCTAGCTCGATTTCAAGCTTTAAATCGCTTTCTGGAAAGTTATACGCAAACTGATGCGTAAACGTAATCAGTTTAACGCGAAAAACACTCCGGAATTGTGACATAGGCTTAACATACCTTAAATAACCTTTACATAACATAGAAATAAGTTTTGGAGGGTTTGGTGTGTCGAAAACAAGTTTATTCGATCGCAGGGACTATTTGCGACAAACTACGAAAGTATGCCAACTCGTATAGTAACGAACATTCCGGAACTTGATCATAAGTTAAACGTACCATAAATATCCTTTAAATAGACTTTGAAGGGTTCGGTATGCGAAAATAAACTTATTTGATCAACAGGGACTAAAAGCGTCAAAAACTGCATAAGTTTGCATTTACGCGCATATCTTACGTTCTGAACATATCCGGACATCCTAAAATTTTTGTAATCATTAAAATATTTTATTTTAGTGATTGGAATGCTAAAATACCATTCATCGCGCAATTTGGATCGTTTTTCGCGTCCGTTCGTGTTTCGCCGTAATTAACCGAATAACGTGACTGTACGACCAAACGAACTGATATCCGAGATGTTTTCAAGTATATTTCATGTTCCCTATACTTTAACTTCATTGTTGAGCCTTGAAAATGGCTTAACGGGGCTTAAACGCGTCGGAAATCAAGTTTAATGCTTGTAGGGACTTGTTTTGCCAATTCCTGAAAGTTGCTCGCGTCACGCGACAGCCCTATCTGGGCAGAAACACTGAACCTGGTTGAACAGCTCATTCCCATTGATTTTTACCAAAGATTTTGGATACCATGAACTTGTTTTAAGCTCCCCTGGTATTCTAAAAAATGTGCCACAAGTGTATGGCCAAGATTGAGTTTTAAAAACACTTGTAATGATCTAATTCATCCAAGAAATCTATAAATAGCTTGGGTTTTTGCCAAGTTCCTTGCTCATTCACTTGAAATATGCTCATTGAAGCTATCACACTTGTTGAGGGCTTCAAATCTTCAGTTTTCTTTGTTCTATCTCCTAGTTTGGACCTTTGTAAGCTTCTTTCATGCTTATTTATGTATTTAAGCATGAAAGTGAAACAGTGTTTGACTTTCTGCTTTGACCACGATTTGGTCAAGTCAAAGTTCAATCGAACTTTACAACGTGAGCATAATCACGATTGTTATAGTCCCTTGTGACTATACCTACTGATTACCACGTCGATTAGTGGAAGTGACGAGTCAAAGTTTCGGTCAAAATGTGTATTTATGCGCATTTTGCGACGAAACTATTTTTGGGTATCAAAACACTTTGTTTTGATATCAAACATGTTTTCTAACTTAGTTAAACATGTTTTAACATGTTTAACTCATCACTTTTAGTCTAGTGCTTGTATAGGGTCGTAAGTCAAGCGGTCTTGACAACCGCTTAGACTTTCGAACCCGACCCGTTTGGTCGATCTTTAGGATCCGACCAAACATATATTGTGACCATAGTTGTATAGGGAATAACCTTCCGAGGTTATACCTTATGGTCACTTAGTTTAATTAGTTGTATGATATGTAGATTATATGCCTTAGGAAAATGACCAAAATGCCCTTTTCATGCATAATTTGATTTTAAGCATATGTAACTTAAATTTTGTCATTTAAACTGATTATGCAATGTATTTAAACATGTTAGGGCATATAATACTTGTCATAGGACTAGTTAGGCATCCCGAACGCGCATTTACGTGAACGACGCGTTAAAGTAGCGTAAGCTACCTTAATGGGTCGTAACGGGTCGTAAGCACTTAGGATAGGTTCCGATTTAGAATGTAGGATTTGTTAAACCATATCACATGAGTTCCAATATGCATTTGGTTTACGAGACCTCATTCTACCCGATCTTCCGAATTAGGTGTCGATTTATTAACATAGCGATCCGATTACTAGGTGCTATTTGATTTCCTTGGTTTGCCCGAGCTTTGCTAAGTTCATTTAATCAAGGATACTTTGCACTTCAATGTGAGTACATAGATCCCCTCTTTTTAAATGTTTTTGTGGTAACTATGTGAGTACATAGTTCCCCTATTTTACTATTTTTGATTGTTTTGGGGTGATTCATATGTGTTAAAAGATTTCGACGATTTCAAAAACGAATACTATGGTTTATATTAAACATAACGATTTCGATAATGTGAACGAACTTGTTGGGACGTATTTACATAACGAATGACATTCATTAACAATGATCAAGCCAACCAGTATTAGGTTCTGGTACCATAGGATCTGACAAATCCCGTTATCGGACTGCCACCATGGTTATGTATGGGGGTCATGTGGGTAACGACTGAACCTGATGATTGTTAACTTACTCTTTGGTGGTTTGTTAATATGAGTTGAACGATGGACGAGTTACGAAGGTCTGAATGTATTATGCGAGACGACCAAAAGTTAGTTTTCACAATTAAAACAAGAACGATTTGAACGATTTTGAATGATTTGAACAAGTTAAACGAATTGAGCGAACGATTGGTTTTTGGTGTGTGATTAGATAACGGGACGGGTGTAATGTGATAAAAGCATGGTAGATACGCCGCTGGTACTTCATATATATAAGTGCTTCTATCATACTACATTCCGTGGCGTTATTTAGTTCACTTGGACGAACGATTTTTAAACGAAGACACGCAACGATGTTTACTAAAGGATATAAACCGTACGAGTTTTATTACGAAAACGATTTACAATTTGGTTTACATAAACAAATGTTTTGGGTTAAGATTCATGGCATCGAGATTTTATAAACTATAACCAACTTGTTTTGAGTTGGCCATTCATATTACAATAAATACATTTTACAAAACAAGGTTTTCTAATATCGATTAACGAAGTTGTACGAGTTATTTCAACATGTAAACGAGCCATGAATCTGACATTGTCACAAAACCTATGTGCTCCCCGGCATTTCTTTGCTGACTTTATTTTTCACATATGTTTCAGGTGGTGTTGATTGATGATGTTGATTGTGACTAGGATGCATGCTCACTTAGGATCGGACGAGGCCTTAGTGACTTAATAACAATGATAGTCGATGTGGTTGTGTTTTATCTTTAACTTCAAGACAATGTAAATGTTTAATAACTAAATAAAACGAAACTTTTGAATCCATGGTTGTGAAACAATAATTCTGTCGCTCCACTCCCCGACGTTTCCGCCGCGGTTTTTTGTTTTACGCGGTTGGGGTGTGACATTTATGATGTAAGGGTGTACGATACAAATGGGGAAGATGTTGCTTCAAAAGAAAAGGAAAAGAATTTCGTTGATCTTCAAGGTTGTTGGCCATCAATCTCCCAAAAATGGAGGAAGTGTTTTAGGGTTTTTTTAGATTGAGAAAGGAGAGGAAGAGAGAGAGGGAATGTTCCAGGGATTGTTGCCCTGAATGATTGCTGCCAACATTCCTTTATGTCGGCTGCCTTAGGGTATTTATAAGGGCCAATGGACACCGCACACTCGAGTGTATGCCCTCCAAAACAAGTGTGCAACATTACTAGGGTAGATTGCAGGCTGGTAACTGGGCCAGGTCCAACGAATGTGCGGCCCATGTGAGCGGCAAAGAGAGTGTACGAGGTAGGGGTAATGTGCGACTGGCATTTTATTTGTTGCACACTTATCAGTTTTAATCACCCACAATCATTCCTATATATACATACTTATATTAATCAACAATTGTATTATAAATTTCGGTCATTATATTCACACAATTAACTTCACGTAAACGTAACATAAAATGAAATGTGCTGGAAAACCCGAAGTGGTGTCACATTATCCCCAAGTTCAAAGAAATTTCGTCCTGAAATTTAGCGTGCAGCCACTGACAAGCTAGTGTGTTAAACGTTTTCGCGGGGTGTCACATCAAACATCAAATAACAATAATACATAAACAACATAAATATTCTGGGTTGAAGATCCTTCAATCCAGGATTCAAGAACAATAACAACAACTTGATCCAACTCCACGTATTGCAAACGTGAGGGGACCTCATGACCTGCGTTAGGCTAATCGAAACCCTTTGAACCCTTTAACCTAGCCGGTCCGGTCACTACCCTTAGTCTCATACTTGTTGTAGCAACAATAGACAAATACAAATGACAATCAGATTATAAACAATAGAATCATTGATGTATACATTGCAACAACACATGTTCGTCTAATCAATCAATAGACATACAAATGACAATTAGATTGTAATCTGGAACGAAATGGTTCGAATTTGGAACGAAATTCATTGAGTTTGGTATCATGATTATCGGGTTCGGGTTTTTTTTTTTTTTTTTTTTTTTTTTTGTGAAAACCGATCTACCCAAATGCTGCCGGTATCCGAGATCTCCTTTAGGGCCAGTCTTCGGTTCTTTAATTTCATTATCCCTTGGATTTCGGGTCGGGTGGTAAATCATCGGGTCGGATTGGTTCTTGGACTTTGCGCACCCCTACATGAACACGGTTTATGTAATTATTTAACTCAAAAGGAGACCAATTTAGTCCTGTAATTGGATAAACCAGCCAGGTTATAACCAAAAACTTAGGTCCGGCTATTGTTTGGTACGAACCGAATCTAGGATATTTACAAGTGAGACCCAACATGCTTGTTGGAAATATTGGTTCTAGAAAAGAAAAGATACAAGGAAAATAAATATATTTGAAAACTATTAAATAAAAAGATGATCATATTTGGCTTAAAATTTCAAGTTTAATTTTTGCTATATTTTGTTTTTTCTAGAATCAATAAGTAAATTAAAAGGTGAATATATCTTGCTTTTAAAATAAAAAATGAAAAGGCAAAAATAAAAACAATAACTGCGTCAATATGCATGGTATATATGACTACATATATAATTAAATTGAAAGAATAAGAAACAGAGTGCGAGAGTGTGACACATCCTATGTACAAGACTTTTGGCCGGGTTATGTTCGTTTGCAAAATGATCTGACCAAAAAAAAGTGTGGACCAGTCATGTGTCGCATTCTCATTGTCTTCATATATTTTACCATAAACATATTTAGAAGTAGTAACATGTAGCTTATCTTATAAACTTATTACTAGATTTTTTTTCGGTCGTGCGTTGCGGTGAAACGGAGCAAATAATAATGTAAAATAAAGGTTATTTGGAAATGTAGCATGTTGTTTAGAAAGCCAAACCGTTAGTATCGATTCAGTTTTTCATCGTATCATTTTACGATACAAATAAATAGTTTATTTTTTATAATACAATTCATTTTTAATAAAACTTATAATAAAGTAAATATGGTTTTAGAAAAGAAAAAAATAAAATAAGTTAAATGCTAAAAGTAAATAGGAAAAAATGAAAATATATTAAAAGTTAAAAGTAAATATTAAAAATAATATATAATAAATTATTAAAAAACTATATATTATTTTAAATTTAAATTTACTAATCATGCTACTTCGAAAACTAAAAGTGAAAACTGAAAAGTAAATATTAAAAATAATATATTGATATAATAAATTGATAAAAAGTTATATATTTTTTTAAATTTAAATTTACTATTCATGATCATTCGAAAACTATACAAAATCCTTAGAAAATATAAAAAGACATTGATGCATGACCTTACAAATTTTATATTGAAAACACCTTTTAACTGGTAACGTGTAGCTTATCTTATAAACTTATTGTCTTTACAAAATATAAAAATGCATTGATGCATGACCTTTATAATTCTTATACCAAAAGTTTGGGGTGTGTACAGTTTGATTCGGTTTTTGAGTAAAATCAAAATCAAAATCAAAACCGAAATGTCAGTTTTTGGTTTTTGAAAATCGTTCGGTTCTGATTTTTTCGGTTTCGGTTTTTACACCGGTTTGGTTTGGTTTTTCGATTATTGGAACAAAATTATGTAAGATTCAAATAATAAAAAGTATAATTCAGAATAAAAGAATCTTTTTTATATGTTTACACGTAAGTTATTATATTTAACCTTTTTAATTGTTCATATAAACTTAACCTTCTAATCTATTTTTATGTTTCACCAAAGTTTTTATTAAGACATTTTCTTTTATAACAGTTTGAAGTTTATTAAATATTTATAGAGTTAATTACATAGTTAGTCCATGTGATTTGCACAAAGTAACACTTTAAGGTACTAATAGTTTAAAATTACTAACTAGGGTATTAAATTTCCATTTTGTAACATTTAAAGTTGTTAATGTTAATGGTCTATTAAAAACTGACCCTCACACCCTCACGTGCAAAAAAAAAAAAAAAAAAACGTGAGGGTATATTCGTCATTACATGTTGCAAGTATTTTCCCCCATTGTAACAACAGAAAACAATACCAAACACACATACAAACATAAATATAATTGTAACTTCAACCAATAATCAAAACAATTGCAATAGTTAGCAAATTTAACCAAAACAACAAGATTAATTAACAAGATTCACATGCATACAAGTCTAGATATCATGTTTTTTTTACATATATATTTATGGTTGAATATCTTGTTTTCTTCCTTCATAAATTCAAAGAGATATATAGCAACAGCTTTGGTCAAGAATAGAAAACGAAGATATTAAATTGCTTTCGGTAGTGGAATTGACATTTTTTAACTAGAAAGTTGTTATACCTCTTTACATGATAATTATGGGGTGCCCGACACTAAAGAAAACAAAGGGTTTATACCACCAAAATCGTTGATTCAAGTTGGACTGAAACAGGAGATCTGAGATTGAAGAATGAGGAAGACTGAACTCTAATCGATGCCAGATGAAAGTCCGGCAAATCGGCCATGAAAGTGATGCGATTGCCGGTGTGTTTTAGAGAGAGGGGAGAGTGATCGTTGCACCATCGTGACTTGAGATCTGAACCGAACAACCGCTGCACCACAACTTCTGTTGGTGCATATTTTGTATGTCCGCGACTGTGCGAATAGGCTAGATAGAGCGTGTGTTGAATATTGTATATATTACTGTGAAAAGAGGCTGGATTTGTATGTATTGAAACCCTTTCGGACGAAAGACGATTTCGTGCGAAAGGAGCCAATTGCCCACTCGCACGAGAGAGCCCACTCGTCCCAAGTGTTTCGGACGAATAGGCTTTGCCTATAAATAGGGGATGAGGGCCTCTCATTTCATAAGTTTTGGAGTTCCCAGATGGGAAAACTGGGGAAATTTCTCCAGAATTTCGCCAGCTTGTAAAAGATGTAAGCTCTTTCGGTATGAATGAAGCAAGCATTCAACCTATGATTATTCTGCTTCTACTCCTTTCTTATCAATAATATTCTACCGAATCGGTTCTATCGGGGCCAAAACTCCGTCAAACCCGCCGGATCCTGGACTCTCAATTGATATCAGAGCTACGGTACCGATTCAATCTATCTAACAGTTGATTGAATCACCTACGCTCATGAATTTTTTTATTTTTAGGGGGTTTAGACGTAAAACATCAAATAAACGTCAAACTGAAGGGTCAATTCACGGATGGAATTTGAAATTGAAGACATCATTAGGTTGGTAATTGATTCTCGCACATATCTGTGAAGTTTCATCATGAAATTCGCAGAAATAAAGATTTTGGATCGAAAAATGTGATTGGGAATGTTCGTGAGATTGGATCACCGCTTCCGCGCGAAAGGACCCTCCCTGTCGCACGAGAGGAACTCCCATTCGTCCAAAAACGTCATTCGTTCCAAAATCAGCCCATTCACACTAATGGGTCAAATACCTAAAAAAGGCATTTTTGATCGCAATGATGAGACGAGTCTCCAGAAAAATTTTGGTGATTGAAAATTTTTTCAAGTTTTTAACAACCAAGATGGGTTGTTCGTGGACACTGTTCGGAGCTTCAGAGAACAGATTTGATGATGCGATCACAGATTGTGGAAAATAGTGGGGTAGTCATGATACCTATGCAGAATGTTTATCATCTTGGTTATCTGACTATTAATGGGCCTTAACGAGAAATCCGCATTGATGAAAAACTGACTTTTGGAGGCCAAAATGACACATTTTGGGCATAGTCGAGTTTTTCGGAGATTAGAAAGGATTGAATTGCTCAATTTGGGGGGGGGGAATTCAGTGATAAGAAGTCAGAATTTGCAAAAATGAGGGGGAATAAAAATTTCATAGAATATATTGAAATTCCAGCATTTTTGAAATTCGTGACGTGCAACAGTATTCGGGTGGTTTCGACTTCAGATTGTTCAGGGATGCATAGGATCTGGTTTCGTTAATTCATGATCATAGGAAGTTCAGACTCTACAGATCAGGGTCAGATTGACATCTTAGGGTTTGAGTCCCGGGTCTTCGTCAAGCCGGTCCATAGGATTAGTGTCAGGAGATGCAACTATATTGTGGATTCTTATAAGATACCACATCCTTGTGATAGTCTAAAGTGTCAGAACGGTTAATTTTCGAGCAGAGGAATTGTTTTTCAGACTAACCACCAGGGAATGATGATGTTTGTTGATTAAGTTGCTGCCGAAACTAGCGGAGAAAACTATACATCTGTTTTCGTGACTGAAGAGGAAGAATGTGGATCTATTCGTGGATGAATGCTTCTGAGATCTGAATGTGTTACCAGATGATTTGTTTTCCGATGAAGATTTGCTGATTGTGGAGATTACCGTTTACACTGATCAATCATTCAGGAGGGTGCTTAAAGATGATTACGGAAAACTAGATTTTCGATTTTCATGAGTAATCATAGACTTGAAGTTAACCTGTGTGGTGTTCGATGTGACAACCCTCACTAAACCAGGTATCCGTACGATTTAATTAATAATTAATTACTGCTTGATTACTGTGCTTAACTGAAATTGCTGATGAACTGCTACTTGATTTCTGATACTTGTATATTCTTGCATCATACTCTATTTGATCTCACTACATTATTTACACGCTGAACCTTAGTGACAAACATGATGCACAAAAGCACAGTAGCACTATGAACGGATAACCTATTGAACATGCTGATAAGCCAGCATTAGGCAGATATTGCCTCTAAGGCCTGTATGAGCCAGAAATATTTTACTACACCCATAGTGAGTGTAGGGATACAAGGGTTGTAGAACTGCGTCTCTAGGAATAAGTTACGATGACTGGATGGGCCTAAAACATACAGTGAGCACAAAACACAGCACTTTAATTAACATTTCAGCTTCTATCTAGCTAATAAAGTGCCAAAACATGAGAAAAATATTACTAGACACTTTCCAAAGTGTCAGGAATAAGTTGTGTCACTAAAAATGGTATTTACGACACTTAAAAGCTTTGTTAAGCGCTTTAACGGATTACTATCCAACCGAACAACCGGACTATACCCGGAACATGAAAATATTGCCATAAATATTATTGGTCTTTTTCTGAGCCAGTTAGGGTCCATGAACACCCTAACAACCGCTTTAAATCACTACACGCAACTAACCAAGTTAATCCCTAAACCTAACGTAGTTAACCTAACTAAACATTAACTAATCTAGTTGGAATCGAACTAGTACCCCCCCCCCCATGCTAACCGGCCCCAACTATAAGGGGACATACTTTGCTCCTTTTGATTATTTTAATCAAGATTGTTTGATATCTAACCTACATATGATCCAATGGATCAAGAACTTGTATTTGTCTATAAATAACTTAAGATGGCACAAGAGATTATTCACAACACAACACCCAAAATTTACTCCTCTCTCTCTCTCTCAAAGGCTTCGGCCGAACACCCCCTTGAACACACCACCATTTTCGAGTTTTGATCAACCAATTCCAAGTCCATACAAGCTTCAAGGATCAAGTATTAGGAGGCTTGGTGCACTCGGAGTTCGAAGGACCACTTTCTCTAGCTTTTATCCACGCATTTTTCGCATAGATTCTTCCCTAGCCTCGAGCTAGAGGTATAATGCTTAAAACACTCTCTTGAACTATTCTAAAGTGGTTAATATGTTATGTAACGGTTAAAATTCGGAAACTTGCAATTTGAAGCACAAAAGTCTACTAAAAACATGAATAATGTTGGTTAAAAGATCACTAGTTGTGTAAATGTTGTAGTATTGATTTTGTGTGGTTATTTAGACCCGATCTATGATGTGGTAGCTCGGATCATCATTTAACCCGGTTTGGTTAAAGTCATGGATCTTGACATAAGCTTGTTTTGATAGAACAAGGGTTAAAAGGTGAAACTCTACCACACGCGAATCATGAACTTGTGTAAAAATGTTTTACTTGTAAAATAGTGTTTAAAACTAGCGGATCTACGTATCTGCAAGTGGTATTTCCAAAGGACCAAGCGTCAAAGAAAATCATGTTTTCTAAAAAATAGATCTTACATTATCAAGTATGATTTTTATAACCCACAAGTGTGTAAACACTTGTGAAATGAAAAGTTTCGACAAAATAACAATCTTTGTAAAAGATGACGAGAAGTTGTAAAGATGTAATTACTCTAAAAACGAGGTTTTTACGAGATCAAATTACTTTATAAAAAGATCCCCAAAATATAATGGGATTTACACTATAGTTTCGGAAAAAACTACAAGTTCATGTACTTATGCGATTTACATACTTGTCGACTAGTTGATGTGTTGGAAATTGTTTGATTGAATAAAGAAGTTGTTGAAATTGATTTTGTAAAAGAAAATGATACGCTTGAAAGCGTGGCCACCTCCAGTTACAGAGGAAACTCTGGCGAAATTTTTCTAAAAAAACCTAACACTTAGAATTATTTACACTACAAGTGTTAGGATTATTTTTGACATGTTTTCAAAATATATTTCGCCACGACTTTATTTACAAATATTCGGAGGTGGAATTTTCACAAAAGCTAAACGTGATAAATATATATATTTATATTTTCACCACACTGTTTATGATTATTTTGTGAAAAATACATAAATATTATTTTTAGAGTAAAAATAATATTTACGAACTTTAACGAATCCAAAATAATACGAACGCCTCTACGATAATTATATAAGTTACACCGGTAATTACTATTACCACACGAATGATAAAACGTAACTTACGCTTTATGCGGAAATATTTACGAACGCATATTCTATCAACGTATTATTTTTGAGGAAAATTATGTGAAATGGAAATATAATATTTTTGAGAAAAATATTTATATTTTGGAATTAGAAGTAAAAATATATTAAGTGAGACTTAATGATATAATTCGAACGCACATGTATTAAATCCCCCATCCTTGGGAAGGATATTAACTACCAAGTATATACGAAAAGTAAACACGGAATAGTTGTCTAACTATTTCCCAAAAACTTAAACTATAAAGCTAAGGCACGGTCGTCCGTCTAATAGATTTAGCACATGTAGGTCGTTGCACAGCTGCCCGATTTGGAGTACTTGGTAGAGACGCACCGACTGTGAGTTCATGTCCCCCTTTTCTCTTAACTGTTTTCAGTTTTCTAAACTGCGGGGGTGAAATACATGTTACTATGATTACGAGTACTTTTTACATGGTATGGTTAGCGTAAGGAGGGTTACTACTTAGATCATGTGAGTGGGTAGGCGGGAACTGGAGGCCATTAATCCTCATCGTAGGACCGAGGGACGTAAGCGGTAGATCTATCTGGGTGTAGCAAGCCCAACCCCAGGTCCAGCATAACGGACCTCGGGGTGACTTTGTGCCCTGATGCAAAATCGCAAGGGTTGAGTCTTCCTACTTGCACTTCACACATATCAATGGCCTTGCAAACCATTGGTGATCTCTTTTTCCTTATTTGCTACATACCAGGATTTTGATAAATACAAAGGTTTATTTACTCACTTTCGCATGAACTCGCTCAACATTATTGTTGATTTTTCAACTTACATGTATTTCAGGGAATTAAAGATCTGGCACGGTATGGCACGTTTTCCCGCTGCACTAGTTTCCGAGGTCATCCGGGGTTTAGGGAATGTGACTCTTTCCTAGACAAGTCACAGTCTTTAAACCATATTTATGTTTTGTTTGTTTGTTGAACAATGTTATGGTTATTAGGGTGTTTTCCCGTTAAGACAATGGTACTGTATTTGGTTTTAAAGATTAATGGATGATCTCGCATGTTTTTAGTTCATATAGCTTTGTTATGATTAAGCTATGGTATTAAGAAGTCACACCAAATTAACCACGCTTCCGCAAAGCCAGGGTGTGACATTCGAAGTTTCTATCAATTGTCGATTGGGTTTTTGAAGAGCAGATGATCGAGCAGGCGGAATGCAATATGGAGCTGAAATGGTATATCAAAAAACCGAACGCGGAGGTGGTTAAAGCCAAAATAGAGAAGCTACATTGATTAATTTCAAGTTGATGATTAATTATGAAGATTGCAGTACAGCAAATCAGAGGAGGGGTCGTGAACTATGCAAACAAAGACCTGAAGATTGATTTCAGGGGAATTTGTGTATATTAAAGATAATGCAAGATCGAATCATCAATCAAGGGGGAATCAATTGAAGATTTCAAGATGCCTGATTGAAGTTGCATAATATTCAAAACACGGCTCTCATTTTCAAAGTTCAAGATTTGACAGTGACTACCAAGGGGGAATCTGTTGGTGTATATTTTGTATGTCCGCCACTATGCGAATAGGCTAGATAGAGCGTGCGTTGAATATTGTATAGATTAGTGTGAAAACGGGCCGAATTTGTATGAATTGAAACCCTTTTGCAAAAAAGGCGCTTTCGTGTGAAAGGAGCCAATTACCCACTCATCCCAGGAGTTTCAGACGGATAGGCTTTGCCTATAAATAGGGGATGAAGGCCTCTCATTTCATAAGTTTTTTTTGGAGTTCCCAGAGGGGAAATGCTGGCGAAATTTCTCCAGAATTTTGCCAGCTTGTAAAAGATGTAAACTCTTTCGGTATAAATGAAGCAAGCATTCAACCTATGGTTATTCTGCTTCTAATCCTTTCTTATCAATAATATTCTACCGAATCGGTTCTATCTGGGCCAAAACTCCGTCAAACCCGCCGGATCCTAGACTCTCAACTTCGATTAGACCTAGATCTGAGCTGAACCAAACAAAGCCCCTTGTTGCAAACGATTTCAGAATCGTTGATGGTGGGTGGGCACCTTACCGAACTACACCTTGTTGTGATCAATGTCAAAAAAAACCACTGTTGCACCCCACTTAAATCATGGTTATTGTTAAGGTTGAATTAGGGATTTTGAAAAAAGATTTGAAAGATGATGAAGTGGAGAATGGAGTCTGATCCAATGTATTAGTATTTAAACAAATGAGTTGCAATGATGAAAATACCCTCATGTGTTTTGCATGTGAGGGTGTTAGGGTTGAGTTTTAACAGACAATTAACGTTAATACCTTCAAACATTACAAAATGGAAAGTTAATACCTTAGAAAGTGATTTTAAACTATAAGTACGTTAGCGTGTTACTTTGTGCAAACCAGAGGGACTAACTATGTAATTAACTCAATGAGTAAACTGCCAAAATGGTCCCTGCGGTTTGGTTACTTTTGCCACTTTAATCCAAAACTCAAATCTTTTGAATCTAGGTCTATGTGGTTTCAATTTTATTGCCATTTTCATCCAAAATCAAAATCTGGTTAGATTTTCATTTAATATCTGGTTTTTTTTTTGTTCTTTTTCCTCCCTTTTAATGAAGGGCAAAATGGTGTTATAACGTTGTGTTATAACAGGTTAAAAACTGACCATTTTGCCCTTCATCAAAAGGAAGGAAAAAGATTAAAAAAAAACTGGATGTTAACTGAAAAATCTAACCAGATTTTGTTTTGGATGAAAATGGCAACAAAATTAAAACCACAGGGACCCAGATTCAAAAGGTTTGCGTTTTGGGCTAAAGTGACAAAAGTGATCAAACCTCAGGGACCATTTTGGCTGTTTACTCTAACTCAATATTTATATTAAGTTTTGTAATTTGTTATAGGCAATAAAAAAATCATTTCAGTTATAAATAAACATGTTAATGTTTTCATTATTAATACTTAATATTTAAAAATAAAATTAATAATTTCTACTAGCATGGGTCAAACACTAAAACAACTTAAACTTAAAAATAAAAACATATGGATTGGCCTACTATTGTAACTTATTGGTTTGGTTAAGTTTTTCTTTTTTTTTTTTAGTTATTGAAAATGGTTATCCGAAAACCAAACTAAAATTTATGGTTATTAAAAATGCAAAAACCGAACCGTCAGTTTTTGTCTCGGTTTGGTTATTTCGGTTTTCTACTCACCCCTACTGCACAAGTCATCTTTCTATATCAATAAAATATTATCAAATTTCTAAATAAAACTCAAGTATTTACATGAGCGTTATAAAATGGCGTATCAATGTCCTTTTTCTATATGATTAAACTATACATATCTAGTTTACGTGTGTAAGGCTGTGAACGAATATAACCAAACCGAAGAGGCATTGTTCATGATCGTCCGTTAAGCCTTATTGGACAAACGTCCGGTTTACGAAACATAACTTAACGAAATTTCGTGTTCGTGTTCGTGCGCTTAAAGCTTTGTCAGACAAACTAACGGTTTAAGACACAACCACCAAATGAAATTTCGTGTTCGTGCGCTAAAAAAGTATGATTTTGTTCGCACTCATATGCGTTCGTTAATTTCATAAACAAACACAAACAAACATAAACGAACACAAAATGCATCAATTATTTAAAAATAAAAAATCAACATTGTTAATCTTATGCATTAGACATAATCACCCAAAATAAATATCAAGCAAACTACTTGACATAATCTAAAAACTAATTCGACATAGTAACCATAAACATACTGGTACTAGAATAATTAATGTCTCAAAGAAAAGTCATGGAACTTGGATGCTATTGTGAGGATGGAAAAGGGAAGCGTAACATAAACGATGTGTGGATGAGGATTTCTAGCTATTGTGAGGATGGAAAGGGGAAGCGTGATATAAACGATGTGTGGATGAGGATTTCTAGCTATTGTAAGGATGGAAAGGGGAAGCGTCACATAAACGATGTGTGGATGAGGATTTCTAGCTAGCTTAAGGGCATGTTTGGCTAAGCTTATTAGAGGTAAAAAGGACTTTTGGGAAAAGGACTTTTGGGAAAAGGACTTTTTGAAAAGAAGTTTAAAAATAAAGTGTTTGGATTAGCTTATTGATGTAAAATGACTAAAATGGGCATTCTTTTAGATATAAGAGGGTAAAGAAGGGTTATATTGGTAATTTCATTTTTGAAAAGTCACTTTTGGATCCAAAAGTCAGGAATTCTTGGCTTTTCAAAACCTTCAATTTCCTTCTTTGCTTTAAGCTATTTCAAAAAGGACTTATCCATTATCCAAACATAAAAATAGCTTATTGACTTATCAATAAGCTAATAAGCTAATAAGTCATTTTGAGAAGCCCATCCAAACATGCCCTAAATATAACTAGTTTTTTTATATCGTGCGTTGCGGCGAAACCGAGCAAATGATAATGTAAAACAAACCTGATTTGAAATAAAGCATGTTGTTCAGAAAGTCAAACCATTAAAACGATTTATTTTATCATTGTACCGTTTTATGATAACAAATAAATACTTTATTTTGAGTATAACCTCGTTTTGAACAAAACTTATAACGGAATGTCAGGGAAAGAAATCAAGCACAACTACGTACTTAAGTTTTTAGAAAAAAGTTATAAACGTAACTTATTAAAAAAGTATCAAATTAATCGATAAATTAATATATGTTCAAAAAAAAAAGAAAAAAACAATTATTAAAAAAAGGTAAAGGAAATATATGTTTAAAAAAAGAAAAATATGTTATTAAAAGTAAATATAATAATAAACTATTATAATATATTAAACAATAAAATAATAAAAAACTATAAATTATTATAAAAATAAAATTACTATTCATTATCCCTCGAAAACAATATATATATAATATATATATAATATAATATATATATAATGGTGATAAACTGATAATTAAAAGTTAAAAAAATATAAGAAGTTTAAACGATATGGTAATAAACAAAGTTAAAAATACAATAAAAAAATTTAATAGCCGAACATGAATGAACGTAAATGGCCGAACATGAACGAACGAGCACTAACGAACACCACCAAACACTAACGAATGTAAACAAACAAAAGTGTACAATCATAAATGAACACCTTACCGAACATTGACGAACACAATTGAAGACATCTGTTCATGTTTGTTCAGTTAATTAATTAAATAAAATTCTTGTTCAAATTTGTTTGTTTATTAAACTGAAAGACGGAAACAAACTTCGAATCAAACAGTTCACAAATGGTTCGTTAAACTTTCGATTCGTTTATAAAATAAAAAAAAAGTGGAGTTCTTTTACCATGAGAATTGTGTAAGAAGGTTTTTATTATTAAAAAAAATAGTGTGTTAATTTTTTTTTTTTTTTGGAAAATATGTTTTTTAATAGAATGTCACGTAATGTTTTGAAAAATACAAGGAAAAGATAATTAATTGATTTCAAATTTTGTGCATCATTGATTTTTTTTCAAAAATAGTCAACGAAAAAGGAAAGTTAGTAATTATTCAATATATAATGAAAAAAATTACTTTATTTTTTCTTATTTAAAGTCAAAGTCACATTCTTTTTTTAACGACCAACAAAAATTTATTCATCAACTAGCAAGGGGCTAGCACCACAATTACATCCACCAACAAGGAACAAAACAAGAATCAACAAAAAGAAAAAACAATACAAACAAAAAGCTCAAAAAACATCAAACCTCCCCCATCTGTCGCAATTCAGGTTAGTCTCTTTCGAATGATTCTTGACCCATTGGTAGCTTATATATTTGATTTCCTTTACGGCCACAGAAACCGAGATAGGAGTTTGTTCGAACACAATCTTGTTCCTCATCCTCCCCCTCCAGATACTCCAAAGATACACAAGAGTAATGGCATGTATCAACTTCTTTCTTTTAGCTGATCCGAGCACCAAATCGCTAATGTGAATCAAATTCAACATACTATATGTGAAAAAATCCAGAATCTTGCACCACTGAGTGGTGACGGTCCACACTATTTGGGCAAACTGACACGACGCGAAGAGATGCTCACAGGCTTCCGGAAGTTAGTTACTAAGAGGGCAAAATATCGAAGTCGGCTGGATCCCTTTTATTAGCAATGTAGTTCTTGTCGATAGACTTTCCACCATCGCACGCCAACCAATGACCCCTACCTTTTTTGGCGTCCAGTTATTCCACTTGAAGACTGAAGCTGGCAGAGACATGTTGAAAGACAAAACGTGATGTTTAATGGTGCCAACCGAAAATTTTCCGTTCGGGTCAAGATCCCAAATCCAGTGTTCTTTTTTATCTAGCACTGAATCCCCATTAGCTTCTGAGAGAGCTGCTGTAGTTCCAATATTTCCGTCGTAGATGCTGGTTCTCGATTCTAGCCCCACTTTAGTGTCACCTCTTACGTGGTGTTAACCACACGAACCGACATTGTGCACATTTTATTGGACTCAATACTGAAGAGGGCTGGAAACTCCTGAGCCAAGGGTAGGTCACCCAACCATGTATCTATCCAAAATAAGATGTCGACCCCATTCCCGAGCACCCCTTTAATCTGGTTTGATAAACTCAAATTTGAACTTTCCAACTCAGCCGAAATGCTCCAAATTTGTTTCCATGGGTCGGGTATCGATATCTTGGCTAGAATTTCCAGGACCTTGGCTTGTTATAAATCGCCCAAATAACCTTTCTCCATAAGCCATCTTTCTCAACCTTAAACCTCCACCAGGGCGGATCTATGTATTGAGGTGCGAGTTCACACGAACCCACTCGGTTTCGAATTTTCAATAAGGAACCTATAGAAAAAAATATGGTGAACCCATAAATATTATGTTATATGAACCCATACGCAAAAGTGATGAAGGCTCCACGGTTAAGGCTTCTCACTTCTAAACAATAGATCTTATGTTCAATTCTTGTTGTAGCCGTGTTTTGATTTAGTTTCCTAACTTTTTGGTGAGGTAAACTTCCAATTTCTTTCGGTTTCTTTACGTATCTTTGACTCTATTCTATGATGAATATTTTCCTATATGTAGTCTTTACTATCCTTGGTAGTTATTTCATTGGGAGAAGTTGCAATTAGTGCTAAACTGCTAATGGTAGTCATTTCTAGGAATGGCAACGGGCCGGGTATTGGTAATCCCACGCCTGTACTCAGTTGTAATTTTTTGTCCCACACCCAGCCCGTTACCCGCCGGGTATTTGTTGGGTAATTATAACTCGATTTGTGAACAAATGTAACAGTAAACTATCATCCTTTTATGCAATCTGTAAGCAACAATCTGTGAACATAATTAGTAACCTACTTAAACAAATTTAGTAACTAGATTTTAAGAAATAATCTTTGAACACTAAGCAATCTTGTGTGAACAAGAGTGTAAAAAACTTCATGCCAACAGTATCGAACAAGATGACAAACTAACATGAAAAATAACTTAATCTGTGAACAAGAATCGATTTATTCAGCAATGATCTTAGTCCTATACTAATAAGTGCATGTAGTATGTTTATATGTATGGAAATTTATAATATGATTTTTTCCGGTATTATTCGGGTAAATGGGCCGGGTATCGGGCGGGTATCACTAAATCCCATACCCGTACCCATGCCCGAATTTTTTCCCTATTTAAACCCATACCCGACCCATACCCATCGGGCTTCAGGTATACCGTGCCCGTATGTTTCGAGTTTCGGGTTTACCCGTCGGGTTTGGGGTTTTTTTGCCATCCCTAGTCATTTCCAACCATTGGTGGTATCGTTGTATTGATTCTAAGAGAGTGAATGAATTGCGAGTTGAATTTGTTCTCATTCTTCAAACAACTCATCTTATATTGTTTTCTATAACTTATATTGTTTTCTATCACTGACCAAAAGAGTTAGTATGTTACTAAAATCAATCTAGATATGTAATGCAATTCATTTTATACTATGTGGTAGGGAGATGACTTTTATTTTTGTTAATTAGTTAAAGTCTGAATAGTTGAATGATTATGTGTATATGTATATCTAAATGAGATACTTGGTGATTTTAAACGGTGCTTTTTTTAATTTTTAATGACAGTGTTTTTTTGTATACGTATCGTTAGTGACGAAACTTGAGATTTCCGACCCGGGGGTCGAAAATGTATATACCTAATAAAATTATAAAACCGGGGGTCGAAAACGTATATACCTAAAAAATTCTATACGAAAACTACATACACTACTGAGAGAAAAGTTCGGGGTCCCCCCCCCCCGGGGCCCCTACAAAGTTGCGCCCCTGCGTATTGTATTTTTGTTATGTGATGAACCTTACCCATCCCAACCCGACCCGATCCGAACAGTCGAACTAACCCAAAAGAATTTTATGTCCGATCCAATGAAATTGGAGCATCTAAAAATAGTGAACCCACCAAAAAAAAATTTCCTGGATCCGCAACTGACCTCTACCACCACTTTGCGAGCATGGCGAGATTGGTATCTTTCAGAGAACCGAACCCCATCTCGCCGTATTCAACTGGAGCGATAACCTTCTCCCAAACAATCCAATTCCCCTTAGTTTTGTCTTCCGCGCCACTCCAGAAAAATGATCTCCGAATGCTTTCGAGTTCTTTAATCACTTGAACCGATATATAATGAAAAAAAATACTTTATTTTTACTTCTTAAAAGTCAAAGTCACATGTTTAATTTGTTACATCTTTTCTCTACCATAAATACAAAGGGCATGTTAATATACTTTATTGTTATGTGATGCCTATTATACGGGTTTTGGATACAATACAATGTTTTAATAGATCTCACGCATTATTGGGTTTTGGATACAAGACAATGTTTTAATAGATCTGAGACATATCATTGGTATACACAAAATTAAAAATAATATTTTTTTCTCGATTTTAGGGTGTAGTTTTCTTTTAAATTCGACTAGTTGTACAATTTGCTGACATATCACTGGTAAACACAAGTTAAAATATTATTTTTTCTCAATTTTAGGGTATAGTTTTATTTTAAACAACAAAACCTATAAAAGCTAAATGGGGTTCATATAGATTTAATGAAAAATAATCAAATATGTGTGGTAAAAAATCCAGGGTGTTTAGAATTCGATTTGGATTCGAAAATTCGAAATTCGACTCAATTCAAATTTAATTATCAAGGTTCGAATTCGGGTTGATTAGTATTCGAGTCTAGTAATCGAATACGAATTTATGATTTTCAATTCGATTTGATTTGAAATTCGAATTCAGTTTATATATAAAATACAACCTCTGTCTGATATGTTAAAAGATTTCTTTTTAAGCTAAAATAGTTAAACTGGCTAAACTAGAGAGGCCAAAACAGGAATTTACTCAATTTTTTAATATATACACACACATATAACTTGACAATAGAAAAAGTGTGATCAATGGCCTAAATCACTTCATATATATCTTACGTAAATTCACATTTGCATTTAATTTTAACTCTGTCTGTGTGTGTGAGAGAGAGAGTGTGTAGTAGTAGTAGTTAGTGTGTGTATATTTGATTATTTTGACCGACTGCTACCTAACTCTGCACAACTTGTATATAAAGGATTACAACATGAGGGGATGGAGTGTGATAAGTTGTTAACAAACAAAAACATTGATAAGAGTTGTGTGAAAATGGGTTCTGAGGATAACTTTACTTATGCAATGGAATTGATCCACGCCACAACATTGTCCATGGTGTTGGTTAATACAGTCAAGCTCAAGGTACTAGAGACTATAGCCAAGGAGGGACCGGATGCCCGACTCTCTGGTCGGGATATTGCTTCTCGTTTATCAATCCCCAACCAAGATGCCCCTGACATGATTGACCGGATGCTTCGTTTGCTCGCAACCCACTCGATTGTCACTTGCACCGAAGGGGTCCATGAATCTAAGCCTATTCGAGTGTATGGACTCACCCCCGTTAGTAAATACTTCATCCCGAACGAAGAGGGGATATCCTTAGGTCCCATGGCGCAGTTGGTTCAAGATAAAGTATTTGTCGATAGTTGGTAAGTTTAGTCATATCATCTATTTATATCATCTACGTATCATAACTTTATTTAATGATTTCTATATAAAAAACTCAGAGCAGTTATAAGAATGCAAAAAAAAAAAAAATGAATGCTTGATGTTCCAAAGTATGAATATTTTTCTCTAAGTTATGTTAAATACAATAGGTTCTTTTTTTTTTTCATAACATAGCAGGTTAAGGAAAACTCCATTTTTGTGGTATAAACTTTCTATACAATTTGTTTGCTAAAATATATTTTAATTATACACTTACGAAAATAATCTCACCTATATACTCCTATCACTAGTGGAATTACCCGGGCTTCGCAACGGGTTTTCGACCGGTATCAATTCGGTTCGGTACGGTATTGCCATCTGAGATAGCATCCGAAAGGCATATTCTCAAGAGGATATCAATATATGTTTTACATCGATCGAAAACTATAAAAATGAATAACGGTACTGGTACCAATATTGTTCCACATGTATCGATTCGATTTGTTAGGTACTGCTATCATACCGGCAATCGCTTTAACTTACATTACCAAAAGAAATACTTTATTTGCGAATAAAACTCCGTTTTCGACGAATTTTAGATCGACATGTTCTGAAAACCATAAAAAAATACAGTGCCGGTACCGATGTTTATATTTGACCCGTTCGAATATACCTTTTATTGAATCTTAGAAAAAAATAAGCATGCCGTAACAATATATTCAAAATTTTATATAAAACACTATATCATACTGCTAAAATAACGAAAAAAACGTAAGCTTTGAGGATATCTATATTTGTGCTTTGATCATTTGTATATTACTATCCACAAGTCAGGTTTTAGTAAAATTTATATCAAGACGTACATAAAAATATGTACGTCGCAACAACGTACCTGTAATTTTATAAAATATCGTAATTTAAAATTTATAGGCGAAAATATATTTTGTTGAAAAGTATTTATAGTTATAAGCGAAATGATAGTATGTTAAAAAAATAATTATAATAACAAGAGTAAATAGCCAAAATGTTCCATGAGGTTTGGTCACTTTTGCCATTTTAATTCAAAGCTCAACCCTTTTGAATCTGGGTCCCTATGGTTTCAATTTTGTTATCATTTTTATCCAAAATAAAAAACTGTTCAGATTTTTCAGTTAACATCTAGTTTTTTTTGTGTATTTCATCCCTTTTAATGAAAGGCAAAATGATCTTTTAACATTTTATTATAAAAATTAAAAAAATCTGACCATTTTCCCTTCATTAAAAGGGAGGAAAAAGACAAAAAACTGAATATTAACTGAAAAATCTAACAAGATTTTGCTTTTGAATGAGAATGAAAATGGAAATAAAATTGAAATTACATGGACCCATATTATAAAGGTTTAAGTTTTGGAAAAAAGTGACAAAAGTGACCAAACCCCAGGTACTATTTTGGCAGTTTACACTTATATGAATTTAATCGTTAATCTGGGGTTAACGCTTTTGATAGAGACATGTAGGTCTCAAATTCAAGTCTGAGCAAATTTTATGTGGTTTAGAATAACTGGTGTATGGAAGGAGTAACGTTTGTTGTTAAAAAAATATATGAATCGAATTCTTCTATTTTTATAGATCTATAAATAATCTTGTAATTGTAAATATAGTTATTTTTCTCAACGTTAGGCTATTTTGTTACTAAAAACTGATATAACCACTATATTGTTTATGTATGCAAGGATTATTGCTCTCTAGTCTCTACAATCTCATCAAAAGATATTCTCGTCTGTTTTAATTTATTTAACGTAACACATATATTTTTAAACTTGTTTTTTAGTTATCTGGGTGAAAAGGGCACCCATCTAGTAACCTGTTTGAACCCATGAACTAATCAACAGGAAAAATCTCATTTAAACCCACGCTAATCCATTTCAACCTTGAAAGGAGGGGGTGTCTTTCTAGTTGAACTCACTATCAATTTCAACTACCATCTAATAATTGTGTATACCACATCACTATCCAATACAAAATTAATTAAATAAACAGAACATTGAAATTTGTATCAATGGGATGGTGGTATATTGACAAACTCAAAGCTTTTAAATACCTACGTTTGAGAGATGAGGTCTTGGGTTCAAGTCTCACAGACGACATGAATTAAAAAAATTTGCTGTTAAAAAAACAAAACATGGAAACTTGTGTCAAATCACATCCCATAATCCATCTAGCGTTGGTTCATGAACCCGGAGTTGATCCCGCTATCCCATCCCATGGCGTGTTTCCATGGAACCTA
Organism: Helianthus annuus; assembly: GCF_002127325.2. NCBI lineage: Eukaryota > Viridiplantae > Streptophyta > Magnoliopsida > Asterales > Asteraceae > Helianthus > Helianthus annuus. The sequence goes on from NC_035448.2 coordinate 103,460,058, forward strand.
TCGAACCCGTTGATGCCATTTAGTGAGCGCCCCGGGTACGTACCCTAAATAAAGATTATATAATTAAGCGGAAAATACAATGACAATAAATAGTTATATGTGTTTTGAAAGTTTATGACAAAAAATATCAGTCACATACCTAGTCTCTTTTTTAAACTAGAAAAAATAGTGATGTTTTTAACTGCTTTACTTCTATTGACATGCAACGTTATTTCATGTTTATGTAACAAGGTTTGAACTTGAAGATGCAGTACTTAATGGAGGTGTTCCGTTTGACAAGGTTCATGGAGCACATTCATTTGAATATCCAGCACTAGATGCTAGGTTCAATAAGGTTTTCAATCAAGCTATGTTGAATCATACCACTATTTTAATGAAGGAAATTCTAGAGCATTATCGAGGTTTCGACAACCTTGAACGTGTGGTTGATGTTGGAGGTGGTTTAGGACACACTCTTGCTATGATAATATCGAAACATCCTAACATTAAGGGTATTAATTTTGATTTGCCACATGTGACTCAACATGCGCAGCTCTATGAAGGTACACATTCTATATGTTTCATTACTACTACTGACTACATATGTCATTTGCACTTATCTTTTACGTTTTTTTATTTTTTGAAAATTGTAGGAAAAATTTAACTAATTATCACTTATAAACATGTAAAAGATAGTTACGTTTATAAGGTTTCTAGGTGTAAGCAACTATATATATATATATATATATATATATATATATATATATATATGTATATATAGGAGAGGATTCAAGCGAAAACTCCTTTTATTATGAAAACTTGAAATTAAAAAAGCCTAAAAAACATACTAATTTTTTTTTTATAAATTTTCGCTGCTTTTTATACGTAAAAAAAGACTTTTCTTTCAAAAAAAATGTAGTGCACAATAGGGGTGTGCAAAAAACCGAATTAACCGAACCATAACCGAATTAACCGAAACACCGAACCGAAAAAACTGGTGGGTCGGTTAATGGTTTTTTTGAAAACCGAAAGTAGCGGGTTTGTTGTGGTTATCATTTTTTCTATACCCACCATAACCGAACCGAACCGACATGTAATAAATATTTGTAGGATTTAAGACTTTCACCATATTTTTAATATTAATGTTTTTGACTGAAGATTTTTAGTACTTATAGGTTTTTCATATCATTTTTGGTTTTGGTTGAATGTTTATTTGAATTTATGGAATTTATCATATAACTTTATTTGAATATTCGATAATAATTGGTATTAATATTATAGATTATGTTTATTCCTTAATACTATGTAATATACTAATATATACAAATATGCAATAACAATTTATTACATGTTAAAAAAATAAGCTATTTTTAGCTAAGCTAAATACACGGTTAACCACCCATAACCGACCCGCTATAACCATCAAAACCAAATGACCATAACCACCATAACCAATCGGTTATGGTTTTTGGTCAAAACCGATCCATGCACACCCCTAGTGTACATGTGCAGTACACATATAATGCACATGTGCAGTACAAGTTTTTTTTTTGAATTTTTTTTTTATATATAAAAAGTAGCAAAAATTTGTAAAAAAAAATGGCATGTTTTTTAGGCTTTTTAAGTTAGGTTTCAAGTTTTGACTTTAATTAGTGGTTTTTAATTGAACTCTTATATATATACATACATCTATATATATATATATATATAGAGAGAGAGAGAGAGGATCATGAGAAAACTACATCTAAATGAGAAAACTAGAAACTAACTAAAAAAAGCCTAAAAAAAACTAAAAAACATAACATTTTTTTTTACAATTTTTTAGAATAAAAATCGCTATTTTTTATATATAAAAAAATTTTCAAAAAAAAATAAAAAATTGTTGTACTGCACATGTGCATTATATGTGTACGGACATGTACACTATGTCCGTAATAGTGCACATGTGCAATACAACAAATTTTTTTTTATTTTTTAAATTTTTTTCCATGCATAAACACTAGCGATTTTTTATAAAAATTTGTAAAAAAAAAATTGGTATATTTTTTAGGCTTTTTTAGTCAGTTTTTTGGTTTTCTCATTTAAACTAGTTTTCTCATGATCCATCCCCTATATATATATATAGGGAGGGGCTCATGTGAGAACCACCCTTATTGTGAGAAACTTGAGAACCAATGTGAACACAACCTAAAATAGCTAAAAAAACCTAACCCCCACCCCCCAAAAAACCTAAACCCCCTACCCCCCCCCCCCAAAAAAAAAAAAAAAAACCTAACCCCCCCCCCCCCCACAAAGCTAAATGCTAAAAACTAAAACCTCTAAAAAACCTAAAAAAAAACCTAAACCCTCCCCCACCCTACCCCCCAAGCTAAAATGCTAAAAACTAAACCCCCAAAAAACCTAAAAAAATCTTAAAAAATCTAAAAAATCAAAAAAAAATCTAATTTTTTTTTAATATTTTTTATGCTCAAATCGCTACTTTTAGTGGCCAAAAAAAAGTTTTTTTTTAAATTTTTTTTCTTTTTAAAATTTTTTTTTGGCTTCGAAAAGTAGCGATTTTTATATAAAAAATATTAAAAAAAAAATTTTTTTTGTGAATTTTAGCTATTTTTAGGCATTTTTGGTGTGTTCACATTGGTTCTCGCGGTTCTCACAATAAGAGGTGGTTCTCGCATGATCTTCTCCCTATATATATATATATATGACAATTATAGAAGAAAAACCTCTTTGAGTTCAAAAAACCCAAGAAACTCAACAGATAGACCACATGTTGCCACGTGTTACAACATTTTTCAGAATTCTGACATGTAACAACTTTTGTCAGGTGAGAGAAAGTTAATATGTTACACCTCTTTTGCCGTTTACGTAGATGTAACATCACATGTTACATTTTTTTTAATAGCAAATTTTGCATGGTTCTACGAATTGTAAGATTTTCGAACTTAAAATTTACGAGTTTTCAATATGTAGTGCATGTAAGAAACATATTACATGTTTTTATCAAAAAAATTAGTGTAACAGACAAGCCTGCTTACATGAAAGAAAAGTGAAAAAACAAAAAACTGCTATACGTACTTTTGTCAGTCTGTAACATGTTTCTGAAAAGTTACTTTATGTAACATCCATCAACCATAGGATTTCTAGATGGATGATGGAGACCGAGTTTCTTAAGTTTTTTGAAGTAATAAGAGTCTCTTAGTAAGGTACGCGCACGTTGCAGCCGAATCACAACACTTGGACAGTGTTTTCATAAAAGGAGGGGGGATCTAACCGGAGGACTTGAACTTTCACTTAAATCGCACATTTGTCAATAGCTTTATACATGCCAGATAAATAATAATTTGACATAAAAAGTATCAAATATGTATCAAATCCATTGTTGGATCTCGCTAAACGTACACACAAATACCACCATTCTTCATCATCACCTTGATAATTGGTTAAGGAAGTATCATTAATTCATATAAAATAATATTCGTATAAAATAATACAAGTTAACTCCATAAATAACTTTTAAAGCTATAGTTAAATATGATTTAGATAGTGACAATGTCGATGTTGGACATGGGAATCTATATTTTAACTTGTTAGTGGTTGATGGCCGGCTACTACTCGAATTGCTTCTTAAGAATTAGTTACTAATAATTAAAGTCCTAGTGGATTTTGGGTCGTAGATGAATTTACAAATAAGCATATACTAAAAGATTGAAAGTATGAAAAATTATATGACTATTTAAAAAGGGATTTTTTTTTTTAAATTACAAATATTAACCAATACACAAGTGAGAGAAAGATATCCCGCTATATTTGAAACATTAAAAGTTAAGAAAAATGTATGATCATATACAAAGAGTATTTTTTTCAACAACAAAAGTTAACTTAATTTTTTTATTTTAAAACAATATAAATAAAACATAAAATAGTTGTTTTTTAAGCCACTATATTTACATACTATTAATTTTTAACATTATGGTGGATTAGAAGTTGTACTCTAAACATATATTCTTGGACATTGTTTTTTTCTTTCTTTTTTTTTTTCCTTTTTTTTACAACACAACTAGGTGATGTGGGTTATTGTTTTGGGTCAACTCTCTTTAATTGTACGGGTACCCATTATCCCCGCTTTTTGGTACCGGTATCGGAACGGTACGGTACCGGTATTTACAGGTAAAACACCGGTAAATACAGGTACTGGTACTGAAGCGGTATATTCGGTACCGATACCCACTTTTCCCGTTTTTTCACCGGTACCGGTTTAATACCGAACATGTACCGTGCTCATCCCTAATCAACATCAAGTATTTGTTTCCCTCCACAAGACATTTGGAAACACAATGTGATCGTTTGGATATCTAACTTGATACAAAGGTGTGTAGTTAATCCTTAGGTTTGTGGTTTTAAAATGCAACAAGCGGGTCGATAGAGAAGTATAAAATAGATTCATTGCGCCGTAATTTGTAAGGGCCTAGCCGTATAAAGTAGATTTATTGTGTCGTAATTTGTAAGACTCTAGCCGCAACGCGACGGATCTTACATCTAGTTTGTTTTGTTTTTAATGATGAAGCCATATCTATAGTTTGGTTAGTGGTGTTATGTTCAAGTTTTCATGAGTTAATTAAAACCAATTTTAGATTAGGATTTAGAGATCGGAATGAGGAATAAGAAGAATTGGGTTAAGCAGCATTTACTTTGTTTTTAGAAATAACTAACAATTTCATTTCAATTTAGCAAGCGTTCATGGTCATTTACAACAATTCCACTTTAGCAAACACAAAGAATAAGAAACAAAAAAATGCTTTGTGAACCCAAAGTAACTTCAATGATACAAGTTAAACACTCTGATAACACTACATTAACACTATATGTGAATATGTTGTACTACTACTTTCCCTTTCAATCTTATTATTTTTTTCTTCTGAAGTTGGATACGAAAGTATTTAGAATTTATAGGAAAAGATTATATGACTAAACTAATACACTAACCGCTAATTAAAACCCCATATCAACCGTCATTATTCAAATTCTCCGTAGCTAAGATGTCAACTCCCTAAGTTTTTTTTTCAACCGGTTCATTCGATTTCAAATTTTTCATAGATCAAAGGTCTGCTTCAATCGATAGATGATTTATCTTTCCGCTCAGATGATCTCGGTAGAACCAGCTGAGTGTTTTTTCTTTTCCTTGTTATTTCGTATATTTATACTTGTGTTCGAATTGGAAACCTTAGGGATGAAAAGTGGACTTTACTCTAAAAACTAACAACCCGATCGTCACTTTTTTATTTGCTATGTGACGCTCGATACTCGCTCGACGGTCGTGCGAAAAATAATCGGATCGAAAGGCGCTCGTTCGATTTTGGCTCGGTTGAAAAAACGCTCAGTTCAGTTCAGTACGGTTCGGTTTGTAAACGAACCGAGCACAAGCACGAGCAAAGGTCTGATTAGTTCGGTTCGATTCGGTTCGTGAACGACCCTAATTATAATATCGTATATATATATATATATATTTGTTTATACAGGGGAGAGTTTAAATGAAATGCTAAAACCCTCTCCTATATAGGTATATATAACAATTTTGGCACTTATAATTGTAGATATACATGTTTCCACTTATGAGTGTGTACAAAGTTATAATTACGCCTAAAATTGTAGAAAAAAGTGTTTACGTGCTACTCTTGTATGAGGGAATTTGTGTAAAAGATAACCTTATTACTTTTAAATGTAGTTAAAGTTGTGTTATTGTATAGTTTATATATGTGTAAATTTTTAAAACCATAACCATGTAAATTGCTAAGATTTGTATACTTATACATGTTTATAAAAGATTTGTATACGTATATATCTTTATAAATGCAATCTTATTGTACACTTTTATTTATTTATTTTGACAAATTGATGTTGTTTTATACACTTGCTAAAACATGTAGAATTAGGAGTGTAAAATGAGATATTGGTTATTATTTACAAATAATAGACACATTTTTTAAATGATAGATTAATTCATATAAAATCACTTTAACTACCCTACATGCGATAACTAGTTGGATCAAACAACAAGAAAGCAACAATGTTACATACGTCTATTAGTTGAAAAGTGGTTAGTCGGATGTCAACGGACCATTCACATTTCGCCCATATATGTTTATATATATGTAAAATAATTGTAGGGATAGATCATGTTGGAGGAGACATGTTTAAAGAGGTTCCTAAAGGTGACGCTATTTTTATGAAGGTAACTTGGCTCAACCCTATTTTTCTAATGGTTAACTCTTACACACTCTGATCCTACCTCTAAATCTACACCTTATATCCACAATGAGGCTTGAACCCTCAACCACAACCACAACCACAACCACATGGGGATGAACTCCTCTCCAACACACCTTGATACCTACGTAAATTTTATTCTAAACATGTTGCTAAATTGACGTATGGAACAGTGGATTTTACATGATTGGAGTGATGACCATTGCATAAAGTTGCTAAAGAATTGCTATAAAGCTTTGCCAGAAAACGGAAAGGTTATCATCATAGAGGCGATTCTCCCTTTTCTACCGGACACAAGCTCTAGTGTCAAAGTCAATACCCACATGGATGTCTTCATGATGACGGTAAACACAGGGGGAAAAGAGCGCACTGAGGATGAGTTTCTTGCATTAGCTAAAAGTGCTGGATTCAAGGGGATTAAAAAGGAATGTTTTCTTTGCAACTTTTGGGTTATGGAATTTTACAAGTAGATATATATCTAGTTTATAACTTTATATACTCTATGTCTCAACAATAGTTCTTATTTCGTTGTTGTATTAAGGGGACCTAAAAATCCATGATTATATCCACTTAAAAGTTTTAAAAGATGGTTATGGCACAGTAATGATAAAGAAATTAATGAAAATAAAATGCAGATATGCTTCAGCAGTAAGAATTGAACAAATTAAGGCGGTTACATGGTGGAAGAGATTTCGTGTTCAACAATTAAAACAGATTATGTATATCCGCTAAGAGAACTCGTCTCCACTAGAGTGCAACATCTGTAGCGATGTCTACTGTCGAAGATAGTTTAAGTGCCCTAGATAGCATTGGGATTTTTGGTGTTTAAGTATTTGTGTAAGTCCTGTAAAACCGGATCTAACAAAGATATCAAACCACACCAAGTTCGTGCGGAATCCAAACTTGATGTGATTCAAGAACAAAACGAAGATTAACATGAGAATGTGGATTTCAATGCACATTTGTATTGAGAAAACAAGTCAAATATATAAAACCTAACTAGCCTCATGCAATTTTTTTTCTAAGTTGTAACTCAGAGGCTTAACCTAGAAATAAAACAAAACAAGTCAATTACATAAATCTCATGAGCCTACCTATCCCACATGGCCATAGGCATGGCCCAATTCATCTATAAAGGTCCATATCCTAATATGAACTAACCCAATGAAGCCTGCCCAACTTGTAACCATAGCTCGTTTAGGTCTATATCCTAATATGCATTAGTCTCACACTTTTAGGCCTAACAATCTCCCCCTAGTCGGATGCTATCAAATTGTCTTCAGAACATGAATGCAACAACGTCTTCAACAAAGTCTATGGTTGTTACTATGCTATAGGTGTTGTTGAAGTTTTTGACTTCTGAACTCATAGCATTGGGTCTCTTCTTCATCTCTTGAAATTAGCTTCATATTAGGATTACGATCAGCATTGCTTGAACGTCCTGTTGAAAAGAATGCGAGAGGAGGATTCTCAGCAGCTCTTTTCTTTTTCAGTCGGTTTCCTTTCAAGCACATTCTCAGGTACTTCTTCGCAAGTATTGTCACTGTCGGATGATGATTCGAATCCGGTTTTTCTGACTCTGATACATCTTGTTATTGTGATACTTCATGCTTGTCAGCAACTAACAGCATCTCATTCTTCATTAATGTAACATTCCGCAATTATTGTATTATTCATTTTTGTGTTCTCGTATTCAACCATTGTAATCCAAGACTTATGATCATAATGGAATTCATTTTATTTATTTATTTTTTTTCTCTCTTAATAGTTTTTCAATCAAACATAGGTGTTATTCATATAATCATCAAGACACGTTTAAATCATTCGAAAACCAACTTATGTTGTGTAAATTCGATATTCGAGACCCAATCAATTAACTATTGTGTTATACTATGTTTATAAATTATGTTAGAAACTTAAATTTATACAAATAACAAAAAAGAAATGCATAAAACAAACAAGCCTATAACATTAGGCCCAAAAATAAAAAAATATATAAATAGGACAATTTTCAACTTTCCGTATTTCTTTCACCACCTTAAACGCTAATATCTCACCTATAAATACCACACTCATTCCACCACTTTCCTCTGCCACTTCTCAAAGAATTCTTCATTTCTCTTGAAAGTGAGTTCCATTTCCTTTCACCTTCTTCTCTTCTTCTTGTTTTTCTTTATGTTTTCATACTTCCCCATATTGGAGAAATCCTTATGGAATGTCACCAAATGTTTACCATGGTAAACAAAGATGGTGCATCACCAAAATAAGGACCAATCTTGGGTTTTTATTTTACATGTTTTTTTATATATATTTAAGTATGTCATTTCCATCTTACATTACTAACCATGATCAATTATTAAAATTCCTAACTTAATATCGTCTAACTCTTTATTATATGACTAAACTAATACACTAACCGCTAACAATTTGCATTCATGTCTTGTCTAACTTCTAACAATTTACATTCATGTCGTAACTAACTTTTAACATTTACATTATGTTTTTACATTCATGTCTTGTCTAACTTCTAACAATTTACATTCATGTCGTACCTAACTTCTAACATTTACATTATGCTTTTGCATTCATGTCTTTTACTTCTAGTTCATGTTCACACATTTGTTTGACCCATTTGGGCTAATTCGCAAAAACCAAACCAAGACACCAAACTAACCAAATGTTTGAGTGATATTGTGTTAAGGTAGACACTTGTAATGGTTAGGATGCAAATTCCACCATATACCTACTTGCGTGAACATTTTGTGTTAGGAAACTTTATTTGTAAGTATTGAAGAAAATCTCAATCAACTGGATCTCTGAAGAAGATAACAGTCCTGAAGATCACAGCAAGATGAAGAAAATCAGATAGGACAACTGAAATGCAAAGTATCTACTAGAAAGAATCACAAGTTGATCAAGAGTTGATTTGGATTATCAGAGAAGGTAATTTCTGATGGATCTGATGATATTTCTGATGAAATATCATCAGTTTCTGACAATTCTGATCATCAGACTTTCTGATGATTTGTTCACTAGAATTTCTGATGAAGTGGTTTATCAGAAATTCTGATGAAAGCCCCACTTGTCTAAAAATCACAACTCAATCCTGCCACCCATGACCGAAGCATGACATTATTGGTTATGATGATTACAAATGCAACTTGAATGATGGATTCAATGAATATGTCAAATTGCTAGTTTACGCAGGACTTATTGCATGAATAAACAATTGTTTATTCATGTCCACAGCCGTCTATAAATAGAAGGCTCGAGAGGCAGAAGATACTTGAGTTTGAAGCTTAGCATTCATATACAAACACTCAAACTCCACTACTCTTCTCACCCACAGAAATCAAGATTCATTTGTATTAGATAATAATCTTATAATCACCTTGTTAAACTAATTTGTTTCAAAGTGATATAAACTTGATAATTCTGTAGGTCTTGTTTCTTGAAAGTCTGATTTCCATTTCCGCACATCTTTTTCACATATACTGAAATCACTTGTCATATTACGTAAAAAGAAGTTGTTAAGGCCATACTGGGTCCAACAATTGGTATCAGAGCAGATTGAATAAATTATTTTCAAACGATCAATCGCTCTTCTTCTTTTTTTCTAAATATGGTCAGCTTTCAAACCTGGAATAATGCTTTCAATATTGGTTCAATGTCCAAACCTCCGACTCTGGTCAGGGAGGAATACCCCCAATGGAAAATCAGGATGGTCAATTTCCTTAATGGTCATAACCGAGCTCTGTTTAGATCCATTGAAAGGGGTCCACAAATACCAATGACTGAAATACCTGCAATTCCAGCAACTGACCAACTACCTGCTATCCCTGCCTCCCGAGCTCCCAAAAGTGAAATACTTTGGAGTGAGGAAGACAAGGAACTGGTAGCAGGGGATGAAAGAGCAAAATCACTCTTAATAATGGCCATCCCCAATGACATATTTTCACAAGTTGATGCTTGTGCATCAGCCAAGGAAATATGGGATCAGTTGGAAAATCTTTGTGAAAGAGGAGAAAGGATGAAAAGAAACAAGAGAACAAACAACGTCTCATCCTATGAAAGGTTTAAAAGTTTACCTAATGAAAAGTTAAATGACACATATCAAAGGTTCACAAAACTTTTAAACGAGCTAAAGAAATTTGGAATAACTAAACCAAATGATGAAATAAACATAAAATTTCTTAATGCTTTGCCTAGAGAATGGAGAAGTCTCACAATGACTTTGTCTTCAACCTTAGAACTAGGAAACATGAGTCTTCATGACTTATATAGCATCTTGATCCCCAGAGAGGAATAAATATTTGAAGAAACCATTCAAAGAGGGGGATCTTTAGCTCTTATCTCAAACTCACAAAGACAAACAACCTCCAATGATCCACAACCATCAAACAGCCAGGGTTTTGAAACTTCTGATTCATCATCAGATTTTTCAGCTTTTGCTGATGCAATAGCACTGCTCACCAAAACATTTGAGCAGAGGTTGAGAGGATGAGGCCAGAGGTACCAGAGGAGTGATAGAAGGAGGATGGATGATAGATCTAAAGAAGAAGTTAGATCTAAGGATAAAGGAAAGGCTGAGGTGGTGTGTTACAAGTGCAAGAAAAAAGGTCATTATGCATCTGAGTGTAAGACCAAGAAGCTGAAAGATGTTGCTTACTATGAAAAGAAGCTTGAGGAAGCTAAGAAGCAACAATAGCAAGTCAGCTTAATTGCTGGAACAGATACATGGCTATCTGATGATTCTTCTGATGAAGAAGAAGAAGAAATGGCCAACTTCTGTCTCATGGCACTTTCTGATGACATACCAGAGACTTCAGGACAACAGGTAAGTTTAGACAATCTTGATCTTGAACACAAGCTAAATGAGCTCATGTCAGATTTTTTAAACTTGCGAGTTAAACATCAATCAGATGGTAAAAAATCTGATGAGTTGCAGAGGACCTTGAATAAAATCATTCTTGAAAACCAATTACTTATAGAACAAAGTTTAGATCAAAGAGCTAAAATTGAGTTCTATGAAAATGAAAGAAGAAATCTTTACAAGAAAATCAATGATAAAGAAATTAATGTAAGAGGTTTTCAAGAAGCAAAAGAATTCATAAATTTCATAGAGTCCACTCCAAAGAACAAGGAGAAGGTTTGGGTTATGTGAGAACAAATAATAACAAACCCACTGTCTTTGTAAAAGCAACTCAACAGATTTATGATAAATTCTTATTAGAATCTGATTCTGAAACTTGCAAATCAACATGTTCTGAATACTCCTTTGATAAGCCAAATTTTGAACCAAAAAGAAGTGAATACAATCAAGAGCTTGTAAAAACTCCAGAAGCAGTTCACTCATCTTTTCAAAATTATCCCTTCATTCCATCACAAGAAGGAAAATCAGAAATTTCTGATGATTCCTGTATGTGTGTTGAAAAACTGAAGCTTGTTCAACACCATCTCCAAAAGAAAAAGAAAAATTCTGTTAATGGCTCAGCATTTAACAGAAATTCTGATGAAAGGTCATTTAGAAGAAATAATAGAACCAGAATATCATCAGAAAGTGTACCCAAGCATGCCTGGGTACCTAAAACCCTCTAATCATTTCATTTCAGGACCATCATGTGTAGCAGATCTGGTACTGCGACTCAGGAAGCTCCAAGCACATGACTGGAGATAGGAGCTTACTGTTGATGCAGATTTTGTGTCCGATGCTTGTCGAATAGATTAGTTATTATTTTACGCTGAATTTGTAATAGTTAGTGAAACGGTCTATCGAACGTGTATAGACCCGCTCGTTTGAAGTGGTCAACCGAGAGGGTTATTCGGTTGACCGTGTGTGTTTGCAAGACAAGGGGTGTGACTATAAATAGAAAACCCTTGCCATTTGCAACACAAGGAAGTTAGAGGAGGTTTGAGACCTCACCGGGAGAGATCACCACTTGGTCTCTCCCCGGATGTATACTCCTTTGGTATTAGTTCGGTTATCATATAATCGGGCCGATTTGTAATGTTATACTACCGATTAATACAAAGAAGTGTGTTTATCCATCTCTAATCTCTCCCGTCTTGAACCGATCTCACAAGAATCACGGTTTCGGTCCCGAAACACGGTCCTACAATTGGTATCAGAGCATTTTGTCCTACAATTGGTTTCGGTCCCGAAACATCAAATTCGTACGAATTTGGGAGCGCGCGGGGTGATGCGGCATGATGAAAACAAGAGATGATGAAAACTTGATTTTTGAAACATGTGGGGTAGTCACGGTTACCGATGAAAATGTCAAAAATGGTGACGTGACTACTATGGGCCAAAAACAAAAACGGTATGTTCACTTCCGCACGTCAATATTTATGATTGTTATCGGTTATTCGTAAATGTTCGAAAGCATTTTGTTTATTGTCATATTCTCGCATTTGAAAACAAACGTATGAACCTGGAATGTCAATACCGGTCCTAACGAGTTCACAAAGTCTTTGGAGGGATAAAAGTCGGATCCTACGGGTTACTAGGCGAAATTTCTTTATCAACTAGAATATGCAACGAAGAAATCTTTTTGTTTATTGTCATATTCTCGCATTTGGTAACGAATGAATGAACCTAGAATGTCAATATCGGTCCTAACGAGTTCACAAATTCTTTGGAGGGATACAAGTCGGATCCTACGGGGTACCAGGGGACGTTCTTATTCAACTAGAATATGCAAAGAAGAAAGTCATTTTCGTGATTTTTCAAACAACCGAGAACATTCAATGAAGATTGATGACAGTTCCGCTCAGTGGAGGGAATTGGTGAACATTTGAAGATAAATTCTACTCAGTGGAGAGGATTTGTTATGTGAAATTGACGACAGTTTCTTTGAAGTGGAAAGAATCTGTTAAGGTTTAGAGATTTTACCAAAGAAATGGGGGGATAAAAATTTTCATATGTTGAATTTCTTCGGTAAATTTCTAAACGCAATCACAGGTGGTAGAGTTTGTGATTTTCTGGTGATACAAACGGTTCTGCGTGGAATGTTTTGCACAGACACATATTTGAGGATTTTAATTAATTCTCCAGCCAACGTGAAGAGTTTTGCACGGAAACATACAGGTATCTAAAGTCGACAGTAGTTTCAAAGCGCTGTTTACTGAAGACCTGGGGGAATCTTTATGAAAGTTGATAGTTCAAGGCTGAAGACCTGCAGGATTCGGTTTTGGGTTTGATGTTTCTTTGGGATTTTACAGGGATCTGGGGGTAACTCAATTCGTTGAGTTTGCAAACGATGTACTTGGTCAAGCTGACTTCCTGAGTACTGATGCTGAAGATCCGTAGTGCATTACGTGGTCAACTTCACAAAGGCGAGACAATGAGATCTGGATGTAGTTCAACTAAGCGTGCCGTTTGGTTGAGCTTGCAAGGGATACACTTGGTCTAGCTGACTTTCCTGAGTGTTGATGCTGAAGATTAAAGTGCATTACTTGGTCGATTCCACAAAGACGGTTTACAGAAGACAGTTCACCAGAAATCTCTATCAATGTAGTATGCTTGAAGATCAAGACTTGATGCAGTTTTTAAAGAATGGAACCCTTATCAAATGCTGGTTGGAGTATTGGAAGATCAACGGAAGATCGGTCAATTGAGCCTTTTGAGGAAATTGCACAACACCCAACACGGATACGCGTACTTTGAGGGGGAAATATTATACAAGGAGCATCAAGATACTACTTACCTGGATCATCGGTCAAGGGGGAATTTGTTAACACAGAGAAGATGAATACTTGACTGAAGATCGATTGCAGTTGCATTTTCAGCATTCGACAGCAACGGACAAGGGGGAATTTGTTGATGCAGATTTTGTGTCCGATGCTTGTCGAATAGATTAGTTATTATTTTACGCTGAATTTGTAATAGTTAGTGAAACGGTCTATCGAACGTGTATAGACCCGCTCGTTTGAAGTGGTCAAACGAGAGGGTTATTCGGTTGACCGTGTGTGTTTGCAAGACAAGGGGTGTGACTATAAATAGAAAACCCTTGCCATTTGCAACACAAGGAAGTTAGAGGAGGTTTGAGACCTCACCGGGAGAGATCACCACTTGGTCTCTCCCTGGATGTATACTCCTTTGGTATTAGTTCGGTTATCATATAATCGGGCCGATTTGTAATGTTATACTACCGATTAATACAAAGAAGTGTGTTTATCCATCTCTAATCTCTCCCGTCTTGAACCGATCTCACAAGAATCACGGTTTCGGTCCCGAAACACGGTCCTACACTTACTCAGCAACTTTGTCTCAAAGCTGGGTAAAATGGTGAACTTTGGAAATGAAATAAATGAAAGGAACGTAAGAAAATCTGACCATTGAAGAAAGTAGCCTATACAGGCTTAAGGTATATTCTGCTAAATCATGGTCAAAATTGTGATAAAGTTCTCCTTGATTTGTAACTTGTTTAAATAAAAGAATCATAAGAAGAAAAAGTGCATTTCTGATAAAACACTAGAAAATCTGATAAATTATAAGAAAATCTGATACATCATCAGAAAATCTAACAAATTATCAGAATTTTTGGTAACAAATCAGAAAACTTCTTGAAACAAAATTATTGAATGATTATTTGAACAAGTTCATACATTTCATCACCTTTATCCATAACTCAAATTGACAAATTCATAATTTGTAATTGTGTATTCTCTTGATTTTTATTTTTTTTTGTTACTACAATTGAAAACGTCACATGACAGAAGATTTTCTGGGGATTGTTAGTAGGTGTAGAGATTTTTTTTTCTTCTTCATTAAATACACTGAAATGACAACAGTAGGCAATCATGATAGAAAACTGAAAAATAGCCGCCTAAATCATTTAATGAAGAGAGTTCTATCTGGGTTATTCTTAATGTCACCTGAGAAAACAATTAAATAACCAAGATTGTGGTAGACAAGATACAGTGGGCAGATACCATTTATGGCAGTTCTTAAATTCACTATATATGTTTACCACATTAAGCAAGACAATCACCTTCACTTAGAAATTCAGAAAATCTCTTCATCTTCTTCTTCTTCACACATACAGATCTTCACTTAAAAAATGCTTACTATAAGAGCTGATCGTTTCCCACTTCTTCAACATCTATACCACAACTTCAAACTCAGAACCAATTTTGAGGGTCCTCTCTGGGATGGATGTCAAACTGTGGTAAACATGCTAATGGCAAGTAACCTAGGGTATGCTCTCACTGCCAACATATCAATATTCCCTGAAATTCTTCAAACATTCTGGCAAAACGCAACATTGTTAGAAAGTCAAGATAGAGGGTGGATATGTGTTGAAAGTAAAGTTCTCAATCAAACAATCAAAATAACTGAAAATACCATCAGAACAGCTCTTCAACTCAATGATGAAAATAATGTTCTGATGTTCTCAAACGATGAGATTGAAGAAACTTTGGAGCACATGGGGTACAATCCTGAAAATGATCCCCGAGCAATCAACAAAAATGGCTTCATCAAACCATGGCAGTTTCTGATCACTCAACTGGGTGCATGCTTCTCAAGGAAGACCATAAATCATCATGAAGCATCCAATAAGTTGTTAGAAATTTGCCGAGCTGTCACATTGAACGTTCCTTACAACTTCTCTTATTATTTAATGAGAGACTTTGCAAGCAACATGTGGTCAAGCAAGCCATTTTTGATGTATCCTTGTTTTCTGATGAAGATAATCACAAGCCAACTGGGCTTTGGTGGAATCCCTGCTGGTTATCAGAGAGCAGAGCTGTATTTTCAACAAAATGCAAGCATAAGTTTACTTAGACCAACAAATAAAAATTTTGGTTTAGTAACTGAACCATGGGTACTTCTTGAGATTGAACATAGAGATAGAATAGATATTGATTAGAACTCTTCATGAATAGATCTTATGTGTGTAGATGGTATGTTATATATATATATATATATATATGTTTATATAAAATGCTACAAGTTTTGCTTTAAAATAAATTTTGCTTTATAAGTGGGAAATGGATAAATAAGTATGATAATAGAAAAAAAAATCTAATTTTCTGATAACCAAAAACAAAATCTGGTAAAAGAATCTGTTTTTCTGTTAAAACAAGAAAATATCAGAAAAAGACCAAGAAAGCAGGAAGATACCAGAAAAACCAGAGTAAGTCTTCTAAATTTACCTCATTCCCTCTCATCATTAAAAAAAAAATTCAAAAGTATTGAAGTGATAAAAAAAAACTGATGAAAACGGTGACAAATTTAGGGGGAAAAACACATCAAATTCTGTTGACTTCTGTTGACTTTATTTGATCATATCAAAAAGGGGTCAAACAAAAGTCAGATAAAAGGAAATACATATTCTTTAACAGAAATTGTTAAATGACTGAAGACATGGAATTTTGACTTACAAGAAAAGAAAGGATGAAGATGAAGAAAGCTAATTGGACCTCCTCAAAAGAGTAGGGTCCACAAAAATGGAAAGGTGTCATACAACCGATAATGTTTCCCCAATCTGAATTCAGATGAAGCACTTCAGTGAAACTACAAATTAAAAAGAACAAGTTGAAAGGGCACAACCACGATTACACGATTAATCATCATTAAAGTCTTGATACCCATGATCCAACGGTTATATCATGAACCAAAAACCGACATCCCATGATCAAACGGTAATAAAGACAATTAATGATTCTTTAACCGCCACTACATGACACGTTCCATATCCTCTCAACTCCATAAACCCACAACACTCTGCTAAAACCCTTCACTATATAACCCTTAGCAGAAAATTCAAAAATCATACCTTTCTCACAAGTTCCAAACCAAAGCAAACTTTGTTCCTCACTCAAAAATCCCTAAATTCCAAACCCTAATTCACAAACTTCAAAAATGGCCAAAGTAAACCTCAACATCCCAATTGTTCAACACGATGTACCTTTCATTGAAGACAATGAATATCTGCCAATGAAAGAAAACAATTTGCTGATGAATACAGAGCATTCAGAATATGATGTGAGATGTCAACTTCTGATAGAATATCTCATGAACTGTCCAATTTCAGGAGCTCTAACAAAAGAGAGAGAAGTACCAGAAAAGCTGCTACAACAATTTGTTCACACCTTTGATGAAGTTGAAGAAAACCAACTCTCTGCCCATGTATGGGAAAATGTTTCCGTAACATTAACTCCTGCAAGGGTAAGAGAATGGCTTGAACTAACTATTCTTGATAACTATGTTGAAGCACCAAGCAAGAAAGAGCTATTAAGCTTTATTATTGGGCTTGGTTACAAAAACAAGAAGATCAACAAAACTGGTTCAATCAGAAGAAATGAATTACCAGCAATATGGCAAGTGACGATGGAAGTATTAAACAAATGTCTCACCTCAAAAATTGGAGGAACTGATCAGATTAATCAAGCTATTCTAACAATCATGTATGGACTCATAACTGGGTTCAGAATTGATTATGGATTAGAAATTTTTAACCTGATCAAAAGGTCAATCATCGCCAAAAATGGAAAAATAATCTCACATCTGCCATATCCGAGATTAATTTCTATTTTCATTTCTGAAACATTTGCTGCAAGAGAAATAGAAATTCCAATTCTAGAAAATCTGTGGAGATCAAACACAATGAATGCCTGGAGTTCTAATCATGGATGGGAATCTGACAAAGATATTCCTATATTACCAGAAAGCATGCTATGTTTCATTTCACAAGATTCACAGTTCAGAATACAGCATGAGACACTTTTAACCAAATCAGACTCCACAACAGAAAGAGCCAGCAGAGAAGTTTTCAAATGCTCTTCATCACTGGAAGGAGATGGAGAACAAAAATCAAGATCATCAAAAAAGACAGGAGGAGAAGGAATTCTGATGATTACCAACGCACCAGATGATGCTGAAAATGATCAAATTCATGAAGGAAGAATTCATCCAGATTTTGATATGCTACAAGAGACAGCACAAGAACATCATGCAGAATCACATATTGCTGGAAAAATTCATGAAGAAGCTCAATTTGGTGGCACTGAAATTGTAACAACTGAAGTAATACATCATGATGAATCTCATATCGCTGGTACATCTTTCTCAAGAACTGTTTTAGTTGATACTCACTCAAAACAAACTAACTCAGAAAGTTCAGTAAATGTTTCTTACAACTTAGAACATAAAGAAACTGATGTTGATAAAGAGGTTACTAGTGCTTTTAATCTCAACTCTGAATCAGAAAATGAGGAGGAGTATGAGGTCTCAACAGATAGAGATCAGGAAACTGATCAAGGAAATCTGGAAAAAGGTAATATGTTTACCTTAAAAACTTATGGAGAATCACATCTTGATGTGATTCAAGGATATAAGGAAATCCAGGATGAGAGTATGTCACTCACCTCTGGTGGAGATGATACTGGTAAACTTAAGGCTGCACCAAATTCTGGTAAAGCCAAAAGTGATCCTATCATTGCTAAAACAGCAGCAAATGTGTTTGCAGCTGGAATGTTAGCAGGAACATCTGTTGTTCCAAATATCCCTGAAAAACTCATGAATCAAGAAAATCTGGAAGCTATGTTGGAAAATGTTTACAAAGTATGCAAAAATCCAGTGGAAGAAAAACTTGATATGTTGCTGTCAGAAATACAAGGCCAAAGGGCTGAAATGAAAACTTTGTCAGAATCAGTGGAAGCAATAAAGAAACAGACTGATGATAACACTGAAGCACTAAAGTCTCTTCAGAAGATGAAAGAAAAAGCACCAGAACTCAACATTTCTGCATCAGAAATTCAAATGATTCTCACAGAAATAGAAAAGATCAAAACAAAAGTTGTAAACGTGATGGAGTCAAGACAGTCAAGCAGTGGAAATAAAGTTTTGGAAGAAGTTACCATTCTAAGGGCAAGTAATAACAGTATCACAGATGCCCTTGAGAAGCTGTCAAAAGAATGGGCTGAAAATCAGATGAAAGCTCAAGCTGAATTCAACCAAGTTCAGAAAAACATGGCCAACAACTCAAAACTGGTAAGAGAAACACAACAACTAATGGAGAAAATGAAATTCAATATTGCAAGTTTAGCCAAAGTGGATTCTCAAGAACTCATGAAGGAAATTCCTGCTTCAAGCTCACATAAGAAAGCTACAAAGTCAACTCCTCAATAATCATCAACCACACCAATCACCAAAGCTAATACCAAAATGATGGGTCCACCTCCAAATATCCCAAAAGATGAAATGCTGAAAAGGTTAGCAACTGCAAAACCTCAAGTAATTACAAATCTAAAATTGCTAGCTGCTGTTCCAAATCCAACAATATCTGATGACTCAGCAATAAGCAAATATATGAATATACAAACAATGAAGGAATGGGAACAAGAAGGTGAGTCAGAAGCAAAGTCAAAGATTGTTAAGAGAAAAATCTCTGAAACCAAGTCCATCATGGTTAGAGAAGTTGCCAGGGATGTAATGACTTTTCCTGAATACAATCTGGTGAGTTACTATTTGACAAAAGAAGATGAAATGCCAAGATCACTATCTCCTACCAGACTGGGGTTAAGAGAAGAAAGAATGAAAATAGGGTCATGTAGCATTCACAAGCCCAATGAGAATCCGGTAAGGAGAATTTTAAAGGTGGATGAAGTGAAAGTTGCAACTGATGATATAGGAGAAACTTATGTACAAAACAGATACACACTTCAAAGAGAAAATGGGGATGAACAGAAGGTGACCGATGAAGAATTAGCTGACCAGTTGCATCCTTTGGACATTTTGTTCATGAAGGATCACTATGAAAAGGAAAAGAAAAATAACCAAGAGGTCAGAAGGGCATTGAATGTCATATCAAAGGCTGGAATATTGCTATTTGAAAGAATGGCTTTTTCAGACTTTGATCTATGCATCAATTATGAACATGTGCACAACAAAAAGGTGTACTTTAGATCACCTAAGACAAAAGTTCCCTCAGAAATATTGGATGATGCAAGATCTGGAGACATCATTATGTAGACAAGCAAAGATGGAGAACAAGAATATGGTGTAATCTTCAGAGACCAAGACAACAACAAAGCTCTGTTCAGAAGTGTTGACATCTGTAAGTACTCAAATCAAACTCTGAGGTATATCTTGAAAACCATGAACAAAAGACAAGAACATCTTCAGAAGATAGAGAAGAACTTGGAGGGAAGCAGGAAAGAAATTGAGCAAATGATTGAAGAATGGATCCAAGCAAGAGAATGGTACAAAGACATGTATATTAGCTGCAACAAGTATATCTCCTACAAAAAGAAGATGAAGAAAGGAGATGTGCATAAGAGAGTGAAGCTGAATTAAAACTTGTTTATTTTTTTTCTTCATCTTTTATGTAATTTGTTTTTCAAAACTTTAGCAACTGGTTTAAGTTTGCAAGTATTAAGTTTCCACTGTTTGGAAATTTTATATTCATGAGGTAGTTCATTTTCTTACAATACTTAGGGGGAAACTGTTAGGAAACTTTATTTGTAAGTATTGAAGAAAATCTCAGTCAACTGGATCTCTGAAGAAGATAACAGTCCTGAAGATCACAGCAAGATGAAGAAAATCAGATAGGACAACTGAAATGCAAAGTATCTACTACCAAGAATCACAAGTTAATCAAGAGTTGATTTGGATTGTCAGAGAAGGTCATTTCTGATGGATCTGATGATATTTCTGATGAAATATCATCAGTTTCTGATAATTCTGATCATCAGACTTTCTGATGATTTGTTCACCAGAATTTCTGATGAAGTGGTTTATCAGAAATTCTGACGAAAGCCCCACTTGTCTAAAAATCACAACTCTATCCTGCCACCCATGACCGAAGCATGACATTATTGGTTATCATGATTACAAATGCAACTTGAACGATGGATTCAATGAATATGTCAAATTGCTACTTTACGCAGGACTTATTGCGTGAATAAACAATTGTTTATTCATGTCTACAGCCGTCTATAAATAGAAGGCTCGAGAGGCAGAAAATACTTGAGTTTGAAGCTTAGCATTCATATACGAACACTCAAACTCCACTGCTCTTCTCACTCACAGAAATCAAGATTCATTTGTATTAGATAATAATCTTACAATCACCTTGTTAAACTAATTTGTTTCAAAGTGATATAAACTTGATAATTCTGTAGGTCTTGTTTCTTGAAAGTCTGATTTCCATTTCCGCACATCTTTTCACATATACTGAAATCACTTGCCATATTACGTAAAAAGAAGTTGTTAAGGCCATACTGGGTCCAACATTTTGCATCTATTTTATATAACTAGCGGTAAGACCGGTGTGCAAACACGGGTCGTTTCTTAGAAAACCATGCATAACAAATATAAATGATGAATATAGTTATATTTATATAGACTTATAAATAAATAAATAAATAAGTCAGTCAGTCAGTAAATACTTAAAGTTTAGAGTATAAAAACTTAAAGTTTAGATTGTGTTGAGTCTTGTTCTTCTTCCATAAGTGCTGAAGAACCATTTTGATGATGTATTCTTCTTGAGCCTTGTCTTCTTTTGTTAATTCATCCATCTGCTTTTGTTTCCTTCTTTGATAAAGGATGGTAGCATGTGGAGCAGTGGGTCTCCTGATTGGCAATTTTTGTTGTTTGACTGGAACCACTGCTTCCGGATAATCAGGCTTTTTAGGAGCAGTGGGATCTCTCTTCCTTAAGTCTTCCAACCTTTTGTAGGTAGCTAACACCTTTTCTTCTGTCCACCTTGTAACCTGGTTCCTTGACCCATAATCAGCAGTTATCAGCTCTTCTTTCATTCTTTTGAGTTTTAAGGCCCTTTCTGGTACACTTTTCTTGTAATTGGCCCAGACTGGAGGAGTTTGCTTTACCTTGTCTTGAATCATCTTTTGAATTCTAGTTGTCTCCTCTTGCAGTTCACTGATGGTCCATTCTTTGTATTGATACTTTTCTGCCCTGTACTTCTTGTATGCCATGATGTATTCAAGATAGTCATTTCTCATGCTTTCATCATCTTTTTCTGATAATTTCTGACAAAGGACTTTTGAGAACTGCTCTAAAGTTCTAACTTTGGTGAGCAGGTATTGCAAATTTCTTTGAATCTCTTTGTCAGACTTTCCCTCTGTGTCTCTTTTAGATATATCCCCTGCTTGTTGGGCCTTTATTTTGAGATATTCTTCTATATTTCTTGTCAAAGGATAACCTTGAACAGATGGGAGTTTCCTCTTTTCAGGATCATATTCAGAGTAGAAGGATTTGATTTCCTCCCTGACTGCTGGAAGATCTAGAGGATATTGTACTCCTGCAGGGACAATGGCAGTGTTTTGATTGAAGGGTTGAACTGAAGATAATGGAACAGGTTTTGGAATGGTGACAAGGGACAGTGGTTGTGTAGATGTTAGAGTTGGGGAAGTGTCATCTTCCAGTACAATGTTTGTTATCCTTCTCCTTTTGTGCTTTGGAGAAGTTGGTGGTGTATTTGTGGGTTGAGTGGCAGTGATTGAAGTAGTGGGTATCTGACTAATAGCTTTTGAAACAACTGGTGTTTCAACCACTGTTGTCACTACAACACTTGATGTGTCAACTGTTGTTTTCTGCTTTTTGGCAGGTGGTTTTTGTGACGGTGATATTGTTTTTGGTATGGCAGTGGATTGAGTGTGGGTTGATGTAGTAGTGATGGCAGTTGTTGGGATAACATCTGTTGAAACCACTGAAGTACCAACAACTGTTGATACAACAGGTGTTTTAACATCTGTTGGTTTGGAGGTTTGATGAGAGGAACTTTTGGGGATTTGAGGAGTTTGTTGGTGGTTTTGGAAGGTGTGGTTTTGGGTTGGCTTACTTTTCTGATAGGCTGTCTTCTTTTAGGTTTAGAAGTACCCTGCTCTTCTTTTTCCATCAAAACTTTCTTCTCCTGCTCAAACCTTTTAGACCCTTTTATTTCCATTGACTCTTTCATGTTTGCCTTTAATGCAACAAATACATTTTGAGTCTCATCAACCTTTTTGGAACCATCTGGCCTTGGGATTTCTACCACAAGTTTGGACATTGGATCTGTTGGCATGTGTAAACCATCTTCTTTTCCCTTCCTCCCTTTAGTTTTCTCCCCCTTTTTGGCATCATCAGGATTGTCAACATAGATGATTGAAGGAGGAGCAGTGCCAGTGGTTTGAAGCCGACGAGCTTTAATGGCTTTGATATCTGCTTGAGTATCTTTGTACCTAGCTTCCATGACATTTCTGACCATTTGAAGTTGAACTTCATGCTGTTGATCTGCATATTGTCTTTGTTTGTGAAGCAGAGGTTGAAACAGATGCCATAGCTCAGCAGGGGATGGAGTAGATGTTGCAGATGGTGCAGCAGTGGGTGTAGCCTTTTGAGCTTGTAACAACTGTTGCAGCATAGTTTTGATTTCTGCAACAGATGTGTCAAGTTTATCAACCCTCTCCGTCAATTCTTTGTATTTTAAACCATCACCCAAGTTAATGGGCTCATCTGATTTCCCACCAGTGATGGTTGTATCAGTGGTTGACTTAGGAAAAGTTTCCCGATAATCATCCACTGATGCCCCTTGTTCTCGGTACTGGGGACTTCTTTCTTCAGCAGAGGTTACCATTTTAAGGTCACCAGTGTATAATGGAAACATACCAGTGGACACTATGGTTCCCAAAGAAGAAATTGCCTTCAAGGGAGTCACATTAATGAAACTACTGTCCAGGTGTTAACCAGTGGGTTCAACACCTATAGTAGCTGCTCCACTTGAACTACTGACAGGAAATACTTGTAATTCCTGCAGTGTAGCCTCCACAACTGTTGGTGGGTTAGCAGAGATAGAGACACCAGACTCAGTCACTTGTTGTGGTATATTCTCATTGACAGGTGACTGAGAAGAACTGATTTATATCTGGGCTATATCAAATGCATCCAACAGAGGTATCATTGATAGTGGGAGTTATGCAGTGACGATAGGGGTAGAAAGAGAATTTGCCCCAAGAGCTGGGCTATCGAAGATAGATTCAAGTGAATCCATTGCCTCATATTATGGTGTCCCTGTTGATACAACCTGATCCTTTTGAGAGGATGTAGGAGGAGTTTTAGGCTCAGGTTGAGATCTTTCTTCCATCTATTGTGAGGAAGTAACAGCAGTGGTTTCAGGTGACTTTTGTGTTGTCACAGGTGTTACCTCTGGGATCTCATCTTCCAGAGTCACCTTTTTAGTGGGTTTGGGGGGCTTTTGGATAGTTTTCTTTGGTCTTTTTGGTGATTTTTGGTGATTTTTGGTGTGGGTTTCACAGCAGGGGTTGTACTGCTGTGATCACCAGGAGCAGTGGGCTCAACAGCAGCGGCCTGAGGAGCAGTTGTTGCTGCTGAATTCTGCTCAGGTACCTCTGTTTGTGTTTTTGAAGGTTTTGACAATCTTGTGAATGTTTCAGAAGTTAGGCTTTTTATTTGAATAGGATTTCCTTGGATAAGCACATGTGCATTATCCTTTGAAAATTTCTTTTGAAGATAAAAACTTAAAAACCTTGGAAACAATAAAAATGATTTTTTATTAACATTCTTAACCATATTATTGAAAATCTCCTGAGAGTAGTTAAAATTTTCTTCAGCCATGATAGCGTAGCCCAGGTATTGGATTTTCAATGGTATTTCATTTAAAGCTGTTGTTTTATTTGACACACACATGAGGAGGGTATGGAATAAAAACCTCATGGCAGGTGGAAAACTGCCCTTTCGTAAAGCATCCTTTTTCATTTCTTCTTCATACCCTCTCTCAATGAAATCAGTTTGGTACTCTGTTTTTGGGAAAGAGCTTTTACCTGTAAGATCATTGATTTCAAAAACCTCTGAAATGGTTTGAGGTGTGATGGTAACTGGAATTCCCTTTATTGATGAAGTAATAGCTAAGGTCTTTTTGTCCTTAGTTTCAAACTTTGCATTTTTCCAGAACTCTCGTTGGGTATCCAGGTAGATGGTTTCATTGCAGGTAAACAAAGTTTTGTACTTTGAAGATGAAAGTGCATCAATCACGCAATGAAAATCTGTGTTTTGACTTGTTTTTGCAAGTGTACACAGGTAGTTATGACGGGTTTTGAATGGAAGATCCATGATAAATCGAAGGTGGTTAAGAACGAAGGAAGAAGATGAGTGATTTGAGAGAATTTGGTGAAAACTGCTTTTCAAAGGAATTTTGAATTCGACTCGACAGTCAAAACCCTGTTTGGGGTTTTGATCAGGGTTTTATAGGTGGAAAAAGTGAATGCTGAGGTGGCAGCGGTTACAAAAGATCTTACGGCTAAGTACTGTCCACGTGACAACCTCTGATGAATAATGGATGACAGTTCTTAGGAAACCACGGATGAATCAATATCAGTGGTTTACAATGCTGAAAATGAAAAACAGTGGCTGACTATAACTATCAGTGGATTAAAACACTGAGGTTTAACAACAGTCATTAACAAAGAAAATGAGAGAACAGAGGTTGACTTTCAACAGTGGATAATATTCAGCAGAACAGATGTTTGAAACAAACAGTGGTTATGGCAGACTTTTAAGTATTTAATGAAAATTTTCATTTTTAGCTATTTTTAAGGATGAATTTTTGATTTTCTGAAAACATTTTAATGCTTTTATTCATAGAAAAACAGGATTTTGCATGTTATTCCATGTTCAGCATGCCAATCCTAGAGATCAAGCTTTCAAAGGTAGATGTGTCTAAAGCCTTTGTTAGCACATCTGCCAGCTGGTCTTTAGTTAGAACATGGTGTAGAGAAATTAAACCTTTTTCATAGCAATCCCTCACAAAGTGATGTCTGATATCAATGTGCTTGGTGGTTGAATGTGAAACTGGATTTTTGATGATATTTTCTGCTACCTAACTGTCCAACATGAGTGGTGTCTTTAAGGCAGTGATACCAAAATTGTAACACCCTTGCTATTATTTTAATGTTTTAGTATAATTTACGAAAATAAACATGTAATTATGATTACATATCAATTAAGAATACAAGTTAATTAAAACTTTTCTAAATTTTATAACGTTACATCATGATTGGTAAAAATTTGCCGTTTAAAAATAACGACTAAACTATGTGCGGAAGCTTGTAACTGCATTGTGTTCGGTCCTTCAACGAGCTTGATCTTCATCCGTAAGCTTACTAAAGTTTACCTGTAATCAAAACCAATACCAATGTTAGTTTTGATACTAAGATAACTAGTTTTATCAAGTCCCTTTATCAACAAATGAAAATAAAATAAATTTTTCCAATTCATGCCTCCCGCGACACGCGGGAGGAGTCCCTTGTTCTGTCGCGTGTCGCGCCCCAATTACCGGATCCCGTCGCGTGGCGCGGGGGAAACTAATTTCCAGCAGGTCCGTTTCTGGACCTGCATTTTCTGCCCAGCTCAAGTTTTTTTTAACAAAAATTAAACTTCAAATGGCCATAACTTTTAATCCATATATCCGCTTTACACGATTCTTTTTCCTACGCGTCCGTAATTAAATTGCGGACCCGTTTATCACTTTGGTTTGCATAAATATCTGATTTATCCAATGTTGGCTCATAAGTCCTTTAGGTGATTATTCGACCCGTTTGGCATTATTATTTCACTACATGCTCTAAAAAGAAAATAGTTAATTCCTATCATTTTACCCATCCCGGGCTTGTCAAACCTTAACTTTTTCGCTCCCATCCTAGAGTTTACGTAGGTGTTTACATTCACCGATTCATTTGTATCTATCTAAGCATTTAACCACAATTTATTTCTTAGTCTACTTTGACCCGCAAACGTTTTTGCCTATACTTTTTATATGTATCTAAGGGTTTCAAAATCAATAAACAAGTTTCTAAACAAACTCTAACGGTCGTTTACCCGATTTACCCATCAAGGGCTTTTTGGTCAATTCTAGTCTCTTATTTTAAGATGAAGTCTCTCACTAATTATTTGACCAAAAATAACACTTTTAACCACAACATAATTATGCGTACCTGGCTCGGATCAACATATTGACCCATTTTAATACCTTGTCTTCATTTATTTGCTATTTCATAGCTTCGCTAATTCCTGAGCCGTTCATCCTGCGAGCATCAGACTCGGCATACACTTATTAGTCGTTAATTGTCAAACAGTATCAATATTACCATTTGACCCGTTGAACCATTTTTATTAGTTTAGGCTTACTTATAAAGTAGCCATCAAAAACTCATTTTATCTTAGTCCTTTCGTGACTAATTTACCGTTCCACCCCGTTTCACCATTAACTATGGTTTTTAACATTTGTTTTTGGTTCCGACCCGTATCATTTTGCGTCGAAAACCTTATTTCAAATATTTTCTCTATTGTATTTATAACTTATAGAGTAGACACATATTCTACAAAAGGTGTAAGTTTCACTTACCTTGCATCCATGCCACACTTTTCTTTCCGTACTTGCTCCGTTTGACCCGCTTCATCCACAAGCTTCCATCTAGCTCGTTAGGCGTCAAACTATCATCATATTTCGTAAGGTGGTTAGATTAGTCATAATCATTTACGACTATTCCATCCTACGGGTTTTATGTCGAATTTATCATTCGTTCATATCAAAATTATCCTTCGATCTAATCATTGGTCGGTTTGACTTTTTAAAAGTCAATTGACTTATCAACATATTCAAATGCACATTTGGTTCAATGAACTCACTTAGGCATATTTCATCCGAACTCTTAACGAAATCAAATTTTACATACTAACTAGTAGGCCGCGATTTCATTTAGGCGTTTCAATTCACTGAAAATGGGCTGTTTTTTGTGACTTGTTTAACCTATTTACAAATCTTCAAAAATTATGATTTTTTTTTGTGTGGCGTACTTCTCGGAGGGTTAGACCTTATGTTAAAATTTCAAGATCTAACTCTTTACCAAAAATTCGTAAAAATTCATTTACTAAGCTGCAATCAGATTCGTCACTTCTGACTGTAGCTTACGGAAAAATTCATTTAAAATTCCTCGTTTATCCGATTGACGAAATTCCAATTGGAGATTCTTCTAATCACATAAAACTATCTACAGTAACAATTTGAGATCATAAATCAATTCCTAAATTGAGTTATGACATTCGTAATGGGCTGCAAATTCTGTCAGAAAACGCAGCTTGAACCTTTGATACGGAAAAATTCATAAAACGCTCAATTTTCGTCGAAAAAATGCGATTCTAGTGGGGTTTTAAAGATATTTCCTGGAATTACATTATAGGCTGAAGAAACACATGTTGTTATCACGTTTTGTTCAGGTTACAACCAATACAAGTCGGCTGTAAATTCTGATCAAGAGCCGTTTGAATTCAGCTTTCAATTTAAGCATGTTCTTGACATCATAACACTATTTTAGCAATCAAAAACCCTAACAACAATCACCTTCAATGGTGTTCATGGTTTTTACTAGAATTAGGCACGATTTCAACATATCTTGTCTAGGGTTTACTCCTAAATACTACAATGTTCCTATTTCATCCATATAACAAGCATGCATCAACAAATTTTGAATTCCCTAAATTCATGAGAATTTCAAGTAGAGAATTTTTATCAAATTTTACATACCTTATGATCTCCTTGCAATGGGGATCACTAATCTATGCTCGATTTTCGTTTTGGACTTGATTTGATCCTTCAATTTAGAGGTTTTGACAAGAACTAGGGTTTTGGGGAGCTTGGGATCGCCCCCTACTTCTGATCGACTTCCAGAACAAAACACAAGTGTGTTTTGATTTTAATAAACTGATTTTATTATAATTAATTTCCAATTAGACACTTTTAGCCCCTCTAATTTCTTTTAGTTCATATTTAGGTGCTTTTAACTCACTTTTGAGTTAACACAAGTCTTATAACTAACTGGGTTATTTTGTCCTAGTTAGTTTGTCCTTGTTTATTTAAAACTTTATAATTTTAATATAAAGTTTTATATTTTCCTAATTATAAGGTTTTAACCCACTAGTATGTCACTACAAGACTTCTCTTCTAACTAGGTTATTATTATTCCTAGTTAACTTATTGGATTCCGGGAGTTATAAGCCGTCTTATTTAAGTTCCGTTAACTTAGGCCTTTTATCCCTTTTATTCCTTGAAAGTTCTTATCCGCCTTTTAATTAATGTTAGGATTATTTATTTAAATTCTAATATTTATCGGGTTGCTTTTGCCGCTAACGATACTTTACCCGTCTTTAGTATTAACGGGGTTTGATTTCCAAACCCGTTTTCGAGGTGTTACAAAAATCCAGCAGTTGATTTTGAAGCCATAGCAGTTGGGATGTACAGCTTGCAGCAGCAATATACTCTGCCTTAGCAGTGGATGTTGAAACAACTGCTTGCTTTTTGCTTTGCCAAGACACTAAGCAATTGCCTAGGAATTTGCTTTTTGATTTTCCTTCAACCTCCACAAAACACTATTTTAACCCAACAGTGGTTTTAAACCATCATTTTAACCAAACAGCGGTTTCAACCACAGTTTTCTCCGTAACACTCTGCTTTATCTCAACAGTAGTTCCAAACATCTGTTTTCATCCATCTGTTGACCAAAGTCAACAGATGTATCAGCCACTGTTTTATTTTCAAACATCTGTTCCCAGTAACAGAGTTTTGATCATTTAAACAGATCTTTGCCAATATTACAAGCTTTTACACTCTCAAACCTAAATATTAATTTACTTAATTTAAATAACAAACATGGTTAATAATTTTAACACAACTAATTATATAAAAACTACAAGTGTCAAACAGAGGTAACTATATAATAAACAAAGTTCAAAACAACAAACATCAATCAATAGAATACGGCATACTAATTCCAAATCAATGGGCGAAACAACATATAAAGTTCATCCATCTGTTGACCCAAGTCAACAGATGTATCAACCATTGTTTTATTTTCAAACATCTGTTCCCAATAATAGAGCTTTGATCATTTAAGCAGACATTTGCCAATATTACAAGCTTTTACAGTCTTGTAACACCTCGTAAAATCGTGTCCAATAATGTATTGACACGTGTCCCTAATCCTAATTATGTCAAAATTTGGTTAAGAGGGACTATTTTCGTCAAAAACGAAAACTATGTTCATGGAAGGACTAAAAGTGTCAACATGCTGAAACTAAGCCTCTGAGTGACCGTATACGGTGTCCGTATTCTCATATGATCCACTTGTTGGACGTGAGGAGCCATTTACATAATTGTCTGAAAGTTCCGTAATCGTTTGAAAGTTTGCGCGATGAAGGGTTAAAAGTGTCAACATGTTAATTCATACCTCTGAGTGACCTTTTAATGAACCCGGAACAGTTGATGCTTGGTTATATCCCAGGTATACCTAATATCTTGTATGTTATTGATAAGGATGCAAAAATATCATTCGTTGCGCAATTTGGGTCGTTTTCGCGTTCGTTAAAGCGTTTATCGCAATTAAGTGAAAAACGAGACCGTACAGCCGAACGAACTAGCATCCACGACATTTTCGGGCATAAACCAAGTTATTTATGCCTTAACGCCTTTACGCAACCTAGAAAGTGGGTTAAAAGTGTCAAAACACAACAAATTAAGTACAGGGACTAAATCTGCCAAACTTTGAAACCTCTTTGGAGCCGTGGCTTCACGCGACGACAAAAGGGTGTCACCGTGGCGTACGGCGATGACATGATTTTCACAGAATTCAACTTACAGCTGCAAGTTCTTCCTTGCAACCCAAACAAACCACTTCTACTCACATAATTCGAAACTAGGGACTCTCTAATGGTATTGAACATCTGGTAATACACTTGGAATGATCCTAGAGAGCTCCTAAACACTTGTCTTGATCCTAGAGTGTCACCTTCAAGTATAAATAGGTGCAGTGGGTGGCCTTGAATCCTTGCACCTCTCATTTTCCTCATTCTATCTCATTCTTGGAGACTCCTGGCATAAAAAGGGACTCCATCTCAGTTCAAAATTCAAGCTAGGACCCGTTGTAAGTGTCCTTAGCCAATGGTTTCTATTTCATAGGCTTTTAAGCCAAAAGTCAAGCGTTATCGTAATAACGCTTTGACTTTTAGTTAGACCTTAAACGGTCAAGCCATTGTTCGCAACGAACATGGCTACGTGATCGTAATTAGGTAGGTGTTAATCTCTCAAAAGGGCACCTCCTAAGAATCACGTTTGCTTGGTCAATTGACGAGTCAAAGTAATATTAATTTAAAAAGTCAACGGGTCAGTTTTTAAAATAATTACGATATGAGTTTAGAAATGTTCTAAAATATGTTTTATCACTTAAACAACTCGGTAATAATTATTAAAACATGTGTAAACATGTTCGGCTCATTAATTCCTGTTTTAGGGTCGGTTCGCAACCGAAAGTCGCGTAGTTTGACTTCTACGTTGACTTTTAATTATAAACGGAATTAGACTAGTATGCTATTGATTTTAGGTTCCGTTATGATCGTAACATAATGTAGTATAATCCTATAAGGTTATATTACACGATCGGACTAGGAATCTGAGTTTTATGCAAGTTTCCGTATTTATGCCATACTTTGACCTTTATGCCCTTTTTAGCAAAAATAAGGTTTTAGACACAAATAAGCTTGCAATTGAATTATGTACTGATATGTTAACATGTTTAGCATATTTTGATGTTTATAATCTGGTCATAAACTGAGTTTACGCATATAATCGTAAACTAGGCTTTTAAAAGGACTAAAATGCCCTTTTAAGTCTAAAATGAGTTTTAAACATAATTTTGTTATAAAACTCAATTACCTACTGATGTGATATTATTATTAGGATTATTTGGGATACTAAGTCAGATTGTAAACTGAGTTTAACTTCAGTTTCGTAAATAATGCCGATAAATGACGATAATGCCCTTATGTCACATAAAATGCGTTTTAAGCTTAATATTCAAACCAAACCTTTTGTTTACTGACATGTTATGACAAAGAAAATATTTTAACTACTCAAAGCTAGTCATAACATCAGATTTCATAAATCTTCACATAAATCGTCATTTAACGACTTTAACGCCGTTTAGGCGCATAGTATGGTTTTAAACCATATTTATGAACAAAGATTTGTTACCTACTGATTTTATAAATCATTTTAAATATTTTCACAGTAGGTATAAGTCATGAACTCAGAATACCAAATAAATTCTCAAAGTATGTGTGAAATGACCAAAATACCCCTATGGTGCATAGTTTGGTCTTAAAGTGTAAACCACACATATATTTGATATCCTACTGATATGATATCATAATTAAACCATTTCTACAGAATGTTTATGACCATAACATCAGTTTATTCGCAAGCTCCTTTTATAAATGATAAAATTACCAAAATGCCCTTATAAGGCATAGTTTGATTTTTAAAACCATAACGGGCATACAAGTTGATATCCTACTGATATTATAACTTGTTTAAAGTGTATTGGCATATGGAACTTGTTCATGACTCATCCAGTTACCCGTTATCGCTTATACGCGTACGGTTAGACTTACATAACTAGTTTACATAAGTTTACCGAAAAGGGGTTTAACCTTATCGTTTTGATCTCAAAATCCAAAATGTATTATGTTTACCTATATCATACAAGTCCTAGTAATTATTGGGTTTAAACTACATTCTATTTGGTATACGCTTAATTTAGCGACATATTCTTAAGTATCGGGTCATATCTAAAGGTGTCACACCCCGACCGCGTAAAACAACAAATCACGGCGGAAACGTCGGGGAGTGTCGTAACAGAATCATTGTTTCACAACACATGGTACTTGAAGTTTGGTTTTATTAATTTAAATGTTTACATTGTCTTAAAATGAAAGAAACATAACATAAATTAAATTAGTCTTGCTTCTTTTATGTCAATAAGGTCCAGGTCCGCCTAAGTGTGTCACGAACATCATCATGCAATTGCTCCTGAAACACATGTGAAAATAGGTACGTCAGCATAAAAATGCCTGTGAGATACATAGGTTTTGTTGTTGTAGGATTCATGACTTGTACGTAAAAAGAAGTGTTTTAAACAAAAGATAGTCATGAATCTTGTAAAACGTTTTCTTTTATAAAATCTTATGAAAATCAGATGTTATAAAAGAATAATGCATGGTTAAAAATAACCAAGTAAAAATAAGTTTGTATAAGATATGTCGTTTGTAAACAATGTCTTGTATAAATATGTCGTTTGTAAAACAATGTATCATGTCCTTGTTTCTATCAAAGTGGTTTAGATAACCCTGCAATGTGTAATATCATAAAAGCACTTATATATAGGAAGTACCAGCGGCGTATTCACCATGCTTTTATCATATTACGCTCGCCTCGTTATTTAAATCACGTACCAAATAAACCACCAAAATGTCTTGTCAAACCAATGTCAGATAACAACTAAAATCTTGTATGGTGAATAAACGAATTTACTCAACCCCATAGGTAAAATGTTATGTTCAATCAAATGCTATGCCAAATGTAAACATGTTATATGAAAACAATGTACCATGCATGCTAAATGAACATACATAGCAAAGCATAAATGAAATAATGTACTATATGCGTACAAATAAACGTTGCAAGTATATGTCATGAAAGCACGAAAATAACAAGTAGGCACATGTGCATCACCCCAAAACATTTGAAAGCAGTAAAAGAGGGGACTATGTACTCACATCGAAGTGCAAAGTATCCTTGATTAAATGAACTAGCAAAGCTCGAGTAAACCAAGGAATTCAAGAAGCACCTAGTAATCGAATTGCGAAGTTAATAAATCGACACCTAAATTGGAAGATCGGGTAGAATGAGGTCTCGTAAACCAAATGAGTATTGGAAATCATGTGACATGGTTTAACAAATCCTACATTCTAAATCGAAACCCCCCTAAGTGCTTACGACCCGTTACGACCCATTAAGATAGCTTACGCTACTTTAACGCGTCGTTCGCGCAAATGGGCGTTCGAGACGCCTAACTAGTCCTATGACAAGTATTATATGCCCTAACATGTTTAAATATGTTGCATAATCAGTTTAGGTGACAAAAGTTAAGTTACATATGCTTAAAATCCAATTATGCATGAAAAGGACAATTTGGTCATTTTCCTAAGGCATATAAACTACCTATCATAACAACTAATTAAACTAAGTGACCATAAGGTATAACCTCGGAAGGTTATTCCTTATACAACTATGGTCACAAAATATGCTTGGTCGGATCCTAACGATCGACCAAATGGGTCGGGTTCGAAAGTCTAAGCGGTTGTTAAGACAGCTTGACTTACGACCCTATACAAGCACTAGACTAAAAGGGACGAGTTAAACATGTTAAAACATGTTTAACTAAGTTAGAAAACAAGTTTGATATCAAAACAAAGTCTTTTGACACCCGAAAATAGCATTGATGCAAAATACGCATAAACACGTATTTTGACTGAAACTTTGACTCGTCACTTGACTAATCAACGTGGTAATCAGTAGGTATAGTCACAAGGGACTATAACCATTGTGATTACGCTCACGTTGCAAAGTTCAAATGAATTGTGTGTTGACCAATTCATGGTCAAAGCAGAAAGTCAAACACTGTTTGACTTTCATGCTTGAAAAGCATAAAAGTATGAAAGAAGCTTACAAAAGGTCCAAGCAAGGAAGATTTGAACTCAAAATTCTCAGGTATGAAGCTTCACAAGTGAGAGCTTCAACTTAGAGAAGAAATTGAGACCAAATTGTGTGGAATGAAGTGAAGAACCCACTTCTATTTATAGTAAGCTTGGATTAACAAGATCATGACAAGTGTTTTTGCAAGAATCAAGGTTCAATCCTAGCCATACACTTGTGGAACATGGTTTTATATACAATGGAAGCTCCAAAACTAGTTCATAGTATTGAAAAAGTTGCATAAAAGACCCTCAAGTTCAAACAACTTGATGAAAACTGATATTTCTGTCAAAACAGGGTTGTGGCGTCGCGCCACGGCACCACCCCTTTTGGAGTCGCGTGACGCCACCCCTCCCAGATAAAGAAACTTTTGAAAATTGGCAGAAATGCTCCCTGCAGCTCATTTAAGCCATTTTCGACGCGTTTAAACCCCGTTAACCCATTTTCAAAGCTCTACTCGGATGTCGATTCGTTTGGTCGTACGGTCATGTTATTCGGTTAATTACGACGAAACACGAACGGACGCGAAAAATGATCCAAATTACGCGACGAATGGTATTTTTGCATTCCAATCATTAAAATAAAATATTTTAATGATTACAAAAATATTTGGATGTCTGAATATATTCAGAGCCTAAGATATGCGCGAGAATGTAAACTTATGCACTTTTTGACGCTTTTAATCCCTGTTGATCAAATAAGTTTATTTTCGCATACCGGACCCCTCAAAGCCTATTTCTAAGCTATGTAAAGGATATTTAGGGTATGTTTAGCTTATGATCAACTTCCGGAATGTTCGTTACCATACGAATCGGCATAATTTTGTAGTTTGACGCAAATAGTCCCTGCGATCGAATAACTTGATTTCGACACACCAAACCCTCCAAAACTTATTTCTAAGTTATGTAAAGGTTATTTAAGGTATGTTAAGCCTATGTCACTATTCCGGAGTGTTTGTTGCGTTAACCTGATTACTTTTACGCATCAGTTCGCGTATAACTTTCCAGAAAGCGATTTAGAGCTCGAAATCGAACGAGAATTAATATGTGCAAAGGTCATATGTATTTGTACAAATTCCATGATTGAAACACAAGATTTCATTGGATTCGTACTTGTATGATGGTCGAAGAGGCACAGATGTCACAATCTCCCCTAGTTTAGGAAATTTCGTCCCGAAATTTAGTTTAGAGGAAACTTGTGTGTATTCGAAATTGAAGTCGGAGAGTACAACATAAAAACAACATCGGTTAAGGTCCAGAATTTCTAGTAAATTAAATTACACATGACAAAAACTTGCTGTGGTTTCTGTGCACTGAATTCCATAATTACGTATGCATCCATAATTACGTAATTCCTTGCACAATCCGCATAGTTCATTTTATAATGTGCAGGGGAATGAAATCAAATGAATAATCCTGTGGTGACTTGACTAGACTACCAAAGAGTCTCTTTAACTAGATCAACGAATGATCTCTTTAAACAGACTACCAAAAAGTCTTTTCAACTAGGTCACCAAAGGATCCTTTTAACTAGATCAACGAATGACCTCTTGAACTAGACCACCAGAGGGTCTCTTTAACTAAATTGACGAATGATATTTTTAATTAGATTGATGAATCAATCTCTTTAACTAGACCACCCAAGGGGTGTCTTTAACTATATCAACACATGATATCTTTAACTAGATCGAAGAATTAAGCACTTTAACTAGACCACCTAAGAAGTCTCTTTAACTACATCAACGAGTGATGTCTTTAACTAGATTGACGAATCAATCTCTTTAACCAGACCACCCAAGGGGTCTCTTTAACTATATCAACGAATGATATCTTTAACTAGATTGACGAATCAATCTCTTTAACCAGACCACCCAAGAGGTCTCTTTAATTACATCAATGAGTGATGTCTTTAACTTTGGAATAGTACTTTACAATCCAAGGGTCTTAACTATTACATAGAAGCCCATTAAGGATTTAAGATAGTACCTTTGGATATCCTTCCATGAATTCATCACATAAAGATATAATTGTCAACTTGGTCATCAATTTGTTATCAACTTGTTATAAATTTTGTTTGTAACCTTGTTATTGATTTGATCATGTGTATTTGAAGTATGCCAGGAATCCAATCCCTGGACTTTGATTTTGCGCTTCGAATTTCCACAAGGATTTAACTATGAAGATAAGAAGATCCTATAAGGATTTTGGAATCCGTGTAGCGAGCGATGTTTCGAAACCTTGTTCTAGATGTGCTTAAGTCAAAACACGGGGTAAAATATTTATGAAGTCAAGGTGCCAGATATGCCAAAGCGACATATGAAGCAGAATTTGGAGGTTGTGTGCTACGTATGTTAAGTCAACATACGAGCTGAATGTTCTTGAAAATTATGCATGGGTTTCTTTGGAAAATGTGTTTAATGTTTTTGAAACCTTATGTAACGCCTTTGAAATCATGTGGTAGGTGTATTAGGTAAATTTGTTTATAAAATGTTTTAAAACCAGGTGAAATGGTTTTGAAATCATGTATATGGTTTTTGAAAACATGCATAATGTTTTTGAAATCATGCACTTGATATATTAAGTAAATACATTTTGTTAAATTGTTTTCAGACCATATGAAATATTTTCGAAATCATGAAAGAAGTTTTGAAAACATATGCTATGCATGTTGTTTATGAAAACCAGAATGTAATGATATGTACATAGACATATCGCATGAGATTTTTTTGAAGGTCTTATGAAAAGTACCCTTAGGTATCCACGCAAGGAATTAAAGTGGTATTTTGGGTATTCGTCCAGAGTTGTAACTTGTACCTTGTACTTTGTTTCTTAGAAGGAAACAAGTACTTTGGATTTTCGTGGAAATCGCGAGTGATCATATAAAGGAGAAAACTACAAGAGTAGTTTGTTTTGCAAGGAACACGGTTCCTTGGCATCGGTTATCGTAGGGGTATGTCATACACACAATCGTATCAGTCTTGTAAATAAAAGTGAAACAACAATTTATTTATATAACAACTGAATTATTTCAAGCGTCAAAGATAACAACAAGGGAAAACACAAAAGTCTAATTGTTTACTGCTGCATTGTCATTTGCGTTTGCCTTGTTTATGTTAAACACTCGTCCTCGCGCTGGATTTGCGTTAACAAGTCTTGGGCACTTGTTCCGGTAGTGAGTAAGATCACCACAGTTATAGCACGATCCAGGTGGAAAGAGAGCTTGAGCAGGGTTGACTTGAGGTTGGTTTGGACCACCTTGGTTTGGGTTAAATCGACAAGCATTTGCCAGGTGATCGAGTCGCCCACATGATGCACACAGACGACATTGTAGGTGAGCTAGGTGGTGTACATTACATTTGTTGCATATCAGTGCAGTACCGGCATAAGGTTTCCTTGCAGGAGGTTGAGCTGGTTGGTTGTGAGTTTTTTGGTTGGGTTGAGCAGCAATTGCATAGTTTTGTGAAGCCTTACGCTTCTTTGAAGGTTCGGTTTTGTTTTCCTTGTTTTCCTCTTGAGTATCAGCAGCTTATTTCTTGTTGCCTTTTCAGAAAAGTTTACCCTTTCTGATCTGAGATTCAGTCAGGGTAGCAGATAGTTCAATGGCCTGTCTGACGGTAGTAGGGTTGCTACCAGTAACGATGTCCTGAACTGGGTCAGGGAGGCCATCAATGTACTTTTCGATCGCTTTATCCATAGGCGTAACCATAATTGGACATAACAAGCTCAATTCTTCATACCGGTCAGTATAAGCACGGTGTTCACCGCTGTCTTGTTTTAGATCATCAAATTCCCTTTCTAATGCCCTGAGTTCATGACGAGGACAAAATTCTTTCATCATTAGAGCTCGAAGCTCTTCCCAGGTTTGTGCCATTGCCACATCGGCACCCCTATCCCTCATTACACCGTTCCACCACGTTAGAGCACGTTTCTCGAAAACACTAGACGCAAACTCAACCTTTCGCTCATTCGGACATTGCACATGTCTAAAGGTGCTTTCCAGACTCTCGAACCATTGTAGGAGCGTAGTTGCTCCTTGAGACCCCAGAAAACTTTAATGGTTTGGCCGAATTAAAAGTTTTGAAGCTACACTAAGCATTGTTGTTATTGTTGTTCGCTTGATTAATCTTAGTTATTATGTTCGGAAGCACAACAACGATCTGCTGAGTGATAATAGCTGCGAGTTCGGCGTTATTTTGAGGTTGTGCTTCTCGTCGGGGAGGCATATTCTAAAAAGAACAAGGAAACGTGAGAAACGATTGAGATGGTATCGGATAGTAAAAATTGGATGCTTAAAAGAATATCGATAAGACATAAGGATTGTGATCATTTGTTTGTTATTTTAAAACAAATAAACAACACGGTGACTAATCAAAGTAAATGGATCATAATAATGTATCGAGAAGACATGCTTTAGCCTATAAGTGGACACTCACCCCAAGAATTCCCAGGTAAGAGTGACTGGTCCGATTATGTGGATTTGTATGAATACTCTAGCCTTAGACAGAAAGCTCGTGGTACAGGCATCCACCCTTCCAGATTGCACATGTTCACATTAATACGACCCAAACTTTGACGAGATTTTGAAAACTTTGAAGGTTCAAAACCTTATAATAAATCATCCAAAAACGGATGATTGGTTTTCAAAACAGATTTGTATTTTGTGTTCTTGTTGTGGTTGTCTCCTAAAGATAGGTGACGGTATTGTTTTAAGATCTAAACGCAAGTAAACTCGCGTTAAGGTCCTGGAAAGGTTATAGACTAGGTCAAAGCATTACCAATAACCTAATTCCCTATAAACATGAGCTCTGATACCAACTTTTCTGTCACACCCCGACCGCGTAAAAAAACAAATCGCGGCGGAAACGTCGGGGAGTGTCGCATTGTTTCACAACACATGGTACTTGAAGTTTGGTTTTATTAATTTAAATGTTTACATTGTCATAAAATGAAAGAAACATAACATAAATTAAATTAGTCTTGCTTCTTTTATGTCACTAAGGTCCAAGTCCGCCTAAGTGTGTCACGAACATCATCATGCAATAGCTCCTGAAACACATGTGAAAATAGGTACGTCAGCATAATAATGCCTGCGAGATACATAGGTTTTGTTGTTGTAGGATTCATGACTTGTACGTAAAAAGAAGTGTTTTAAACAAAAGATAGTCATGAATCTTGTAAAACGTTTTCTTTTATAAAATCTTATGAAAATCAGATGTTATAAAAGAATAATGCATGGTTAAATAAATAAGCAAGTAAAAATGAGTTTGTATAAGATACGTCGTTTGTAAACAATGTCTTGTATAAATATGTCGTTTGTAAAACAATGTATCATGTCCTTGTTTCTGTCAAAGTGGTTTAGATAACGCTGCAATGTGTAATATCATAAAAGCACTTATATATAGGAAGTACCAGCGGCGTATCCAACATGCTTTTATTATATTACACTCACCTCGTTATTTAAATCACTTACCAAATAAACCATCAAAATGTCTTGTCAAACCAATGTCAAATAACAACTAAAATCTTGTATGGTGAATAAACGAATTTACTCAACCCCATAGGTAAAATGTTATGTTCAATAAAATGTTATGCCAAATGTAAACATGTTATGTGAAAACAATGTACCAAGTGTGCTAAATGAACATACATAGCAAAGCATAAATGAAATCATGTACTATATGCATACTAATAAACGTAGCAAGTATATGTCATGAAAGCACGAAAATAACAAGTAGGCACATGTGCATCACCCCAAAACATTTGAAAACAGTAAAAGAGGGGACTATGTACTCACATCGAAGTGCGAAGTATCCTTGATTAAATGAACTAGCAAAGCTCGTGTAAACCAAGAAATTCAAGAAGCACCTAGTAATCGAATTGCTAAGTTAATAAATCGACACCTAAATCGAAAGATCGGGTAGAATGAGATCTTGTAAACCAAATGAGTATTGGAACTCATGTGACATGGTTTAACAAAGCCTACATTCTAAATCGAACCTATCCTAAGTGCTTATGACCCGTTACGACCCATTAAGGTAGCTTACGCTACTTTAACGCGTCGTTCGTGCAAATGCGTGTTCGAGACGCCTAACTAGTCCTATGACAAGTATTATATGCCCTAACATGTTTAAATATGTTGTATAATCAATTTAGGTGACAAAAGTTAAGTTACATATGCTTAAAATCCAATTATGCATGAAAATGGCAATTTGTCATTTTCCTAAGGCATATAAACTACCTATCATAACAACTAATTAAACTAAGTGACCATAAGGTATAACCTCGGAAGGTTATTCCCTATACAACTATGGTCACAAAATATGCTTGGTCGGATCCTAACGATCGACCAAACGGGTCGGGTTCGAAAGTCTAAGCGGTTGTGAAGACCGCTTGACTTACGACCCTATACAAGCACTAGACTAAAAGTGACGAGTTAAACATGTTAAAACATGTTTAACTAAGTTAGAAAACAAGTTTGATATCAAAACAAAGTGTTTTGATACCCGAAAATAGCATTGATGCAAAATACGCATAAACACGTATTTTGACCGAAACTTTGACTCGTCACTTCGACTAATCAACGTGGTAATCAGTAGGTATAGTCACAATGGACTATAACCATCGTGATTACGCTCACGTTGCAAAGTTCAAATGAACTTCGTGTTGACTAATTCATGGTCAAAGCAGAAAGTCAAACACTGTTTGACTTTCACGCTTGAAAAGCATAAAAGTATGAAAGAAGCTTACAAGAGGTCCAAGCAAGGAAGATTTGAACTCAAAATTCCTAGGTATGAAGCTTCACAAGTGAGAGCTTCAACTTAGAGAAGAAATTGAGATCAAATTGTGAGGAATGAAGTGAAGAACCCACTTCTATTTATAGTAAACTTGGATTAACAAGATCATGACAAGTGTTTTTCAAGAATCAAGGTTCAATCCTAGCCATACACTTGTGGAACATGGTTTTATATACAATGGGAGCTCCAAAACTAGTTCATAGTATTGAAAAAGTTGCATAAAAGACCCTCAAGTTCAAACACCTTGCTGAAAACTGATATTTCTGTCAAAACAGGGCCATGGCTTCGCGCCACGGCACCACCCCTTTTGGATTCGCGTGACGCCACCCTTCCCCAGATAAAGAAACTTTTGAAAATTGGCAGAAATGGTTCATGCAGCTCGTTTAAGCCATTTTCGGCGTGTTTAAACCCTGTTAACCCATTTTCAAGGCTCTAGTCGGATGTCGGTTCGTTTGGTCGTACGATCATGTTATTCGATTAATTACGACGAAACACGAACGGACGCGAAAAACGATCCAAATTACGCGACGAATGATATTTTTGCATTCCAATCATTAAAATAAAATATTTTAATGATTACAAAAATTTTTGGATGTCCGGATATATTCAGAGCCTAAGATATGCGCGAGAATGTAAACTTATGCACGTTTTGACGCTTTTAATCCTTATTGATCAAATAAGTTTATTTTCGCATACCGGACCCCTCAAAGCCTATTTCTATGCTATGTAAAGGATATTTAGGGTATGTTTAGCTTATGATCAACTTCCGGAATGTTCGTTGCCATACGAATCGGCATAATTTTGCAGTTTGACGCAAATAGTCCCTGCGAGCGAATAAACTTGATTTCGACACACCAAACCCTCCAAAACTTATTTCTAAGTTAAGTAAAGGTTATTTAAGGTATGTTAAGCCTATGTCACTATTCTGGAGTGTTTGTTGCATTAAACTGATTACGTTTACGCATCAGTTCGCGTATAACTTTCCAGGAAGCGATTTAGAGCTCGAAATAGAACGAGAATTGATATGTGCAAAGGTCATATGTATTTGTACAAATTCCAAGATTGAAACACAAGATTTTATTGGAT
Source organism: Helianthus annuus (assembly GCF_002127325.2). Taxonomy (NCBI): domain Eukaryota; kingdom Viridiplantae; phylum Streptophyta; class Magnoliopsida; order Asterales; family Asteraceae; genus Helianthus; species Helianthus annuus. The sequence continues at coordinate 103,502,787 of NC_035448.2, forward strand.
TCGTACTTGTATGATGGTCGAAGAGGCACAGATGTCACAATCTCCCCTACTTTAGGAAATTTCGTCCCGAAATTTAGTTTAGAGGAAACTTGTGTGTATTCGAAATTGAAGTCGGAGAGTACAACATAAAAACAACATCGGTCAAGGTCCAGAACTTCTAGTAAATTAAATTACACATGACCAAAACTTGCTGTGGTTTATGTGCACTGAATTACATAATTACGTATGCATCCATAATTACGTAATTCCTTGCACAGTCCGCACAGTTCATTTTATAATGTGCAGGGGAAGGAAATCAAATGAATAATTCTGTGGTGACTTGACTAGACTACCATAGAGTCTCTTTAACTAGATCAACGAATGATCTCTTTAAACAGACTACCAAAAAGTCTTTTCAACTAGGTCACCAAAGGATCCTTTTAACTAGATCAACGAAGGACCTCTTGAACTAGACCAGCAGAGGGTCTCTTTAACTAAATTGACAAATGATATTTTTAATTAGATTGATGAATCAATCTCTTTAACTAGACCACCCAAGGGGTCTCTTTAACTATATCAACACATGATATCTTTAACTAGATCGACGAATCAAGCTCTTTAACTAGACCACCTAAGAAGTCTCTTTAACTACATCAACGAGTGATGTCTTTAACTAGATTGACGAATCAATCTCTTTAACTAGACCACCCAAGGGGTCTCTTTAACTATATTAACGAATGATATCTTTAACTAGATTGACGACTCAATCTCTTTAACTAGACCACCCAAGAGGTCTCTTTAATTACATCAATGAGTGATGTCTTTAACTTTGGAATAGTACTTTACAATCCAAGGGTCTTAACTATTACATAGAAGCCCATTAAGGATTTAAGATAGTACCTTTGGATATCCTTCCATGAATTCATCATATAAAGATATGGAAGATTCTATGAGGATTTGGATAATGAGTAATTTGATTCACACATAAACACATAAACACATAATTGTCAACTTGGTCATCAATTTGTTATCAACTTGTTATAAATTTTGTTTGTAACCTTGTTATTGATTTGATCATGTGTATTTAAAGTATGCCAGGAATCCAATCCCTAGACTTTGATTTTGCGCTTCGAATTTCCACAAGGATTTAACTATGAAGATAAGAAGATCCTATAAGGATTTTGGAATCCGTGTAGCGAGAGATGTTTCGAAACCTCGTTCTAGATGTGCTTAAGTCAAAACATGGGGTAAAATGTTTATGAAGTCAAGGTGCCAAATATGCCAAAGCGACATATGAAGCAGAATTTGGAGGTTGTGTACTACGTATGTTAAGTCAACATCCGAGCAGAATGTTCTTGAAAATTATGCGTGGGGTTCTTTGGAAAATGTGTTAGATGTTTTTGAAACCTTATGTAACGCCTTTGAAATCATGTGGTAGGTGTATTAGGTAAATATGTTTATTAAATGTTTTAAAACCAGGTGAAATGGTTTTGAAATCATGTATATGGTTTTTGAAAACATGCATAATGTTTTTGAAATCATGCACTTGATATATTAAGTAAATACATTTTGTTAAATTGTTTTCAGACCATATGAAATATTTTCGAAATCATGAAAGAAGTTTTGAAAACATATGCTATGCATGTTGTTTATGAAAACCAGAATGTAATGATATGTACATAGACATATCGCATGAGATTTTTTTGAAGGTCTTATGAAAAGTACCCTTAGGTATCCATGCAAGGATTTAAAGTGGTATTTTGGGTATTTGTCCAGAGTTGTAACTTGTACCTTGTACTTTGTTTCTTAGAAGGAAACAAGTACTTTGGATTTTCGTGGAAATCGCGAGTGATCATATAAAGGAGAAAACTACAAGAGTAGTTTGTTTTGCAAGGAACACGGTTCCTTGGCATCGGTTATCGTAGGGGTATGTCATACACACAATCGTATCAGTCTTGTAAATAAAAGTGAAACAACAATTTATTTATATAACAACTAAATTATTTCAAGCGTCAAAGATAACAACAAGGGAAAACACAAAAGTCTAATTGTTTACTGCTGCAATGTCATTTACGTTTGCCTCGTTTATGTTAAACACTCGTCCTCGCGCTGGATTTGCGTTAACAAGTCTTGGGCAATTGTTCCGGTAGTGAGTAAGATCACCACAGTTATAGCACGATCCAGGTGGAAAGAGAGCTTGAGCAGGGTTGACTTGAGGTTGGTTTGGACCACCTTGGTTTGGGTTAAATCGACAAGCATTTGCCAGGTGATCGAGTCGCCCACATGATGCACACAGACGACACTGTAGGTGAGCTAGGTGGTGTGCATTACATTTGTTGCATATCAGTGCAGTACCGGCATAAGGTTTCCTTACAGGAGGTTGAGCTGGTTGGTTGTGAGTGTTTTGGTTGGGTTGAGCAGCAATTGCACAGTTTTGTGAAGCCTTACGCTTCTTTGAAGGTTCGGTTTTGTTTTCCTTGTTTTCCTCTTGAGTAGTATCAGCAGCTTATTTCTTGTCGCCTTTTCGGAAAAGTTTACCCTTTCTGATCTGAGATTCAGTCAGGGTAGCAGATAGTTCAATGGCCTGTCTGACGGTAGTAGGGTTGCTACCAGTAACGATGTCCTGAACTGGGTCAGGGAGGCCATCGATGTACTTTTCGATCGCTTTATCCACAGGCGTAACCATAGTTGGACATAACAAGCTCAATTCTTCATACCGGTCAGTATAAGCACGGTGTTCACCGCTGTCTTGTTTTAGATCATCAAATTCCCTTTCTAATGCCCTGAGTTCATGACGAGGACAAAATTCTTTCATCATTAGAGCTCGAAGCTCTTCCCAGGTTTGTGCCATTGCCACATCGGCACCCCTATCCCTCATTACACCGTTCCACAACGTTAGAGCACGTTTCTCGAAAACACTAGACGCAAACTCAACCTTTCGCTCATTCGGACATTGCACATGTCTAAAGGTGCTTTCCAGACTCTCGAACCATTGTAGGAGCGCAGTTGCTCCTTGAGACCCCAGAAAACTTTAATGGTTTGGCCGAATTAAAAGTTTTGAAGCTACACTAAGCATTGTTGTTATTGTTGTTCGCTTGATTAATCTGAGTTATTATGTTCGGAAGCACAACAACGATCTGCTGAGTGATAATAGCTGCGAGTTCGGCGTTATTTTGAGGTTGTGCTTCTCGTCGGGGAGGCATATTCTAAAAAGAACAAGGAAACATGAGAAACGAGTGAGATGGTATCGGATAGTAAAAATTGGATGCTTAAAAGAATATCGATAAGACATAAGGATTGTGATCATTTGTTTGTTATTTTAAAACAAATAAACGACACGGTGACTAATCAAAGTAAATGGATCATAATAATGTATCGAGAAGACATGCTTTAGCCTATAAGTGGACACTCACCCCAAGAGTTCCCAGGTAAGAGTGTGTGGTCCGATTATGTGGATTTGTACGAACACTCTAGCCTTAGACAGAAAGCTCGTGGTACAGGCATCCACCCTTCCAGATTGCACGTGTTCACATTAATACGACCCAAACTTTGACGAGATTTTGAAAACTTTGAAGGTTCAAAACCTTATAACAAATCATCCAAGAACGGATGATTGGTTTTCAAAACAGATTTGTATTTTGTGTTCTTGTTGTGGTTGTCGCCTAAAGATAGGTGACGGTATTGTTTTAAGATCTAAACGCAAGTAAACCCGCGTTAAGGTCCTAGGAAGGTTATAGACTAGGTCAAAGCATTACTAATTGTGACAACCCTCACCTAATCAGGTATCCGTACGACTTAATTAATATTTAATTACTGCTTAATTACTGTGCTTGCTTGAAATTGTGGATAAACTGCTACCTGAATACTGATACATGTACTTACGTGCATCATACTTTATTTGCTGTCACGCCATTATTTACATACAGAACTCTAGTGACAACCTTGATGCACAAAAGCACAGTAGCACAATGAACGGATAACCCATTTAACATGCTGATATTGCCAGCACCAGGCAGGCACTGCCTCTAAGGCCTGTATGAGCCAGGAAGAGATTACTACACTAGTAGAGAGTGTAGGGATATGAGGGTTGTAGAACTGCGTCACTAGGTATAAGTTATAGTGACCGGATGTGCCTAAAACGTACTTTAAGTACAAAATTCAGCACTTTAAATAAAAATTCAGCTTTTAGCCAACTAATAAAGTGCCAAAACATGAGAAAAATAATACTAGACACTTTCCAAAGTGTCGGGAATAAGTTGTGTCACTAAAAATAGTATCTACGACACTTTAAAGCTTTGTTAAGCACTTTAACGGATCCCTATCCAACCGAACAACCGGACTATACCCGGAACATAAAAATATTGCCATCGACATTGTTTTTCTTTTTTCTGAGCCAGTTAGGGTCCCCGAATACCCTAACACCCGCTATAATGCATAACATACTAGTAAATGGTTTAACCTCCTAATTATCTAACTAATACTTACCTATTTAGTTGAAATCTAACCAAAGACCCCCCCCCAACCGAATTCCGTCACCATATGGTGACACCTTTGTCCTTGCTTGAATATTATAATCCTTAATGTCTAATATCTTGGTGACATAGTAACCTTTGGTTAATTGTGAAGGAATTGTCTATAAGTAACCACCAAGATCCATCATATTCATTTAACACTTAACAAAACATCACACTACTCTCTCCTATCTTGCTCACTTTCGGCCGAAGACACAAGCACACACACACCCACCTTTCAATCTTGATCAAGCCATTCCATACATCTACAAGGGTTAAGGATTGCGTATAAGGAAGCCCGGTGCACTCGGATTGTGAAGGACCTCGCTACATTGCTTTTATCCACTCATATTCCGACTAGTTTCTTCCCTAGCCTCGAGCTAGTAGTAAGTGACTCTAAACACCTTCTTGATCTATTTTAAAGTGGTTAATGTGAACTTTGTCGGTTAAAAGTCATGAACATACAAGATGACATATTAAAAGTTTACTAAAATGTTAAACATGTTGGATAAAAGCTATAGAGATGTGTAAAACTTGTAAGACTTGTTTTATTGTGATTATTTAGTGTTGATCTATACTAGTAGTAGCTCGGATCGTCATCTAACAGGGCTAAGTCATGTCCATGAAACATGACCTAGAGTATGTTTAAGTGTAAAAGGGGTTAAATGATGAACACTGCTACATACCAAGCATGAACTTGTGTAAAGACGATCTTTCTTATGAAATAGACTTGTAAACTAGTAGATCTACGGATCTACAAGTGGTATTTTTGAAGAACCAAGTGTCAAGTGAAATCATGTCTTCTAAACCGGATCTTTACTAAATAAAGGTGATTTTTGTGAACATACGAGTGTGTAGACACTTGTGAAACAAGAAGTTTTGACAAAAGAACTATTTTTGTAAATGTTGACAAGAAGTTGTGGAAATATATTTTCATTAAAAACGAGACTCTTAAGAAACCGAGTTGATTTATACAAAGATCCACTAAGAGTAATGGAAAATTTCTACATATTTTGGATAAACCACAAGTTCATGTATTTTTGCGATTTATATCTAATTTGACTAGTTTGATGGTTTAAATATTGTTTATTGTTGATTGAGAAAATTGTTGATTTGAATTTTAAAAGAAAATGATACGCTTGAAAGCGTGGCCACCTCCAGTTACAGGGGAAACTCTGGCGAAATTTTTCCAAAAACCTAACACATGGAAATATTTTCACCACAATTGTTATAAATATGTTTCTAACTTGTTTGCAAAAATGTAAATTTCGCCACGATTTTATTTACAAAATTTCTAAGTGTCGGAGGTGGGATTTTCACAAAATAAAACTTGGAAAATATATATTTAGTATATATTTCATAACAACACTTGTGAAATTTTTATGATTATTTTGTGAACTATACAAATATTATTTTTAGGGTAAAAATGATATTACTGAATATTAACGACTCCAAAATAATACGAACGCCTTCACCATAAATAATAAGCTACAACGGTATAACTGTTACCACCCGATCTTATTCCGTAACTTACGTATTTTCAGAAAATACTCATAAACGCGTATTTTGACAAGAGTATTATTTTGGGAAAAATTGTAGGGATTAAAATATAATATTTTTGGGAAAAATATTTATATTTTGGAAGTAAAGTATTTTTGATTAATGAAATAAAATATATTTTATTAAGTGAGACTTAATAATATATTACGAAAATTCACGAACGCACATGTATTAAAACCCCCATCCTTGGGAAGGAAAATATTTACCAAATATTTGCAAAGTGTAAACACGAAATAGTTGTCTAACTATTTTCCAAAAACGTTAAACCTTAAGCTAAGGCACGGCCGTCCGTCTAATAGAAGTTAGTACTTGTAGGTCGTCGCACAGTAGATTGATCAGGAGTTTTCTTGATAGAGACGCACCACTGTGAGTTCATGTCCCCCTTTTCTCTTAACTGTTTTCAGTTTTTCTAAACTGCGGGGGTGAAATACATGTTACTATGATTACAAGTACTTTATACATGGTATGGTTAGCGTAAGGAAGGTTACTACTTAGATCATGTGAGTGGGTAGGCGCAACTTGAGGCCATTAATCCTCATTATAGGACCGAGGGACAGTAGCGGTAGATCTATCTGGGTGCAGCGAGCCCAGCCCCAGGCCCAGCATAACGGACCTCGGGGTGACTTTGTGCCCAACGCCAAATCCGCTAGGTTTGAGTCTTCCTACTTGCACTTCACACATATCAATGGCCTTGCAAACCATTGGTGATCTCTTTTTTTCCTTATTTGCTACATACTAGGATTTTTATACATACAAAGGTTTTATTACTCACTTACACATGAACTCGCTCAACAATTTTTGTTGATTTTTCCAACTTACATGTATTTCAGGGAACTAAAAGATCTGGCGCGGTATGTTACGTTTTCCCGCTGCATAAGAGTTACGAGGTCATCCAAGTTTAAGGGGTGTGACTTTTTCCTGGACGAGTCACAGTTCTTAAACATCATTTATTTCATGTTGATGTTTGTGTCTTCTGAACAATGTTTTATGTTATCAGGTTGTAAACTTCTGTTGCATGAGTCAACGCCTTAAGACAATGTTGTGTTACTTTTGTTTTAAAACTTAAATCAATGGATGATCTTGCATGGTTTTATTTTCATATAGCTTTGTTATAATTAAGTTATGGTATTAAGAAGTCACACCAAATTAACCACGCTTCCACAAAGCCAGGGTGTGACACTAATAACCTAATTCCCTATAACCATGAGCTCTGATACCAACTTTTCTGTCACACCCCGACCGCGTAAAACAACAAATCACGGCGGAAACGTCGAGGAGTGTCGTAACAGAATCATTGTTTCACAACACATGGTACTTGAAGTTTGGTTTTATTAATTTAAATGTTTACATTGTCTTAAAATGAAAGAAACATAACATAAATTAAATTAGTCTTGCTTCTTTTATGTCACTAAGGTCCAAGTCCGCCTAAGTGTGTCACGAACATCATCATGCAATAGCTCCTGAAACACATGTGAAAATAGGTACGTCAGCATAATAATGCCTATGAGATACATAGGTTTTGTTGTTGTATGATTCATGACTTGTACGTAAAAAGAAGTGTTTTAAACAAAAGATAGTCATGAATCTTGTAAAACGTTTTCTTTTATAAAATCTTATGAAAATCAGATGTTATAAAAGAATAATGCATGGTTAAATAAATAACCAAGTAAAAATGAGTTTGTATAAGATATGTCGTTTGTAAACAATGTCTTGTATAAATATTTCGTTTGTAAAACAATGTATCATGTCCTTGTTTCTGTTAAAGTGGTTTAGATAACGCAACAATGTGTAAAATCATAAAAGCACTTATATATAGGAAGTACCAGCGGCGTATCCACCATGCTTTTATCATATTACACTCGCCTCGTTATTTAAATCACTTACTAAATAAACCACCAAAATGTCTTGTCAAACCAATGTCAGACAACAAATAAATCTTGTATGGTGAATAAACGAATTTACTCAACCCCATAGGTAAAATGTTATGTTCAATCAAATGCTATGCCAAATGTAAACATGTTATGTGAAAACAATGTACCAAGTGTGCTAAATGAACATACATAGCAAAGCATAAATGAAATCATGTACTATATGCGTATTACTAAACGTAGCAAGTATATGTCATGAAAGCACGAAAATAACAAGTAGGCACATGTGCATCACCCCAGAACATTTGAAAACAGTAAAAGAGGGGACTATGTACTCACATCGAAGTGTAAAGTATCCTTGATTAAATGAACTAGCAAAGCTCGAGTAAACCAAGGAATTCAAGAACCACCTAGTAATCGAATTGCTAAGTTAATAAATCGACACCTAAATCGGAAGATTGGGTAGAATGAGGTCTCGTAAACCAAATGAGTATTGGAACTCATGTGACATGGTTTAACAAAGCCTACATTCTAAATCGAACCTATCCTAAGTGCTTACGACTCGTTACGGCCCATTAAGGTAGCTTACGCTACTTTAATGCGTCGTTCGCGCAAATGCGTGTTCGCGACGCCTAACTAGTCCTATGTCAAGTATTATATGCCCTAACATGTTTAAATATGTTGTATAATCAGTTTAGGTGACAAAAGTTAAGTTACATATGCTTAAAATCCAATTATGCATGAAAATGGCAATTTGTCATTTTCCTAAGGCATATAAACTACCTATTATAACAACTAATTAAACTAAGTGACCATAAGGTATAACCTCGGAAGGTTATTCCCTATACAACTATGGTCACAAAATATGCTTGGTCGGATCCTAACGGTCGACCAAACGGGCCGGGTTCGAAAGTCTAAGCGGTTGTCAAGACCGCTTGAATTACGACCCTATACAAGAACTAGACTAAAAGTGACGAGTTAAACATGTTAAAACATGTTTAACTAAGATAGAAAACAAGTTTGATATCAAAACAAAGTGTTTTGATACCCGAAAATAGCATTGATGCAAAATACGCATAAACACGTATTTTGAATGAAACTTTGACTCGTCACTTCGACTAATCAACGTGGTAATCAGTAGGTATAGTCACAATGGACTATAACCATTGTGATTACGCTCACGTTGCAAAGTTCAAGTGAACTTTGTGTTGACCAATTCATGGTCAAAGCAGAAAGTCAAACACTGTTTGACTTTCATGCTTGAAAAGCATAAAAGTATGAAAGAAGCTTACAAGAGGTCCAAGCAAGGAAGATTTGAACTCAAAATTCTTAGGTATGAAGCTTCACAAGTGAGAGCTTCAACTTAGAGAAGAAATTGAGATCAAATTGTGAGGAATGAAGTGAAGAACCCACTTCTATTTATAGTAAGCTTGGATTGACAAGATCATGACAAGTGTTTTTGCAAGAATCAAGGTTCAATCCTAGCCATACACTTGTGGAACATGGTTTTATATACAATGGGAGCTCCAAAACTAGTTCATAGTATTGAAAAAGTTGCATAAAAGACCCTCAAGTTCAAACAGCTTGCTGAAAACTGATTTTTCTGTCAAAACAGGGCCATGGCTTCGCGCCACGGCACCACCCCTTTTGGATTCGCGTGACGCCACCCATCCCCAGATAAAGAAACTTTTGAAAATTGGCAGAAATCGTCCATGCAGCTCGTTTAAGCTATTTTCGGCGCGTTTAAACCCCGTTAACCCATTTTCAAGGCTCTAGTCGGATGTCGGTTCGTTTGGTCGTACGATCATGTTATTCGATTAATTACGATGAAAAACGAACGGACGCGAAAAACGATCAAAATTACGCGACGAATGGTATTTTTGCATTCCAATCATTAAAATAAAATATTTTAATGATTACAAAAATTTTTGGATGTCCGGATATATTCAGAGCCTAAGATATGCGCGAGAATGTAAACTTATGCACGTTTTGACGCTTTTACTCCCTGTTGATCAAATAAGTTTATTTTCGCATACTGGACCCCTCAAAGCCTATTTCTAAGCTATGTAAAGGATATTTAGGGTATGTTTAGCTTATGATCAACTTCTGGAATGTTCGTTACCATACGAATCGGCATAATTTTGCAGTTTGACGCAAATAGTCCCTACGATCGAATAAACTTGATTTCGACACACCAAACCCTCCAAAACTTATTTCTAACTTATGTAAAGGTTATTTAAGGTATGTTAAGCCTATGTCACTATTCCGGAGTGTTTGTTGCGTTAAACTGATTACGTTTACGCATCAGTTCGCGTATAACTTTCCAGAAAGCGATTTAGAGCTCGAAATCGAACGAGAATTGATATGTGCAAAGGTTATATGTATTTGTACAAATTCCAAGATTGAAACACAAGATTTCATTGGATTCGTACTTGTATGATGGTCGAAGAGGCACAGATGTCACAATCTCCCCTACTTCAGGAAATTTCATCCCGAAATTTAGTTTAGAGGAAACTTGTGTGTATTCGAAATTGAAGTCGGAGAGTACAACATAAAAACAACATCAGTCAAGGTCCAGAACTTCTAGTAAATTAAATGACACATGACAAAAACTTGTTGTGGTTTCTGTGCACTGAATTCCATAATTACGTATGCATCCATAATTACGTTATTCCTTTCACAATCCGCACAGTTCATTTTATAATGTGCAGGGGAATGAAATCAAATGAATAATCCTGTGGTGACTTGACTAGACTACCATAGAGTCTCTTTAACTAGATCAACGAATGATCTCTTTAAACAGACTACCAAAAAGTCTTTTCAACTAGGTCACCAAAGGATCCTTTTAACTAGATCAACGAATGACCTCTTGAACTAGACCACCAGAGGGTCTCTTTAACTAAATTGACGAATGATATTTTTAATTAGATTGATGAATCAATCTCTTTAACTAGACCACCCAAGGGGTCTCTTTAACTATATCAACACATGATATCTTTAACTAGATCGACGACTCAAGCTCTTTAACTAGACCACCTAAGAAGTCTCTTTAACTACATCAACGAGTGATATCTTTAACTAGATTGACGAATCAATCTCTTTAACTAGACCACCCAAGGTGTCTCTTTAACTATATCAACGAATGATATCTTTAACTAGATTGACGAATCAATCTCTTTAACTAGACCACCCAAGAGGTCTCTTTAGTTACATCAATGAGTGATGTCTTTAACTTTGGAATAGTACTTTACAATCCAAGGGTCTTAACTATTACATAGAAGCCCATTAAGGATTTAAGATAGTACCTTTGGATATCCTTCCATGAATTCATCATATAAAGATATGGAAGATTCTATGAGGATTTGGATAACGAGTAATTTGATTCACACATAAACACATAAACACATAATTGTCAACTTGGTCATCAATTTGTTATCAACTTGTTATAAATTTTGTTTTTAACCTTGTTATTGATTTGATCATGTGTATTTAAAGTATGCCAGCAATCCAATCCCTGGACTTTGATTTTGCGCTTCGAATTTCCACAAGGATTTAACTATGAAGATAAGAAGATCCTATAAGGATTTTGGAATCCGTGTAGCGAGAGATGTTTCGAAACCTCGTTCTAGATGTGCTTAAGTCAAAACATGGGGTAAAATGTTTATGAAGTCAAGGTGCCAAATATGCCAAAGCGACATATGAAGCAAAATTTGGAGGTTGTGTACTACGTATGTTAAGTCAACATCCGAGCAGAATGTTCTTGAAAATAATGCGTGGGGTTCTTTGGAAAATGTGTTAAATGTTTTTGAAACCTTATGTAACGCCTTTGAAATCATGTGGTAGGTGTATTAGGTAAATATATTTATAAAATGTTTTAAAACCAGGTGAAATGGTTTTGAAATCATGTATATGGTTTTTGAAAACATGCATAATGTTTTTGAAATCATGCACTTGATATATTAAGTAAATACATTTTGTTAAATTGTTTTCAGACCATATGAAATATTTTCGAAATCATGAAAGAAGTTTTGAAAACATATGCTATGCATGTTGTTTATGAAAACCAGAATGTAATGATATGTACATAGACATATCGCATGAGATTTTTTTGAAGGTCTTATGAAAAGTACCCTTAGGTATCCAGGCAAGGATTTAAAGTGGTATTTTGGGTATTCGTCCAGAGTTGTAACTTGTACCTTGTACTTTGTTTCTTAGAAGGAAACAAGTACTTTGGATTTTCGTGGAAATCGCGAGTGATCATATAAAGGAGAAAACTACAAGAGTAGTTTGTTTTGCAAGGAACACGGTTCCTTGGCATCGGTTATCGTAGGGGTATGTCATACACACAATCGTATCAGTCTTGTAAATAAAAGTGAAACAACAATTTATTTATATAACAACTGAATTATTTCAAGCGTCAAAGATAACAACAAGGGAAAACACAAAAGTCTAATTGTTTACTGCTGCATTGTCATTTGCGTTTGCCTCGTTTATGTTAAACACTCGTCCTCGCGCTGGATTTGTGTTAACAAGTCTTGGGAAATTGTTCCGGTAGTGAGTAAGATCACCACAGTTATAGCACGATCCAGGTGGAAAGAGAGCTTGAGCAGGGTTGACTTGAGGTTGGTTTGGACCACCTTGGTTTGGGTTAAGTCGACAAGCATTTGCCAGGTGATCGAGTCGCCCACATGATGCACACAGACGACACTGTAGGTGAGCTAGGTGGTGTGCATTACATTTGTTGCATATCAGTGCAGTACCGGCATAAGGTTTCCTTACAGGAGGTTGAGCTGGTTGGTTGTGAGTGTTTTGGTTGGGTTGAGCAGCAATTGCACAGTTTTGTGAAGCCTTACGCTTCTTTGAAGGTTCGGTTTTGTTTTCCTTGTTTTCCTCTTGAGTAGTATCAGCAGCTTATTTCTTGTCGCCTTTTCGGAAAAGTTTACCCTTTCTGATCTGAGATTCAGTCAGGGTAGCAGATAGTTCAATGGCCTGTCTGACGGTAGTAGGGTTGCTACCAGTAACGATGTCCTGAACTGGGTCAGGGAGGCCATCGATGTACTTTTCGATCGCTTTATCCACAGGCGTAACCATAGTTGGACATAACAAGCTCAATTCTTCATACCGGTCAGTATAAGCACGGTGTTCACCACTGTCTTATTTTAGATCATCAAATTCCCTTTCTAATGCCCTGAGTTCATGACGAGGACAAAATTCTTTCATCATTAGAGCTCGAAGCTCTTCCCAGGTTTGTGCCATTGCCACATCGGCACCCCTATCCCTCATTACACTGTTCCACCACGTTAGAGCACGTTTCTCGAAAACACTAGACGCAAACTCAATCTTTCGCTCATTCGGACATTGCACATGTCTAAAGGTGCTTTCCCGACTCTCGAACCATTGTAGGAGCACAGTTGCTCCTTGAGACCCCAGAAAACTTTAATGGTTTGGCCGAATTAAAAGTTTTGAAGCTACACTGAGCATTGTTGTTATTGTTGTTCACTTGATTAATCTGAGTTATTATGTTCGGAAGCACAACAACGATCTGCTGAGTGATAATAGCTGCGAGTTCAGCGTTATTTTGAGGTAGTGCTTCTCGTCGGGGAGGCATATTCTAAAAAGAACAAGGAAACATGAGAAACGAGTGAGATGGTATCGGATAGTAAAAATTGGATGCTTAAAAGAATATCGATAAGACATAAGGATTGTGATCATTTGTTTGTTATTTTAAAACAAGTAAACGACACGGTGACTAATCAAAGTAAATGGATCATAATAATGTATCGAGAAGACATGCTTTAGCCTATAAGTGGACACTCACCCCAAGAGTTCCCAGGTAAGAGTGACTGGTCCGATTATGTGGATTTGTACGAACACTCTAGCCTTAGACAGAAAGCTCGTGGTACAGGCATCCACCCTTCCAGATTGCACGTGTTCACATTAATACGACCCAAACTTTGACGAGATTTTGAAAACTTTGAAGGTTCAAAACCTTATAATAAATCATCCAAGAACGGATGATTGGTTTTCAAAACAGATTTGTATTTTGTTTTCTTGTTGTGGTTGTCGCCTAAAGATAGGTGACGGTATTGTTTTAAGATCTAAACGCAAGTAAACTCGCGTTAAGGTCCTAGGAAGGTTATAGACTAGGTCAAAGCTTTACTAATAACCTAATTCCCTATAACCATGAGCTCTGATACCAACTTTTCTGTCACATCCCGACCGCGTAAAACAACAAATCGCGGCGGAAACGTCGGGGAGTGTCGTAACAGAATCATTGTTTCACAACACATGGTACTTGAAGTTTGGTTATATTAATTTAAATGTTTACATTGTCTTAAAATGAAAGAAACATAACATAAATTAAATTAGTCTTGCTTCTTTTATGTCACTAAGGTCCAAGTCCGCCTAAGTGTGTCACGAACATCATCATGCAATAGCTCCTGAAACATATGTGAAAATAGGTACGTCAGCATAATAATGCCTGTGAGATACCTAGGTTTTGTTGTTGTATGATTCATGACTTGTACGTAAAAAGAAGTGTTATAAACAAAAGATAGTCATGAATCTTGTAAAACGTTTTCTTTTATAAAATCTTATGAAAATCAGATGTTATAAAAGAATAATGCATGGTTAAATAAATAACCAAGTAAAAATGAGTTTGTATAAGATATGTCGTTTGTAAACAATGTCTTGTATAAATATGTCGTTTGTAAAACAATGTATCATGTCCTTGTTTCTGTCAAAGTGGTTTAGATAACGCTGCAATGTGTAAAATCATAAAAACACTTATATATAGAAAGTACCAGCGGCGTATCCACCATGCTTTTATCATATTACACTCGCCTCGTTATTTAAATCACTTACCAAATAAACCACCAAAATGTCTTGTCAAACCAATGTCAGATAACAACTAAATCTTGTATGGTGAATAAACGAATTTACTCAACCCCATAGGTAAAATGTTATGTTCAATCAAATGCTATGCCAAATGTAAACATGTTATGTGAAAACAATGTACCAAGTGTGCTAAATGAACATACATAGCAAAGCATAAATGAAATCATGTACTATATGCGTACTAATAAACGTAGCAAGTATATGTCATGAAAGCACAAAAATAACAACTAGGCACATGTGCATCACCCCAAAACATTTGAAAACAGTAAAAGAGGGGACTATGTACTCACATCGAAGTGTAAAGTATCCTTGATTAAATGAACTAGCAAAGCTCGAGTAAACCAAGGAATTCAAGAACCACCTAGTAATCGAATTGCTAAGTTAATAAATCGACACCTAAATCGGAAGATCGGGTAGAATGAGGTCTCGTAAACCAAATGAGTATTGGAACTCATGTGACATGGTTTAACAAAGCCTACATTCTAAATCGAACCTATCCTAAGTGCTTACGACCCGTTACGGCCCATTAAGGTAGCTTACGCTACTTTAACGCGTCGTTCGCGCAAATGCGTGTTCGAGACGCCTAACTGGTCCTATGACAAGTATTATATGCCCTAACATGTTTAAATATGTTGTATAATCAGTTTAGGTGACAAAAGTTAAGTTACATATGCTTAAAATCCAATTATGCATGAAAATGGCAATTTGTCATTTTCCTAAGGCATATAAACTACCTATCATAACAACTAATTAAACTAAGTGACCATAAGGTATAACCTCGGAAGGTTATTCCCTATACAACTATGGTCACAAAATATGCTTGGTCGGATCCTAACGATCGACAAAACGGGTCGGGTTCGAAAGTCTAAGCGATTGTCAAGACCGCTTGACTTACGACCCTATACAAGCACTAGACTAAAAGTGACGAGTTAAACTTGTTAAAACATGTTTAACTAAGTTAGAAAACAAGTTTGATATCAAAACAAAGTGTTTTGATACCCAAAAATAGCATTGATGCAAAATACGCATAAACACGTATTTTGACCGAAACTTTGACTCGTCACTTTGACTAATCAACGTGGTAATCAGTAGGTATAGTCACAATGGACTATAACCATCGTGATTACGCTCACGTTGCAAAGTTCAAATGAACTTTGTGTTGACCAATTCACGGTCAAAGCAGAAAGTCAAACATTGTTTGACTTTCATGCTTGAAAAGCATAAAAGTATGAAAGAAGCTTAAAAAAGGTCCAAGCAAGGAAGATTTGAACTCAAAATTCTCAGGTATGAAGCTTCACAAGTGAGAGCTTCAACTTAGAGAAGAAATTGAGATCAAATTGTGAGGAATGAAGTGAAGAACCCACTTCTATTTATAGTAAGCTTGGATTAACAAGATCATGACAAGTGTTTTTGCAAGAATCAAGGTTCAATCCTAGCCATACACTTGTGGAACATGGTTTTATATACAATGGGAGCTCCAAAACTAGTTTATAGTATTGAAAAAGTTGCATAAAAGACCCTTAAGTTCAAACAGCTTGCTGAAAACTGATATTCTATCAAAACAAAGCCATGGCGTCGCACCACGGCACCACCCCTTTTGGAGTCGCGTGACGCCACCCCTCCCAGATACAGAAACTTTTGAAAATTGGCAGAAATGGTCCCTACAGCTCGTTTAAGCCATTTTCGACGAGTTTAAACCCCGTTAACCCATTTTCAAGGCTCTACAAGGATGTTAAAGCATAGGGGACTTGAAACATGCTTTAAAATATCTCGGATGTCGGTTCGTTTGGTCGTACGGTCACGTTATTCGGTTAATTACGACGAAACACGAACGGACGCGAAAAACGATCCAAATTACGCGATGAATGGTATTTTTGCATTCCAATCACTAAAATAAAATATTTTAATGATTATAAAAACTTTTGGATGTCCGGATATATTCAGAGCGTAAGATATGCGCGAGAATGCAAACTTATGCACTTTTTGACACTTTTAGTCCCTGTTGATCAAATAAGTTTATTTTCACATACCGGACCCCTGAAAGCCTATTTCTAAGCTATGTAAAGGATATTTAGGGTATGTTTAGCTTATAATCATCTTCTAGAATGTTCGTTACTATACGAATCGACATAATTTCGCAGTTTGACGCAAATAGTCCATGCGATCGAATAAACTTGATTTCGACACACCAAACCCTCGAAAGCTTGTTTCTAAGTTATGTAAAGGTTATTTAAGGTATGTTAAGCCTTTGTCACTATTCCCGAGTGTTTGTTACGTTAAACTGATTACGTTTACGCATCAGTTCGCGTATAACTTTCTAGAAAGCGATTTAGAGCTCGAAATCGAACGAGAATTGATATGTGCAAAGGTCATATGTATTTGTACAAATTCCAAGATTGAAACACAAGATTTCATTGGATTCATACTTGTATGATGGTCGAAGAGGCACAAATGTCACAAAAGGAACTACCTTTGGCCCGTATACATTCTAACAGATAATAAATATGTTCATTCCAGACTATAGTACCCCCCCAGATAATCGGACTTGGGTCAATATATTTAGACTTGCTGCTTTTTACCAAGTATAGTCTTGTTGCTTGGAAGCTAGCAATAAGGTAAATACTCTTGACTTATTTTAGTGTAAACTTGGGATGGCAAATATGCCTCTTGGGATGGTTATTACACAAGTAAGTCGCCTATGATTGCGCAAAAGTTTAGGAATATGGTTTAATCCATTTACTTGATAATTACTGTGATTGGAGGTTAATGATACCATGTCCGGACAACCCAATGGGATAATCGAGTATATAATTTCGTAACAAGAATAATCCCAAGATATATTTAAAGGATCACCTACGGGTTATCTATATGTATAAAACTCTTTTTAAAAAAATTATTTTCCAAAGAGTCAGTTAATTGTATTTACCAGCTTTGGCTGACATATTTTCAAAAGATTGAACAGCAGGTACCGAAACCTTATTATAGGCTGGGATTATGGGTCGGCTAGAATGAAGGCTAAGGAATTTGCACTCCTGATGCTTAAGGCCTATGATGTCGAAAGCTCTGTTTATTTGGATCCTGCCTGTGGGCTTGTATCGAACACTTGTAATACATTTATACATTCAAGCTTTATTTTAATATTTTTAATCCAATACTTCCGCTGCATATTATTTTATTGTGATAACTGTTATCCAACCGTCACGATTGTACCCATACGGGCCCATCGGATATCGGGGTGTGACAACTCTCAAACATAAATATTCATTTACTTAATTTAAATAACAAACATATGGTTAATAATTGAACACAACTAATTATATAAAAACTACAATTGTTAAAACAACAAACAACATTCAATAAAATATAGCATACTATTTCCTAATCAATTGGTGAAACAGTAGTCTCGATAAGTAAAGCTCCTTTCAGACCATTGTAGTTATCAACATGTTGGAGGTATTTCAGAAGTTCGTTGCTCAGATCAACTTCAACCATATCCCCCCAGATGCTTGTTATCAGCCACTTGTTGTCTTCAATTATATTAGTCCTTCGGCGCCTATCTACATAATCAACTACACGAGGATTATTGAAAACAAACACCTTCATCCAGCCTTCTTCTTCTTCTTCATATCTGAGCAAATCAGTAGTTAGCTCCGCAGACTTTCCAATAAAATCAAATGCAGCCTCTTTGCGATGGTCAAAAAATGCCCATGGCAAGGATTGACTACAATATTCTCTAGAAAACAAAGCATTTTTAAAGTCTCACTCAGAACATCAAAAGCAACGATGTTCCTCTCACCTAGTGGATACCAATAATTTGAAACCATAAAATATATGGTTTTATCAGCATAAACTCCTGTAGACCATGAATAACCACTTGAACCATAATTTTTTATGCTACCGAAATTTATTGTTCTCCATGACTCACGACGTCGTGAGTAAAACGAGCAGCAGCTACATTACGGTAACATCTGATGTTCAGCACTTTCAGATCATTGAATTGATCAAAATAAATTCCACCAGTATCAGAGTTTCGATCATGATTCTAATTGAAGTAGTCATCAGACAAAACCTTATACCGCCTGGTAGTTGGATTCCAAAGAATCAGCTCACAGCAAATCCCTGCATTGCAAACTAACAACAAACCATTAAATGACGATAGAATACGTAAGAAGCTAGGGTGGACATTGTTAGGAAAACTTAAGGTTTTTCTTCTAACAACATCCAAATTACCAGCAACTACATCGTCAGCGACAATTGACGTGTCTTTAAAGGAGAGTAGTTTCTTTTGTACTGAATCTCCACTTCGGAGAGCATGCATCATCTGAAATCCATGACTTGACAATTCCCTATAAAAATTCTTGGAAAGACATTTGAAATGGCCAATATCTTCTGTAGAGAGCCTTGTGAAAATCTCGTCAACAATCACTTGAAACCTAAATTTTTCCATTTTGCAGTGAACCAATGCGTCTTTGAAAGTAAAAGAAATTGTAATGATATTGATAAACAAAAAACTTTTGAAGATGATTGAGTAGATGGATGAAAACGGTAATGATCAAAATCTCTGCCCAATGTATTTTATATACCCAATGAAGGCGGTTATGACTAAATACATCGTCAGACGAAAGAATATGATACGACACTCGTTAGGCTTTTAATGCATTTCCATGGGAAGAATATAAAATTAAACACATTATTATAATTACAATTAACATTTTCATTTACCATAAAACGCCTTTACTATAAGACAGAACTGATTGAGTGACGTGCATTAATTGCAAAGTACATATCCCCAGGCATTTTGAATTTGAAATTACCGGCAATTTCAAAACCACTGCTAAGGTATATGTTTGCCAAAGGAAACATCTGCTAAGTTATACTTTCTTGACGATGGGCAGTAGTTTGCACTCTTGAATGTGGGCCAGACCTTTGACATTTAAATATAGAGCAGTAGTTTGAAATTAAATGTATTTTAACTTAGATAAAAAATCTAAGATAAAAAATTGACACATCAACAATCATCAGTTAGTCATAACTCAGATAAAAAATCTATTCATTTGCAATACAAGGATATTGCGAACATCTGTTAAAGTAGGAGATGTTCCAATAGTAGCAAGTCAAACAGATGTTGGCAATTGAGAGGAGGAAATTCTTCGAAAAGCTCTATTAGGCTGTCACACCCCGACCACGTGGAACAACAAAACGTGGCGGAAACGTCGGGGAGTGTTGTAACAGAATCATTGTTTCATAACACATGGAAATTGAAATATTGTTTTATTGATTAAATGAACTCATTGTTTTAATACAATTAAATAAGTACAACTATGATCTTCTAAGTTTTAAAGTTGCTAAGGCACGAGTCCATCCTAAATGTAGCATGTATCAACAATCATCTCAAGACAACACCTGAAACATGTGTAAAAATAGGTACGTCAGCATAAAAATGCCTGTGAGATACAAGGTTTTGTGAATATAGGATTCATGACTTATAAGTTTAGAAAGAGTTGTTCAACAAAAGTCAGTCATGATCCTTGTAAAATGTTTTGTTTTATAAATCATTCGAAAAGTGATGGTAAAGTAGATGATACGTAAAAGAGTAATGTAAGGTTAATTGAATAACCAAGTAAAAATGAAATCGTATAAGATAAGTTGTTGTAAAACAATGTCTTATGAAAAGTATGTATTTGTATAAAATGTCATATGACTTAAATTGAAATGATTCAAATAACGCTACGATATGTAATACCATACAAACACTTATATATAGGAAGTACCAGCAGCGTATCCACCATGCTTGTATCATATTACACACGCCTCGTTACTTAAGTCACTTACGCAAACCAAACCACCAATATAGAATGTTCATGTTTAAACCAATAGTACAATGTTATTGTATAACTCAAGTTAAATGTAAACCATGTAATGTATAAACAAAAGTTATGTATGGTAAGTAAAATGAGGTTTCTTAAACCACAAGTAAAAATGTACAAAACAAAGTGTTTGAATAAATCAAAAGTTATGCTTTGTAAAATAATGTAAGGTTAAACGAATAACCTTATAGTAGCATATTAAACGTATACTTTGGATTTGTAAATAACATATTAAAAATATGTTTTGGTTTGTTGATAAAATATATATGTTGGTTCTGTACAATACCACACATGAGAGTATATCAAACTATACTTTTTGGGAGTATATCAAAATATACTTTAAAGGAGTGATTTAAGAATTCATTCAGACCTAGTGCATCAAACTACACCTTTGAGACAATAAGGATACCACAAAGGAAATCCCTATTTGGATGGAGAAACAAATTGGTTTCAGACATTCCATGACAACAGGAATGGGGTGTCTAGTCCTATAGCGCTATATCATACTACCAATCGGTCTGGTGAATGTATAAAATAAGTACAATCCAACAATTAATTTTATAATCTTTGAAAATTAGTGTTCAAACCATAAATGATCATTCAATTTGTCAAAAGATATGTACTAACATGTATAATCAATTTATACTTTGAAATCATGAACATTAAAAAAAATAGGTACACTTGCTTCACCCCAAAACATTGAAAACAGTAAAAGAGGGGACTATGTACTCACTTGAGATTGCCTTGAAGTCCTTGTATAACAACCAAACAATGCTAGAGATCACGGATATCAAACGGCACCTAATATAGGTAACTATGTTAATATACCGGACCTAAATCGGAGGATTGGATAGGATGAGGGTTCGTAAACCAAACGAGTATGGAGACTCGTGTAATATGGTTTAACAAAGCCCACATACTAAAATGAAACCTAACCTAAGTGCTTACGACCCATTACGACCCGTTTAGGTAGCTTATGCTACCTTAACCCATCGTTCGCGTAAAACGCGTTTGGAACGCCTAACATCGTGACCATAAGGTATAACCTCGGAAGGTTATTCCCTATACAGTTATGGTCACCTAATGTGTTTGGTCGGATCCTAATGATCGACCAAATGGGTCGGGTTCAAAAGTATAAGCGATTGTTTGGATCGCTTATCTTACGACCCTATAAAAGCACTAACTAAAAGTGACGAGCTAAGCATGTTAACACATGCTTAACTAAGTTTAGAAAACAGGTTTGGTATCAAAACAAACGGTTTTGATACCCACGAGTAGTTTGGTTACAAAATACGCAAGAATGCGCATTTTGGCCGAAACTACGACTCGTCACTGAGCCTAGATAACGTGGTAATCAGTAGGTATAGTCATTATGGACTATAACCATTGTGATCACGCTCACGTTATGAAGTTCCAACGAACTTCGTGTTGACCATTAGCTGGTCAACGCAGAAAGTCAAACAAAGTTTGACTTTAGCACTCGAAAAGTGATAAAAGAACGAAAGAACACTTACGAAGGGTCCCCGAAAGCTAATCTTGATCCAGGAGCTCAGGTATGAAGCAATGGCATCAACTTAGAGCTCTTTGATCAGATTTGTGGGTTTAAACAAGAATGGGGGGGGGGGGTATTTATAGGATATGCAAGACCGTTAGGATCGTTTCTTGAATATCGTGCCTTGATCTCATTCGTACACTTGTCAAAATGTTGTGGTACCAAAATGTGACCCCAACCCCAGAGATTGTGAAGAGGCATTGCCCCTTGGATGCTTGAAAGGCCATTTTCAGCAAGAAAAACGAGTTTCTGCATCTGCAGGGCTGACGCGGGCCGCGTAAAGGTTGCCCCTAGGTGTTGGTGCACTACATCTGCTGATTACGTCTTGTATCGAGTCATAAGTCTTAGAACGTTAGATCTGGGCTAGAAATGTAAGAAATTGAGTGATTGTATAGATTTTATATAGTTGGATCGCTCATTAGGTTCTTTAGTATTGTGGGCCGCTCATATGTCATAGTTTAGGGCCGCTCGAGTGGTAACCATGTTGGACAGCTCCAAAGTCATGTGTGGGCCGCTTATTGGGCCTGTCCAATAAGCGGTTCCAGTCTAGTATAAATACCCTAAGGGCGATCTCATTTGTAACAGATCCTGATTCTCGTACCGAAGTGCTGCCGGATCGAGAACTCGTTGTATTTACTGTCAAATCAATACAGAAAGTGTTTAAAGTGTATTGCAAGCTATTCCTACGTTGATTACTTGTTATTCCGCACCTGTAATTGACGAAAACGCCTCTGATCGACTCATTCGGGTCGCCAAACGATCCTACAATTGGTATCAGAGCTTCAGGAGGAGGAGTTCTACAGGAAATAGCTGGAAATCGTCAAAAATTCTGTCTTCTACTCATTCTTTTTCAGATTCAGACGTTTTCAACGGTCGAAATTTGCTGAAAATCTCAGGGATTGTGCGCAACTACATAGAGTTAAACCCTTGAGAGTTTGGTGTCGAAATTCAAAGAAATAGTGTGCCAAAATGATGTCCGAAAGTGAACCGCTTTTCTGAACTGTTCTGGACCGCTCCAAAATTAACTGATGTTGGACCGCTTATTCGAACAATTGAGAACCGCTTATTCGGCCGAGTAGTTGAATCGCTCGTAACTGAAGTTGCTGGACCGCTCGAACGGATAGTTTTTGGACCGCTCGATCGGTCTGAACCGCTCATAAGAACAGTGTGTGAATCGCTCGTACAAACACTTTGTGAACCGCACGTTCGAACAGACAAGTTATTGGACCGCGTATTTGACATATCATTGGACCGCGTATCTGGCATCTTATTGGACCACTTTTGTGACCAATTGAACATTTTGTCTATTTTTGTGTACAGATTGAAATATTTTTCGAAAATTTTGAAAATGAACGAAGATTTCTATAACGCGTTCGCTACTCCTAGTACTCCAATCACCGCTATTCAAACCATAATGTTAGAAAACGAAACAGGAACAATGCAAAAACCTCCCAAGTTAATGAATATCAAAGAATATAAAGGCTGGGAAGGTCGGTTTGAGAATTGGGTGCAAGCGAATTATCTCGATGCTTGGGAATGCGTAGAAACAAAGTATATCCGACCATTGAATAGTGATGAAGAGCCAGTTCCAATCAAAGATCATAGAGGTGATGAGAGGAAGAAGTACAAAAATGAGAAAATGATGCTAAGTCTTCTTCAACAGGCAGTGAAAGAAGATATCATGGTTCTTTTACAGCACAATGGGACGTCGTACTCGATTTGGAAAGCGTTACGTTCGAAGTTTAGGGGAAGTGAAGAGATGGTTAAAAGCAAGAAGTCGCTTCTAAAGAAAGAGTTCGATTTATTTCGTGGCCTGAAAAATGAGAGCACACGTGAGATTATTGAACGATATTGTAATCTGCTTGCAAATATGAAAAGGTTAAGTATTGAAAAGAGTAATGAAGAATTAATTGACAAACTTGCTGATGCATTGCCATATGAGAGTTGGGGCACATACTTGATGATGCTCAGAAACAAGAAAGGTTTTAGCAATCTGACGCTCAGTAAGTTCATCGAAAAGATCGAAGCGCAAGAGATGGAACAACGGAAAGTGATTAGAATGAAAGACTTCGATGGTGAACAAGACATCGGGTTATATTATAAAGCTGGGGTAAATGAGAAATCGTCGAATTCATCTCCAAAGATTGTTACTGGTATGAGTGCCAAGAGCTTATCTGAAAGCCCATCATCTGGATCAAGCAGCAAGACCAGTTTTACTTCATTTCCATCATTTGATCCGAACATCTCTGCAACTAAAAACGGGAGAAAATTACAGTGCAACATTGTATTGAATCTTGAAAATGATCAAGATTATTCTGAGGATATTGCCAAAAACCAAATGTCTTTATTAGGAATGGTTTTGGAATCTTACACTTGTTTTGTTGCAGGTCGTATCGGCAATCCAATGCTAACCAAAGAAGATTACGACCAGATAGATGCTGAAGAGATGGAGCTGATGGATATAAAGTGGTGTCTGGCTAGTGTTTTACGGAGAGCTGAGAAGTTCAAACAAATCACAGGGAGAGATGATCTTCGTGATGCGAACATTTCTACTTTAGGTTTTGATAAATCTAAAGTCACTTGTTTTCGGTGCAGGGAAAAAGGACACTTCAAGAGAGAGTGCACAAACCGAGAAGCAAGTGGAGTTCAAAATCCGTTTAACAACAACAACGATTATTACCGCAAAGCCATTTATCACCAAGTTGGTCAATCATCTCAACAACAAAAACATCAAGCTCAGACTGCACATGGAAGAGATGTGATTGAAGACACAGGAAAGAGAGCTTGTGTGGTTAATCCAAATCAGAAGCAATCATTTACTTGGGATAATTACATTCCAGAAAATGGAAAAGCTTGTTTGATTGATCAAGAAGATGAAAAGCTTGCAGAAGATTTTAGCTGGGCAAATTTTACTTGGGATGATTATGTTCCTGATCAAACTACAGCTTACACTGCTTTTACAGCAAAGATTGTAGATGATAGTGATGATGATACAGAGTATTGGGCGAGAAAATACAGAGAAGATATGAAGTTACTTGCTGAGAGTGATAGTGAAGACGAAAAAGTCAAAAAGGAAATGAAAAAGAAGAAGATCAAAACGCCGGTGAGTAGTGATGATGAAGAAGTGCCGGTGGTGAGAAGGCAAAAGATGATAGAAGTGCCGAAGTTCAAAGTTGATGAAAGTGTTGATGCGAAAGTAGTTTCTGTTAAATGTGAAAACTGTGAGATTGTGAAAAAGCAAAACAACACGTTGATGCACAACTTAAACTGTCTGAAGGAGTCTTATGATGTGCTGAACAAGTCAATGAATCAGTACAATCAAACGAGTGAAGAACAAGCAGTTGCTATGAAGACTCTTCAGGGAGCGTTTATGACTAAACAAAAAGTTGTAAACAACTACATTGAAAAATGTGCTGTTTTAGAACAGAAGCTTGAGCTGCAACGAATCGAAACGGAGAGAGTTAATCGTTTATTAAAAAGTTACTCATGTACTTCCTATGTGATTGACAGGATTTATCCGACTGTTGAGAGCATGAAGGTCTGGGAAGAAGACGAGATAACTGAAGAAAAAGCAAGTGAAGTTAGTATTGAAGAAAAGGTTGCTGACAAGAGAAAGAGTGAAAAGAAAAAGGATACTGAAAAGACTTCATCTGGTAAGAAGAAAGGTGTCAGCTATAACAGATGTCCACCTTCACTGGAAAACGGATATTTGCCTAGACATCCTAACGATGAAAGAGTCAAAAAGGCTACAAATTTACAGTGGGAGTCAGAGTCGTCGGTCAATCTTCCAGAAAATATTGATGTTGTGTTTACATCATCTGACACTGATCAACAGTCTCAATTGATGAAGAAAGTCGTGGATCATGTGTTAGATAGTGATGACAGTGACGAGTCAAAGTCGGAGTCCGCGTCAGAGTCAAAATCTGAGTCAAAAACTCCGGTGCAAACAGAAAAACAAGGAAAATTAGTTTATGATAGAAAATTCCTGTTATTAAAGTCTAATTTGGATGATGGGTTGTTTAAAGTTGCATATACTTTGAATAATCCGGACAAATTATATTCTGATGAGGAATATCCATT
Source organism: Helianthus annuus (assembly GCF_002127325.2). NCBI lineage: Eukaryota > Viridiplantae > Streptophyta > Magnoliopsida > Asterales > Asteraceae > Helianthus > Helianthus annuus. Next base: position 103,529,101 of record NC_035448.2, read on the forward strand.
AAGAGGTGTCAAAACTGGATTGATAAACAAGGTTTTCAAAATCATAGAAATTAATATTTCTGAAATTAAAGACTTATATCTTAATGAAAAACCTAAAAAATACACCTCAAGAGTTCAACAAAGATTAAACAAGAAAAAGAATTACAGTTCTGGTTCAGATTTCCAAAAGAGATCAAATCATAGCGGTAATTTCAAAAAGAAAGGATTAGGCTTTACTCCGACAGAAAAACAGAAAAATGAAAAATATGTTCGTGATTTTAAATCCAAAATGTCCTTTGTTTCAGGTACGTCAACAGATGAAGAAGAAAAGACATATTTCTGGAGGGAAAAGAACAGTGAATTTTTGAAAAAGAAACAAGCTGAACTAAAGAAAGACTCGAGAACCTGTTTCAAGTGCAACAACGTTGGACACATCGCCAAAGATTGTTCTCAGGCGATACAATCAAAACAGGGAGTTTTTCGCAAAATCTCAGAAAAAGTGTTTGCGTTCGAATCACCACTTGATAGAATCAAATTGTTCAAAGATTCTATTTTTGAAACTGGTGAGAGTTCGAACAAGTTTTACAAGAAGAAAGCCAAATCTAAAAACCAGAAATGGGTTGTGAAGAAGGGTAGTGAAAGCTCTAGCGATGATTCTGATGGATCGAAATCAGAGGAGCTATCTTCGGGCGATGAAACTGATTCCACAAAGTCAGTTGAGCCACAAGTTGTGTCAAAATGTGAAGCTGATGAAAAAGTTGAGAACTCAGTTTCAAGTGTTAGTGATGATGAGTTTCCATCACTTAGTGCTGAAAATTATAAAAAGAAAATTGGTAAAGTTGAAATTTCTAACCAATTTTTCCATGATAAACAGGAATTTGATGCTGAGAAGGTCTTTAATCCCAAGGTAAAACACATCTTTTGCAAAATGATTGATCGAAAAGTCAAAGGGGTTAAGGAATTTTACGAGAAGAAAACAAAGAAAGAAACGGTTGAACCATCCCTGGTTTGTGACTGGGATGGTACATATTATGAACAGTAAGTCTCAGGACTTGCCGGAGCTCCCAGGTTGGTAAGCGTGGAGCATGAATCGGCATCTTTCTCAAAATTCTATTCGGTAATGTCAATCATACAAACGGTAAAGAGGTTTGTTTATGTTTGTTGATTATGTTTTACAAGTGGTACAGAGGTTTCTGAACTGAAAATGGTAAATCAAGGACATTAAGTTGTACTTGTATTTTCCTACATTGGTCGTTAGACAAGATGATGAATCACATCCCCGAACATTTGTTGGATATTCTTACAAATGGTAACCTACAATTGGTAAAATCAATCAAACTTATTTTCCGGAAAAACCATTTTGACTAAAACAAACTTAAGTGTTTTGAAATCTAAATGGGAAAATAGTTTGTTGATAGGGGGAGTTCTGATTGTTTATGCCTAGTGAATGGCGAATTGAGGAGATTCGATATCAGTTGTCATATTTTGTACAGTTTGTTTTCAATTTTCATTAGATGTATTTGTATTTTAGGGGGAGTAAGAATTTTTAGAAAATCCAAAAACATCAGAAAATTTGAAAAAGTCAAAAACATGATAAAACTGAAAAATTGAGTTTTGTTGCGTAAAAGAGGAAATGATAGTACATCAGTGGACTATCACAGCACGCTAAAGAAATGTAAAGATTAAAAAGTGTTAAACAATCTTACTGCGGATGTGTCAGTAGATTTTCACACATTTAGTAAATTGAAACGAGATATAAACCTAAATCAAACTTGCTTGATTCGTGGGTAACTATTCTTGAATATATGGGTAACCCCCGAAATCTTGTTTGAAAGGTCCCGTATTCTGAGATACTAGGTCTTTATACTCAGTGATATCTGGGGTATTATCCCGGGACTTCTGCTGTATGAAAGTACTGACCTAGTCCCCGGATAATACTTTTCGCAAAATGCTTGAAAAAGCGCCGCCCTCAGCATGCTGATGAAACAATAAAATTGATAATCGCTGCTGTTGAAATGCAAAAAGATCCTCTAAAGGGGACCCACCAAAAGTCGAAGCCGTCATCTCTCTGCGTATACGGAAGTATCGACCTGAGCTCTCACGGCCCTCGCACATTACCCCTTTACAGATATCAGCTGTGGTATACTCACCTGTAAGACTGAATATTTGGGATCTGGATACGGGAGTATATTCAAGTGGAGTGATACACAATTAAGTTTAAGTCTCTAAAATATTAATATCGTATCTCGAATCAATTGAAGTCTGTGTGAAAATTTAAGTGGACAAACATACTGACAATCTAGGTAAATTGTTTAGAACTTAAAATGTTTAAAGCTTAACGGTGTTGGTGATTTGTCTCATATACTGATATGATCCTCTTGCACGAGCTCACAAAATATTGTCTGTAAATAGTTTATTTCTGCATTTTATTTTTCTTTCAGAAAAATCCAAAAAGATTTTTGGTGTGTTTTAGCATAAATTTTTGAAAATTCAAAAAGATTTCCGACAACTGATGTTGAATAGCTGATTTTCAAAATTCCGAGTGCTAAACATGATGAGCAATATTTGAGGGGGAGTGTTTGTGTGAAATTAAATGTTTTCATAATCTAACCTTTCAAGTGGTTCATCAAAATCTGTGTTTGTCTTGAAAGAGAATCTGTATTGGTGCAGTGATATATGTTTGAAATATATGTGAAAGAAATTTACTTTGAGGTAGAGTTTATGCAGGATAGCCAGGCGTCAATCCTGAAGATGTTGCTGAAGATCAAAGGAATGCCAGCAAATCGAGAGGGGGAGTCTGAAGATATAGAGAGAGAAGCCCAAAGACTGAACAAGACTGAGGATGTGAAGACACAGCATTGTTGTGACTCGATAGTCGACTCCATCAACATCTGAGGGGGAGTCTGTTGGTGCACTACATCTGCTGATTACGTCTTGTATCGAGTCATAAGTCTTAGAACGTTAGATCTGGGCTAGAAATGTAAGAAATTGAGTGATTGTATAGATTTTATATAGTTGGATCGCTCATTAGGTTCTTTAGTATTGTGGGCCGCTCATATGTCATAGTTTAGGGCCGCTCGAGTGGTAAACAGCCTGGACCGCTCGAACAGCAACTATGTTGGATCGCTCAAGTGGTAATCGGCTGGACCGCTCGTATGACACCTGATGGACCGCTCGTGTGACATGTTTGGGCCGCTTATTGGGCCTGTCCAATCAGCGGTCCCAAAGCCCTATATATACATGATGAGCGATCTAAATTGTAACAGTTGGAGAAAACATGCCGAAGTTCTGCCGGTACGAGTTTTGAAGTGTAATCAGCGTCAAATCAATAAAACAAGTAGTTAAAGTGATCTGCGTGCTATTTCTACCTTAGTTTCTTGTTATTCCGCACCTGAAACCAAGGAGAAAGCCTCTGATCGACTCGTTCGGGTCAAAATACGATCCTACACTAGGCTTACGCGGGCCGCCTGGAGGTTCTGATCAGAAGCCAAGTTTCAAAAATGACAGTTTAGGTCCCTGTTATGGTTTAAGGCCATTTCTGACACGTTCAAGGCCCGTTAAGCCATCTTTAAGGCCCTAAAATGATGCCTAAACATTGAGGACATGAAACATGCTCAAAAATATGTCGGATGTCGGTTCGTTTGGCCGTACGATCGCGATGTTCGCTTAATTACGACGGAATGCGCATAAGTGCGAAAAACGATCCAAATTGCGCGACGAATGGATTTTTGACAAGCCAAACATTAAAACATAATATTATAATGCTTACATAAAGTTTTGGATGTCCGGATGTATTCAGAACGTAAGTTATGCGCGAAAGTGCAAACTTGTGCACTTTTTGACGCTTTTAGTCCCTGAATGACCCAAAAGTTTATTTTAGCACATCGAACCCCTCAAAGCCTATTTCTAAGCTATGTGAAGGATATTTATGGTATGTTTAACTCATGGTCATGTTCTGGAATGTCTGTTACAGTTCAAATCGGCATACTTTCGCAGTTTGTCGAATTTAGTCCCTGTAAGCGATTTAACTTGATTTTGTCATACCAAAGCCTTCAAAACTTATTTCTAAGTTATGTAAATGTTATTTAAGGTATGTTAAGCCTATTTCACTATCCCAGAGTGTTCGTTGCATTAAACTGATTATATTTACGCATCAGTGCGTGTATAACCTTCCAGAAAGCGATTCAGAGCCCGAAATCGAACAAGAATTGATATGTGCAAATGATACACATATTTGTACAAATCCCAAGTATGAAATACAATATCTCATTGGTTTGGTATTTGTTTGATGGTCGCAGTGACCCAGGTGTCACAGTCTCCCCTACTTTAGGAAATTTCGTCCCGAAATTTAATTCTAGAGGAAGCTTGTGAAGACAGCTGTGACGGTTTCGCCTTCTAATAGATCCATTGAACCCTTAAGTAAAACTATGGGCCATGTTAGGACTCTTAGCGAATTTGTTAACCCTCAAGGTGAATTCCTTGTAATAGTAAAACATGGAATTTTGAACTACGGACAGAAGAACGTTTCTTATGAAGACTTATCGTAGGAAACTTGGTGTGTGATTGAGATCAGAATTGGGGAGTGTGAGAATAAATGACATTGGTCGAGGTCCAAGACTTCTCCCGTATCATTATTCTTGTCACTATAGGTCTTAACACATGACAAAGTTTCCTATGGTTTCTGTGCGCTGAATTCCATAATTATGTAGGCCTCCATAATTACGTAATTCCTTGCACAGTCCGCACAGTTCATTTCATAATGCGTAGGAAAAAAAATCACTTGAATAAACATGAAGCGACTCGAGTAGACCACCAAAGGATCCTTTTAATTAGATCAACGAACGATCTTTTTAACTAGATCAACACATGATCTTCTTAACTAGACCGTCGTACGATCTCCTTAAGTAGACCACTTAAGGGATCTTTTTAGTTACATTATCACATGATATGTCTAATCAGATTTTCAAAATCAATCTGTTTAACCAGACCATTCAAGAGGTCCAATTATAGAATAATACTTTATAACCCGAGGGACTTAACTACAATGTTGAAGTCCATTAAGGATTTAAGATAGTATCTTTGGATATCCTATTATGAATCTCTCGTATGAGATATGGAAGATTCTATGAGGATTTGGATGGATCACATACAACCACAAAACATGTAAGAAAACACATAAGCACGAATTTAGTTAACTTGATTCTTTAATTTATTATCTTTAGGTATGGATATTTAAAGCACACTAGGAATCCAATCCATGGATTTCATTTGGCACTTTAATGATTTTTAAGGATCTATCTATAAAGATAGAGGGATTCTCAATAAGAGTTTGGCTTTGTTTCTTAAAAGAAACGAGTGTTTAAGGTTCTTGGGGAGATCACAAGTGATCATAAAATGACAGAACCACACGAGTAGTTTGTCTTTGGGTTGACATCATAAGGTTGCATCAAGCATTCACACAAACGCATAAATTTTGTAGAAATAAAAACAAAAAATCTTTATTTATGTAACAACCGAATTGTCTTGAAGTGTCAAAAGATAACAACCAAGAAAATACAAAACACTAATTGTTCACTGCTGCATCATTGTTCATGTTTGCCTTATTGATGTTAAACACTCGTCCACGCGCTGGAGGTATGTTAACAAGTCTTGGGCAATTGTTCCTGTAGTGGGTAAGGTCACCACAGTTATAACATGACCCCGGAGGGAACCGTGCTTGAACAGCAGCAGGGTTTGCAGCAGCTTGATTTGCATAACGACAAACATTGATCAAATGTCCCAACCGCCCACAGTGGGTAAATTTGTAACACTTCTCTTGCTCTAGATGATGACGGTTGTACTTGTTGCACAAAGGTGCGGTACCAACATAGTTTTGTCTTTTGTGAGGTTGTGCTGGCTGGTTTGGTGCAACCTGTTTGTCTTGAGCAGTTACAACGTAGTTTTGAGAGGCTTTGCGCTTCTTCTTCTTGGACACCTCAGCATTTTCTTCCTTTGGTTCCACATGAGCAGTCTTGTCAGATGGTCTTAAGTCGCCCTTCCGAAACAGCTTGCGCTTCCTGATATGGGATTCAGTCAGAGTGGCAGCCAATTCAATGGCTTGTCTGACAGTAGTAGGGTTGCTGCCAGTAACGATATCCTGAACTACGTCAGGAAGACCATCAATGTATTTCTCAATCGCCTTTTCCAGAGGCGTAACCATAGCAAGGCATAACAAGCTCAATTCCTCATAGCGGTCAGTATAGGCTCGATGTTCCCCACTGTCTTGCTTCAAATCATCAAATTCCTTTCTAGAGCCCTTAGCTCATGACGAGGACAGAATTCCTTCATCATAAGAGCCCTAAGCTCGGCCCAAGTCTGTGCTAATGCAACCTCAGCACCGCGGTCTCTCATAACCCCGTTCCACCACGTAAGAGCCCTTTTCTGAAACACACTCGAAGAAAACTTGACTTTGCGATTTTCAGGATAATGAACGTGACGGAAAGTATTCTCTATGCTCTCGAACCATTGAAGAAGCCCAGTTGCTCCCTCAGAACCACTAAACTTGAGCGGTTTAGTCGAGTTAAAATTCTTGAAATTGCATGGAGCATTGTTGTTGTTGATGGCTTGAATCATTTGAGCATAAAGAATTGGGAAGGCAGCAGCCATTTGCTGCGCGATGATTTCCGCCAGTTCGGCATTCGCTATCTGATTGTTACGTCGAGGAGGCATTCCAAAAGATGAAACATGAGAGGAAACAAGTGAGAGAATTAGACGAAAAGAATGAGATGAAACAAATCTGATGAAAGCAAGGATAGTGGTCATTTGTTTGTTACTACAAAGCAACAAACGACCCCGGTGATTAATCAAGGTAAATAGGTCAAAAATAATGTATCGCGAAGACATGCTCGCCTATAAGTGGACACTCACCCCAAGAGTTTCCAGGTAAGAGTGACTGGTCCGATTATGTGGATTTGTACGAACACTCTAGCCTTAGACAGAAAACTCAGGGTACAGGCACCCACCCTTCCAGTTTGCACGTGTTCACATTATTTAGACCAACTTTGACGGGATTTTGAAAACTTAAAGGGTTCAAAACCATATAATAAATCATCCTAGAACAGATGATTAGTTTTCAAAGCGGGATAGAAATTTATGTTCTTATTGTGGTTGTCACCTAAGAATAAGTGACGGTATTGTTTTAATACTAAACACAAGAAAACTTGTGTTAGGGTCCTAGGAAGGTTATAGTCTAGGTCAAAGCATTCCTAATAACCTAATTCCCTATAACCATTGGCTCTGATACCAACTTTTCTGTCACACCCCGACCACGTGGAACAACAAAACGTGGCGGAAACGTCGGGGAGTGTTGTAACAGAATCATTGTTTCATAACACATGGAAATTGAAATATTGTTTTATTGATTAAATGAACTCATTGTTTTAATACAATTAAATAAATACAACTATGATCTTCCAAGTATTAAAGTTGCTAAGGCACGAGTCCATCCTAAATGTAGCATGTATCAACAATCATTCAAGACAGCACCTGAAACATGTGTAAAAATAGGTACGTCAGCATAAAAATGCCTGTGAGATACATAGGTTTTGTGAATATAGGATTCATGACTTATAAGTTTAGAAAGAGTTGTTCAACAAAAGTCAGTCATGATCCTTGTAAAATGTTTTGTTTTATAAATCATTCGAAAACTGATGGTAAAGTAGATGATACGTAAAAGAGTAATGTAAGGTTAATTGAATAACCAAGTAAAATGAATTTGTATAAGATAAGTTGTTGTAAAACAATGTCTTATGAAAAGTATGTATTTGTATAAAATGTTATATGACTTAAATTGAAATGATTCAAATAACGCTACGATATGTAATACCATACAAACACTTATATATAGGAAGTACCAGCGGCGTATCCACCATGCTTGAATCATATTACACATGCCTCGTTACTTAAGTCACTTACGCAAACCAAACCACCAATATAGAATGTTCATGTTTAAACCAATAGTCTAATGTTATTGTATAACTCAAGTTAAATGTAAACCATGTAATGTATAAACAAAAGTTATGTATGGTATGTAAAATGAGATTTCTTAAACCACAAGTAAAAATGTACAAAACAAAGTGTTTGAATAAATCAAAAGTTATGCTTTGTAAAATAATGTAAGGTTAAACGAATAACCTTATAGTAGCATATTAAAAGTATACTTTGGATTTGTAAATAACATATTAAAAATATGTTTTGGTTTGTTGATAAAATATATATGTTGGTTCTGTACAATACCACACATGAGAGTATATCAAACTATACTTTTTGGGAGTATATCAAAATATACTTTAAAGGAGTGATTTAAGAATTCATTCAGACCTAGTGCATCAAACTACACCTTTGAGACTATAAGGATACCACAAAGGAAGTCCCTATTTGGATGGAGAAATAAATTGGTTTCAGACATTCCATGACAACAGGAATTGGGTGTCTAGCCCTATAGCGCTATATCATACTACCAATCGGACTGGTGAATGTATAAAATAAGTACAATCCAACAATTAATCTTATAATCTTTGAAAAATTAGTGTTCAAACCATAAATAATCATTCAGTTTGTCAAAAGATAAGCACTAACATGTATAATCAATTTATACTTTGAAATCATGAACATAAAAAAAAAATAAGTACACTTGCTTCACCCCAAAACATTGAAAACAGTAAAAGAGGGAACTATGTACTCACTTGAGATTGCCTTGAAGTCCTTGTATAACAACCAAACAATGCTAGAGATCACGGATATCAAACGGCACCTAATATAGGTAACTATGTTAATATACCGGACCTAAATCGGAGGATTAGATAGGATGAGGGTTCGTAAACCAAACGAGTATGGAGACTCGTGTAATATGGTTTAACAAAGCCCACATACTAAAATGAAACCTAACCTAAGTGCTTACGACCCATTACGACCCGTTTAGGTAGCTTATGCTACCTTAACGCGTCGTTCGCGTAAAACGCGTTTGGAACGCCTAACATCGTGACCATAAGGTATAACCTCGGAAGGTTATTCCCTATACAGTTATGGTTACCTAATGTGTTTGGTCGCATCCTAATGATCGACCAAATGGGTCGGGTTCGAAAATATAAGCGATTGTTTAGATCGCTTATCTTACAACCCTATATAAGCACTATACTAAAAGTGACGAGCTAAGCATGTTAACACATGCTTAACTAAGTTTAGAAAACAGGTTTGGTATCAAAACAAACGGTTTTGATACCCACGAGTAGTTTGGTTACAAAATACCCAAGAATGCACATTTTGGCCAAAACTACGACTCGTCACTAAGCCTAGATAATGTGGTAATCAGTAGGTATAGTCACTATGGACTATAACCATCGTGATCACGCTCACGTTATGAAGTTCCAATGAACTTCGTGTTGACCATTAGCTGGTCAACGCAGAAAGTCAAACAAAGTTTGACTTTAGCACTCGAAAAGCGATAAAAGAACGAAAGAACACTTACGAAGGGTCCCCGAAAGCTAATCTTGATCCAGGAGATCAGGTATGAAGCAATGGCATCAACTTAGCGCTCTTTGATTAGATTTTTGGGTTTAAACAAGAATGGGGGGGGGTATTTATAGGATATGCAAGACCGTTAGGATCGTTTCTTGAATATCGTGCCTTGATCTCATTCGTACACTTGTCAAAATGTTGTGGTACCAAAATGTGACCCCAACCCAGAGATTGTGAAGAGGCATTGCCCCTTGGATGCTTGAAAGGCCATTTTCAGCAAGAAAAACGAGTTTCTGCATCTGCAGGGCTGACGCGGGCCGTGTAAAGGTTGCCCCTAGGCTTACGCGGGCCGCCTAGAGGTTCTGATCAGAAGCTAAGTTTCAAAAATGACAGTTTAGGTCCCTATTATGGTTTAAGGCCATTTCTGACACGTTCAAGGCCCGTTAAGCCATCTTTAAGGCCCTAAAATGATGCCTAAACATTGAGGACATGAAACATGCTCAAAAATATGTTGGATGTCGGTTCGTTTGGCCATACGATCGCGATGTTCGCTTAATTACGACGGAATGCGCATAAGTGCGAAAAACGATCCAAATTGCGCGACGAATGGATTTTTGACAAGCCATACATTAAAACATAATATTATAATGCTTACATAAATTTTTGGATGTCCGGATGTATTCAGAACGTAAGTTATGCGCGAAAGTGCAAACTTGTGCACTTTATGACGCTTTTAGTCCCTGAATAACCCAAAAGTTTATTTTAGCACACCGAACCCCTCAAAGCCTATTTCTAAGCTATGTGAAGGATATTTATGGTATGTTTAACTCATGGTCATGTTCTGGAATGTCTGTTACAGTTCAAATCGGCATACTTTCGCAGTTTGTCGAATTTAGTCCCTGTAAGCGATTTAACTTGATTTTGTCATACCAAAGCCTTCAAAACTTATTTCTAATTTATGTAAAGGTTATTTAAGGTATGTTAAGCCTATTTCACTATCCCGGAGTGTTTGTTGCATTAAACTGATTATATTTACGCATCAGTGCGCGTATAACCTTCTAGAAAGCGATTTAGAGCCCGAAATCGAACAAGAATTGATATGTGCAAATAATACACGTTATTGTACAAATCCCAAGTATGAAATACAATATCTCATTGGTTTAGTATTTGTTTGATGGTCGCAGTGACCCAGGTGTCACATAGGCAACAACAGATGTTGGCAACAGTAGCAAGTCAAACAACCGTTAGATCAGCATATGATGATATAGAACAGATGTTCTCTTTTGGCAAACTTTAACTTTGACAGATCTATACACTAACAGAAACTGATACAACATCAACATAATCTAATTAAACTCAGAGATAATTTCACTTCTACATCAAAAGTACCGATCTGCAATAATCAGATGATATTAAAAATTACATAATAATACTTATTCAGCTTAAAATTACTATGAAATTTTAAAATCTAACAACAAAACGAAGAAATTTACGAACCTAACAGCAAAAATTTAGTGCTTTTAGCTTAAAATTTAGTGCTTTTAGCTTTAAACTCCATCAATATTTATCTTCGACAATCACCATGAACTCCACGGAAGTATGAATGCATCAACATCAGGTTTCTAGAAACCTGATCTCTTGTGAACAGACCAAGATGCAGTACATGAAAACACTTCTTCAGCTGTTGAAGAGTAGCCCTGTCCTCATATACTTAATCCTTAACTTGCTTCATAAAGAGTTGCTTTAAACCAAACTTTATGCTTCTTTTAATACTGTTGGTGCACTGATGTCTGTTAACTTCGTCTTTATTGAGTCTTGTAATTTACTAGATAGATCAGGGCACGGAAATCGAGAAATCAAGTTTATAGGTAATTCCGCATGGAATTATAATTTCGTATGGAACAGTAATTTCGCATGATCTGGTAATTCTGCGTGAGTTAATTCTATACGAAATTAAGTTTCACGTGAACTTTTCATACGGAATTACGTGCCCATAAATACCTGTTGCCCATGTTCATTTCATACGGAATTACAGTGTGTGTTTTGAGAGCCGAGGTGCTGCCGGATTGTTATCTGATTTGTAAAAGCTCAGGAAATCAATTGAAGAAGTTAATTAGAAAGGAACAAGCTGTTTTACGTCATTTACATTGATTCCGCCTTTGTATTTGATGCTGAACTCATCGGATTGACTCGTTAGGGTCACACGACGATCCAACAAGTGGTATCAGAGCTCAGGACGAGGAGTTCATACCAATTCAGCTTGATTTCGCCGGATTCTCTCACTTCTACTCCTTCTTTTCTGATCTGAACTAGTTTGAACGGACAAAATGGCCTGAAATTCACATATATCACGCGGAACATACTTTTAACTAATCCTTGAAAGAATTGAACTAAAATTCTATCAAAATTTGATAAAAATTGTAATTCCGCTTGAAATCAGATTCGAAAATGCTGACGTCATACTAATTCCATTCGAACTGAATCATTAATTCTGCACGGAATTAACCATATAGTACTTAATTTCGCTTGACAAGGACTAACAATCTCAAACGAAATCTAATTCCGTTTGAAGTGACCAAACGAAATTACTAATTTCGTTTCAAGGTGCTAATTTCGTTTGAAGTTGAACTAATTCCGCACGGAATTAGTCATTGCTTGGTAATTTCGTTTGAAGTGTGAAAAAGCTATTTTGTTTGAAAGTAATCCCGTTTGAAAGGGGTTATTCCGTTTGAAGTTCATAATTTCGTTTGAACTAATTCCGTTTGAAAACTGTTTTTCAAAATTCCAAATTTTTTCTAAGTGTTTGTTTATTGTTTCAGGTATTTGAAAGATGGATGATTTCATGAATCCTTTCAGTGATATGTTTGCTTTTACTGGTGGTTTGGGAGATGGCACATCAAACAATACAAATGAAACTACACCAACACCAAGTGCAAAGAAAACTCTCAATGATGCTTTGAGTGTAGAGAGTGCCTATGGGACATACAACAAACCTCCCAAACTGATGGCGATTGAAGATTACAACAGGTGGGCTACAAGGTTTGACGAGTGGCTTCAAGCTTTTACATATCCAAGCTGGAAGAGTTTAAAGATTGGTTACATTAGAGGATCACGGTTTAGTGAAAGCTTGACAGATAATGATGAGATTGAAAGATATATTGCTGAACAAAAGTGCATCGCATTGATTCATCAGTCTGTGATAGATGATATAATTTCGTTGATTGAATATGAAAATTCAAAAGATCTTTGGGAGAAACTGAGGGTAAAATGTGTAGGTAGTGCTGAGATAGTCAAAAACAAAAAGAAACTATTAAGAAAAGAGTTTGATTTGTTTGGTTGTTTAAAGAACGAGTCTGTTTCCAAGATGATTGAGAGATTCGGGCATCTGAAATTGGAGCTGGCAAGACATGGAATCACTTATACTCAAGATGAGTTTGTCAACAAATTGTTTGACTCGCTGCCAAATGAGCAAGAGTGGAAATACTTTGCTTTGATGTTAAAGAACACCATCAAGCCGCCAGAAGTTTTGACAGTGGATCTGCTTATCAAAAGACTGGAGAGTCATGAGTTAGAGATCAAGAAATCCAGCAAAGTCAACAATTCATCTTATCAGCAGAATGTGGAGCTGTATTACAGAGGAAGCATGATTCCGAAATCTGCATCACCAAAGGCAGCATTTTCTGCAGAAAATTCAAACACTGTGAATCATGAAACTCCTAACAGTGGCTATCATGGTGGTTCATCATCAAGTACTTCAAATCAGTCTGCATCAAAGAATTTGTTTCAATGCAACATTGCTGTGGATCTGAAGAATGCTCAAAATTTCAGTGAAGAATCTGCGAAACAGCAAATGGTGTTCTTAGCCTCTATGTTAGAATCGTACGAGAGTCTCGTGGCGGGCAAGATTGGAAACACTAACCTGACAAAGGAAGATTATGACCAAATCGATCCGGAAGAGATAGAATTGATCGATATCAGGTGGTGTATGGCCAGTGCAGTCCGGAGAGCGCAACGTTTCATGGAGATTACTGGAAGACATTCAATTGGTGGGTCGTCGACCAAGTTAGGTTTTGATAAGTCAAAGGTCACGTGCTTCAGGTGTAAACAAAAAGGACATTTCAAATGTGAATGTCGAAACGCTCCTGCTGATGATACTGCAAATCCATTCCGTGAGGATTACTACAAAAGAGCGATCTATCATCAGAATAAATCAGAACCGCCCAGAATGAAGCAGCTTGAGGATGCCCCCAAAGAAAAATCAAGAGCTCTTGCTATCATTCATGATGACGAAGGTTTTGATTGGAGTGAATTGCTACCAGAGGAAGATGCAGTAGGATACGCTTTCGTAGCAGAAAAGATTGTTCCTTACAAAGACACCAGAAATGAAGAAGAAAAATACCTCAGTAGAAAGGCTAGAGCAGATTACAAGATGATTAGATTATCAAAGGTATTCAGTGAAGCCAAGAGAGCAAAGAGATGGGATGCTGATAGAGAATGTTACCTTGATCCTCAAGGAAACATTGCTATTGATACGAAAACTCTTAGTCTAGAGGATTTCATTAAGGAATTTGCTGAAGAAGAAGAAGAAGAAGCCTTACAGAGAGAATGGTGGGGAGGTGGAGAAGAAAAAGAAAAAGAGAAAGAGTCGCAGTCTAAGAAGATTGATGATAGGATTATTGATACTTCACAAGAATTCACTGCTGAAAACTTAGGGACAATGGCTGATAAAGTGCTTGCTGCTAAGGAACTTGAGGTAGACTCTAAGTCTGAAACTAAGTCTAAAAGCGAGGTCAGTCCAAACGTTTCAACAAGAGAGTCAGGTAAGAAAGTCAAAGGTGATAGTGACTGCAAAAGTTGCATGAAAAACTGCAAGTTTTGTAGTACACTCACTTACCTTAGTGATGCAAAGGTTGAAGAACTAGCAACAAGAGTCAGAAAGGTTGAAGATCAGATTCTAGACCGTGATAAAATGCTAAAAGCTTCAAATGATCGAGCTAAAAATTTAACTGAGAAAGTTGAAAATGATAAAATTGAAGTAGAAAGAATTAGGAAAGAGAATGAAAAGCTAATTCACGAAAATCGTCAACTCTCAGAAAATTTTGACAAACTAAAACGAACGGTAAAAGATTCTGATGAAAGAAACGGTAAAACCAATAAAGAAAATGAGCATTTAACTTTAGTTCTTAAATACAAAGAAGAGCAAATCAACCAACAACTGGATGAGATTGCTAAGTTGAAGCTTCAGTTTAAAGAAGCTAAGATTGAGAATGAGCGCATCAATCTGAAGTTAACCAGTTACAACTCCGCAAGCTTTGTTTTACAACACATTGTTCCTAAACCCATCGGGAAAAACAAAGCAGGCGAAGATGTTTACTCGGATGGAACTGGGGTTGGGTATCATCAAGTTCCACCGCCAGTGTTAAACAATTTTTCAAAGAAAAAATCCGGGTTGGTTAATGATGAAGATGAAACAAATGAAATAAAACTTCCAGAGTCAATTGATGTTACATTTTCTTCATCTGATGATAGTGTTCAGACTGAGATTGTTACAAGCATGGCTGAAAATGTTTTGAAGTCTGATAGTGATTCAGTTGAGGATGAAGAGTGTTTTCTGAACAATTACATTCCGAAACCTAAATCCAAAAACAACTAAAATGAAGAACCTGCTCTTGTCATGTACAAGATGTCGGGATCGGATAAGTTGTATTCGGATTTTGAGTTTCCTCTGGAGAATGTTAATGTTGCTAAATTGACAAATGTTTTCAAACTGGTTGAAATTGATTTGTCTGAAGTAGAAGGTTTGAATCAGACAAAGAGGCAAATGAATTTTGAGAAAGATGAAGCTTACTATAAAAAACCTGTTGTTCCACCACGTTTTTATAACAACAATCAAAACAGATGGTCGGGTGGTTATCAGGGTGGTAAGAATTATCAGAAAAAGAATGTTCAAAACAAGAAGTTTGTCGAGAAAAAGGTATTTGTTTCAAGTTCATGTTCACTTTCTGATGAGGAATCTAAAATTTTTTCAAAATCAAACAAAGAGTTCTTTGAGAAGAAAGTTTCACAGCCTCAGTCCGAAGGCACAAGTCGGGTAGTTGACACCCGTATATGCTTCAAATGCAATCAAGTTGGACATATTGCACGAAAGTGTTCCAACTTGAAGCCTAAGACTGAAGTTGTGATGAATCCAAGGAAGAAAGTTGATGTGAAGGGAAAAGCTCCATTGGTTGTTGAGAAAAAGGTTTTGAAAAATGAAAACACCAAAATCAAAACTGAACATGTGAAGAATGTGGTAACTAAAAATGACAAATTTTACACACGGGTTGCATCGTCTCAACAAACATGGAAGCCAAAAGTGGTTGAAATGAAATCAAGTGTTCCAAAACCAAAGGTTTCTGAGATTGAAAAACAATCATCTTCTACCACACCGGTAAAGATGGATGTACCTTTGGATTACTATGAGAAACTTGAAAACTCAAAATCCATGGTTTCTGAAAAGAAAAATGTTCAAAAGAAAGACCAACCATCTGGTCAACCTTAGAAAGATGACTTTTTCTTATATAAAAAGGTTGAGGTTGGGTCTGAAGAAAGCTTGAAAATGAATGACAAAAATTTTCCACCTTTAATCCTAAAAAGAACTGTCATTAACGTTGAGTTACCTAAGTCAAAAGAGGCTTGGGTAGCATCCAAATCTAACAAAAGTGTTTGTGGTATGTGCAGGAGCTTCCAAGATCCGTTTCGTGATGGATTATGGATTGTGGAGCTTCTCGGCAGATGACAGGGAAAACAGCCCTGCTGTACGATGTGACAACCCTCACAAATTCAGGTATCCATATGAATTAATTAATACTTAATTAGTGCTTAATTACTGTGCTTGATTACAATTATGATTGAACTTCTTTCTGATTTCTGATACATACATACTCATGCATCACATTTTATACTGTCACTCTATTTATTACACACAAACGATAGTGACAAACTTGATGCACAAAGCACAGTTAGCATAGCGACAGACAATGTCATTGAGGCCAATATGAGCCAGGAATAGAATACTACACTAGTAGGGAGTGTAGGGAGGTGAGGACCATAAAACTGCGTCACTAGATGATAGTTATAGTGCCCGGAAGTGCCTAAAACATACTTTAAGTGCAAAATTCTGCACTAAATACCAAAATTCAGCATTTAACAATGCTAGTAAAGTGAAAAAACTTGGCAAAATAGTCCTAGACACTTTCCAAGGTGTTGGGAATTTAATGTGTTACTAAAAACAATATAAAAGACAATTTAAAGCTTTATTTAGCATTTTAACGGATCAACATCCAACCGAACAACCGGACTTTACCCGGAACATAAAAATATTGCCAAACACATTGTTTTTACTTTTCTGAGCTAGTTAGGGTCCCCGAACACCCTAACACACTTTACATTATAACACACACCTTAATACACTAACTAAGCACTTTAAAACTAACTAGATTGTAACTAGTTCCATTACAACCCAACCCCTACCCCCCCCCCCTACTCGACGGTCATGGTGTGGGGGACATCCCCACCATTCTTTTGATTATTTTATTGAATTGTTGTTGGTTAATTAGAAATATTACATGATGGACTATAGTGAAACTTGATTTATAAATAAACCTAAAGGTTAACCACTCTCTTTCATCACAAACACCTAACATCAACAAAGCTCTCCTCCTCCCTTCTTCCTAGCTCACGACCGCCACCACCACACCACCCTACAACCACCTTCAAGCCATTTCCATGCCATCTACATACATACAAAGGTGCAAGGAGTCCTACAAACAAGCTTGGTGCACTCGGAAGTTCAAGGACCACTCTTGTTTTCTTTTATCCACCACTTTTACGCCTTGTTTCTCCCATAGCCTTGTGCTAGTAGTAAGTGTTCTAAAACTTCATCTTGTTCTTGTATTTAGTGGTTAATATATGATTGAATGGTGAAATATTAAGAAACACTAATGAACCTAATCTAAGTCTTGAACATAAAGGGTAAAGAGTGGATAAAGAGAAGATGTATGGTTAAATCACGTTGATCTTGTGTAGTTATGATATTTGGATGTTGTTTGTTAGTAGAAGTAGGATGGATCATCATCTAGACATGCTAGATCATGTTTAAGAACATGAACTAGCAAGATGTACATGTTAGAGTTATGAAGGATGATGAAACCATCCATAAATGAACCCTGAACTTGAATAAATGTAATTTTTCTTGAAAAATAAGGTTATAAACATGTAGATCTAAAGATCTACAAGTGGTTTTTCGGGAGAACCAAGTGAAAAATACTAGTTTTGTTAAAACCCGGATCTTGTATGAACTAAAAGCATTTTTGGTAAATAAACAAGTGTATGAACACTTGTGTAACAAGAAAATTTAACAAAGAAATATTTTTGGAAAACAAGACTAGAAGTTGTGAAACTACATATTCTTTAAAAATAAAGTTTTTTTTAGGAAACTAATCTTATTTTTAAAGATAACAAGACCTACTAAGTGTGTTAGTAACTTACTACATATTTTTACAAACTTTCAAGTTCATAAGTTTATGGTTCATGTTTATTTTTGTCAAAGTCGATGATTAAAAATTGTATCTTTTTGATTGTTAAATTGTTTGATGATTTTAAAAAAGAAAATGATTAAAAGCATGGACACCTCCATTTACAGAGGAAACTCTGGCGAAATTTTTCTAGAAATATAACACTTAGAAATATTTTTCTAACAAGCGTTTATAAATATATTTTTAACTTGGTTTTCAAAATAAACTTCGCCATGATTTTTAATACAAGAATACCAAGTACTGGATGTGGATTTTCGTAAATAAAATTTATTTAATATATATTTTGAATATATATTTTATAATAAAACGCTTGTGTGATTGTTTGTTACTTTGTGAACTAGATATATTATTTTTAGGGTAAAAATAATATAACTTGAAAAAAATCCTAAAAATTACGACTCCAAAATAATACCAACGCTCTCACAAAATAAATATTTAAATTACACAAGTATTGTTACAACGCGAAAACGCTGAAGCGTAACTTATGTAGTATTTTTGAAAAATACTCTTATACGTATATTTTTGGTAGAATATTATTTTGGAAAACTTATGAAATAAAATATAATATTTTTGGGAAAAATATATATATTTTGGAAATTAAAACATTTTAAACAAGTGATTAAAATATATTTTTCAAGTGAGACTTAAAAATATATTTTCGGAATTATAAAGCATACATGTATTAAAACCCCCGTCCTTGGGAAGAAAATATACTTATAAAATAATTAAGAAGTGTGAACACGAAATAGTTGTCTAACTATTTCCCAAAAACGTTAAACCTTAAGCCAAGGCACGACCCATCCGTCTAATAGGGATTAGTACGTGTAGGTCGTCACGCAGCAGATAGAGTTGGAGATTGACGTTTTTGGATACGCACTTCTGTGAGTTCATGTCCCCCCTCTTTCTCTTTACTGTTTTCAGTTTTATACTTCGGGGGTGAAATACATGCAACGATTATTACAAACATTTATTACATGGTATGGTTAGCGTAGGGAGGGTTTATACTACTAGATCATGTGAGGGGTGGGCAATAACACTTGAGACCATTAATCCTCGTTGTAGGACCGAGGGACACAAGAGTGATAGATCTATTTGGGTGTAGCGAGCCCACACCCGTGAGGCCGGGGAGGCCCATAGAGGTGACTGTGCCTTACAGCCGAAGCCCGGTAACAAATTTGCTAGGTTTGAGTTTCCCTGCACTTTCTCACACATACCAGTGGCTTTGCAACCCATTGGTGATCTCTTTTTCCTTATTGCTACATACCAGGGACTTTTATACATACTTTAAAGGTTTATTCATTCTCACTTTTACATGAACTCGCTCAACTTTTTGTTGATTTTTCAAACTACATGTATTTCAGGAAATTAGTGGATCTGGCAAGGTATGCAATCACGTCAAGCTGCGTAGGAATAATGATGTCATCCGAGTTTAGGAAGTGTGACCTTTGCCTGGACGGGTCACAAGTCTTAAACTGTGTTTTTATTTCATGTCTTTGTCATGTCGTATGAACATCTTTTAATTTATGTCTTGGTTGTATTTTGTCGTTGTGTCGACTTTTAAAAACAATGTTGTCGTGTTTATTTTAAAAACTTGAATGAATGGATGAACATCACGGTTTTATTTTCATATAACATTGTTGTGATTATGCTATGGTATTAACAAGTCACACCAAATAAACCGACGCTTCCGCAAAAGCAGGGTGTGACAGCTTGGTATCAGAGCATTGATCATAGCGAACTAGGATTCTTTCTCGAGTCTAGACTATGATCACTAGGGCTCTCACGAAAACATTTTTACACTGCATACATTATACGTCCAGATCCAGGGCACAAAACATTTTTACGAACAAAAAGTACGAGCACTTTTTCAAAATTTATGGTTCAGTCTTAGAGGCTGTGAAGGTTCATCCCTCGAGGCTGGGAAGGTTCAGTCATGAAGACTGAGGGGCCAATCTTAGAGATTGGGGAAGTTTAGTCTTAGAGACTGGGAGGTTGGTCTTAGAGGCCAGGGAGTTAGTCTGAGAGGCTAGGAGGTTCAGTCTGAGAGGCTGGGAGGATAGTCTAGTAAGACTAGGATAATTACTTGTTTGGTTTATGGTGACTTACATGTTTATTTGATCTTATGTTGATTATTTGTGCATATGTGTGGTTGTGTTACAGACATCATGCCATTATCCTCAGACACAGGAGTATCCGACACACTAGACCCTATGGCGATCGTGTCAGATGACGAGGTTCCGTCGGAGTTGAGCCTGCTGATGGCCTTCCTGCCAGGGATTTACCACTTACGGTGATCCCTGCTCCTATACCGCTTGCTGCTTTTCCAGTCGTAGACATGCCACTCGATGTCGTTCCTGACGACGACATCGATTTGTTCGAGGAGGATCCACCTGAGGCTAACCATGAGGGCGGGGCCCCTATTGTTGCTGACGTCATTCTTCCCATTGCTGAGGCCCCTGCAGAGGAGCTTCCTGTTGGTTCACCTATCCCAGATTCATTTGAGTCTGTGGCGTCTGCATCTTTGCACACTCAGGGAGTGCAGCATCACTCTCCTGACGCCGACCCCGACATGGCGTTATCAGCTGCACCTGCTCCCGCACACGAGTTTGAGTTTGACCACGAGGTCGATGATGATCTTATTCCTGTTTTTCCCCCTGATTTCGATCCTGACCAGGAGATCGAGTTCATTCACCTGGACCAGCCCCTAGAGGCGCCTGTAGCTCCTATTGAGCCTTTGTTTGATATCCCTGCTGATTTCGATATGGATCTTGTTGACCCGGAGCCTGTCATGGCCCCAGAGCCTGTAGTTGTTCCTGATCCTGCACTAAAGCGTGACCCTGTTCATGACGATGCACCAGCCATTGCACCTTTTGTTGATGATATACCCATTGCTGACCCACCAGTTGTTGCTCCACCATTGGTGGATGAGCCTGTTGTTGATGCACCGTTACCCGATCCCATGCCGGTATTGTTTGACCATGCACCTTTTGCTGCTCATATAGATCCACGATATGCCGACACCCGCAACGGGTGGATCGATGACGATGACGATTACCCACCATTTGTGCGACCTGTCACTCCCCCAGTCGCACCCATGTCTGCACCCACTGATATCCCATTGTTTCCCCCACACACCACAGATGCTCACCGCACTGATCTCCCTATTACGTTCGTTCTGGACATTACACTACCGCGTCCTGGAGAGGGGTCATCTAGGCAGCCGCTTGTTTCTGCTCCACCCATGCTGTCATCACCTTTTCCGTTCACATCACAGTTTCCCCATGTTGCACTACCTACTGCACCATCTTTCACTCCATCGAGCGAGCCATTTTTATGGACTACGCCCCCTATCATGCCACTGTCTGATCCGTACCACCCGTACCATGTTGGGTACTCTACGGAGGACATACTTACATCTTTGATGACACAATAGGAGGCATTGACACGTCGTATACAGGAGTTAGAGAGAGCTCCACGACCACCTTGCCATTGTCAGACCCCATTTGCAGCACCGCACACTCCTCGTCCACTTTCACCCAATTCAGACGTCCGTTTCTTGACATCTGAGCAGCAGATAGCATATTTGCTACGCGTCTGTCATGCTTTAGAGGAGGATTGGTTACATATGCGTCGCTTGCTTTTCTCTCGTTTTCCTCCTCCTCCTCCTCCTCCGCCATCAGCATAGGCATTTTGGTTCGACGCAGGTAGACTTTTGGTGACAAGACCGCGATTGTGCAGACTATACAACTCTTGAAGACCGCGTTTTGATGTCATGACTTTTGATGTTAGTTTTTGGTTGTTGTAGATGATTAGATGGTTCGGACAAGGGCGATGTGGCCCTTAGTCACTTTTGATGTACGATACAGATGTAAAACTTGTAAACATTGTATTGTGGTCTTGATTTATGATAGTGCAATCGTAGTATTCTCATTATATGTGTTGTTGGATTGATTGTTTTAATTTTATAACATGAGATGTTATGTGCTTGATGAATGTTATTACGTACGTATACTATTTACTTACTATGGCCTGACCAATGTGAAACATCTTTTAGAAGATGCCACCAAGACGTGACCCGCGCATGCCCACTAATGAGGCAGAACTCCAAGGGATCATTGCTGCAGCTATCGCACAATACGTTGCTTCTCATGCAGAAACGAGTGGAAATATCTCTCACAAACACAGCAATAACAATCCACCCAATGGTAATGTTAAGTCGTTTGAGATATACCATGATACATTTGGATATTTATAGCACGTTCGCTAATACCATTTGTAAATTCTAACGTATGTGCAGGGTGCACTTACAAGCAATTTCTTGATTGCAAGCCCGTGAATTTCGACGGCACAGGAGGTGCTGTTGTGTTTGTTAGATGGGCTGAGAAGACTGAATCTGTCCTTAGAATGAGCAACTGTGCTCCCGAGCAACATGTGACCGACATCTCAGGGCTGTTTCTGGATGGAGCCCTATCTTGGTGGAATTTGCAAGTGCAAACTTTGGGTGAAGCTGCTGCTTATGCGATGTCATGGAATGAGCTGAAGGAGCTCATGAGAAGGAAGTACTGCTCACGTGCTGAAATTCAGAAGCTGGAGACTGAGTTCTGGCACCTAAAAATGGAAGGTCCCAAGATTGCAGAGTATGTTCAGAGATTCCACGATTTGTCCCATGTAGTGCCAAACATGGTCACACCGGCGTTTAAACATATTGAGCGCTTTATCTGGGGATTGGCACCTCAGATCATGAGTATGGTTACCACATCCAAGCCTGCGACAATCACAGAAGCCATTGATCTCAGTGTGGCTCTTACTGAGGAAGCCATTCGTTTGAACAAGTTTTGAGTGACCGAGCAGAAGAAGAAAGAGACTCACGTGGAGTCGTCTGGTGAAAATAAAAGGAAATTTTTGAAATTCAAACAAGGTACAAGCAATGTGAACAAGAAGGGTGAATCAAGCACACCGGCCAGGGCTGCAACCGATGTTGAGAATAAAGGGAAGGGTTATATGGGTACTCTGCCCAAGTGTGACACGTGCCAGCGCCATCATTTTGGACCGTGCCGATTAAGGAAGTGTGAATCATGTGGAAGGAACGGCCACACGAAGGATACGTGTTGGGTTGGGACTGGTGCTGGGCGTGGTGGTAATCGAGGTCATGGAAATGGTAATGGAAACCGCCAACAAGAAGGAAATGGCGGAAATGGAAACCGTGGAAACGTTGCGAATCAAGCTGGGAATGGGAATCGCAACCAAAACAATACTCAAGCTGGAAACGGAGGTGCTAATGGTCAAGGACCCGGATGTTTTAATTGTGGAGAAGTTGGACACTTTAAGAAGGAATGCCCAAAGCTGAATCAAGCCCGTGGAAGAGTGTTCAACATAGGAGCAAGGGAAGCGCGCTAGGATCCCAACGTTGTCACTGGTACGTTCCCTATAAATCAACGCTTTGCATCTGTTCTGTTTTATACTGGTGCCCACTATAGCTTTTTATCGTTAGAATTTAAGAATATGCTTGGGTTAACTGCTAGTAAGTTAGATGTACCGTACTCAATTGAACTAGCTAATGGAAAGCAAGTTGAAGCGAATGAAGCCATTAGAGGATGTGTAATTGAACTGGGAGAACGCGAGTTCACTTTGGATCTACTACCAGTCGAGTTGGGAAGCTTTGACGTGGTAGTAAGGATGGATTGGCTGTCAAGCAACAAAGCCGAGATTGTGTGTCATGAAAAGACCATTCGCATCCCAATAGAAGATGGAGAAACGATCGTGATTAACGGAGAGAAGCACGATACGCCTCTGAGAATTATTAGCTGTCTGAAGGCTAGGAAGTGCTTACAAAAGGGATGTGTTGCCTTCTTGGCACACATCGTGGATAAAGAAGCTGTGGAGCCAAGGATTGAAGACATCCCAGTAGTAAAGGAGTATCCTGAAGTCTTTCCAGAAGACTTGCCAGGATTGCCACCTCAAATGCAAGTTGAGTTCCACATTGGCTTAGTTCCAGGGGCCGCACCTGTGGCTAAGGCACCCTACCGACTTGCGCCTTCGGAGATGCAGGAGTTGTCGACGCAACTTCAAGAGTTGTTAGACAAAGGATTCATCAGACCAAGCTTCTCGCCTTGGGGTGCTCCAGTTTTATTCGTTAAGAAAAAGGATGGTAGTTTTCGTTTGTGTATCGACTACCGCGAACTAAACAAGTTGACTATCAAGAATAGATATCCTTTACCGCTAATTGATGACCTATTCGATCAGCTTCAAAGTTCAAGTTTCTACTCAAAGATCGATTTGCGATCAGGTTATCATCAGTTGAGAATTCAAGAGGAAAGTATTCCCAAGACTGCTTTTAGAACTCGATATGGACATTACGAGTTTCTGGTGATGCCGTTTGGGTTGACAAACACGCCAGCTGTTTTTATGGATTTAAAGAACAGAGTTTGTAAACCGTACCTCGACAAGTTCGTGATTGTGTTCATCGACAATATTTTGATCTATTCGAAGATGAAGGATGAGCACGAACAACATTTAAGAGCTATTTTGGAGTTACTTAAAAAGGAGAAGTTGTATGCCAAGTTCTCGAAGTGCGAGTTCTGGTTGTGTGAAGTCCAATCTCTTGGACATGTGGTTAATGGAAATGGAATCCATGTAGATCCAACCAAGATCAAAGCGATAAAGAATTGGGAAACTCCAAAGACGCCAACCGAGATTCGACAATTCTTAGGTTTGGCTGGTTATTATCGAAGGTTCATTGAGGATTTCTCAAAAATCACTCAACCTTTGACTTCCCTCACCCAGAAGGACAAGAAGTTTGATTGGGGAATCAAACAAGAAGAAGCGTTTCAGTTGTTGAAGGACAAGCTCTGTAATGCACCGATCTTATCGCTACCAGAAGGAACGGATGATTTCATGGTATATTGTGACGCCTCGCGTCAAGGTTTAGGATGTGTGCTGATGCAGCGACAGAAAGTTATAGCGTACGCGTCACGCCAGCTGAAGGTTCATGAGAAGAATTATACCACACACGACTTGGAGTTAGGCGCAGTGGTATTTGCGCTGAAGATTTGGCGACATTATTTGTATGGTACGCGATGTAGAATCTTCACTGATCATAAGAGCCTGCAACACATATTCGACCAGAAGGAGCTAAACATGAGGCAAAGACGCTGGGTCGAATTGTTGAACGACTATGACTGCGAGATCAAGTATCATCCAGGGAAGGCGAATGTGGTCAATGATGCCCTAAGTCGGAAGGAAAGGATCAAGCTCATAAGGGTTAGGGCTCTAGAGATGATTGTCCAGACAGATCTCTCTCTGCACATTCGTGCCGCGCAGAGAGAAGCTATGAAGGAAAGGAATGTTGAGGAAGAATATCTCCGTGGGATGGAGAAGCAGTTGATACCAAATGTGACAACCCTCACCTAATCAGGTATTCGTACGACTTAATTAATATTTAATTACTGCTTAATTACTGTGCTTGCTTGAAATTGTGGATAAACTGCTACCTGAATACTGATACATGTACTTACCTGCATCATACTTTATTTGCTATCATGCCATTATTTACATACAGAACTCTAGTGACAACCTTGATGCACAAAAGCACAGTAGCACAATGAACGGATAACCCATTTAACATGTTGATATAGCCAGCACCAGGCAGTCACTGCCTCTAAGGCCTGTATGAGCCAGGAAGAGATTACTACACTAGTAGAGAGTGTAGGGATATGAGGGTTGTAGAACTGCGTCACTAGGTATAAGTTATAGTGACCGGATGTTCCTAAAACGTACTTTAAGTACAAAATTCAGCACTTTAAATAAAAATTCAGCTTTTAGCCAACTAATAAAGTGCCAAAACATGAGAAAAATAATACTAGACACTTTCCAAAGTGTCGGGAATAAGTTGTGTCACTAAAAATAGTATCTACGACACTTTAAAGCTTTGTTAAGCACTTTAACGGATCCCTATCCAACCGAACAACCGGACTATACCCGGAACATAAAAATATTGCCATCAACATTGTTTTTCTTTTTTCTGAGCCAGTTAGGGTCCCCGAATACCCTAACACCCGCTATAATGCATAACATACTAGTAAATGGTTTAACCTCCTAATTATCTAACTAATTCTTACCTATTTAGTTGAAATCTAACCAAAGACCCCCCCCCCAACCGAATTCGGTCACCATATGGTGACACCTTTGTCCTTGGTTGAATATTATAATCCTAAATGTCTAATATCTTGGTGACATAGTAACCTTTGGTTAATTGTGAAGGAATTGTCTATAAGTAACCACCAAGATCCATCATATTCATTTAACACTTAACAAAACATCACACTACTCTCTCCTCTCTTGCTCACTTTCGGCCGAAGACAAAAGCACACACACACCCACCTTTCGATCTTGATCAAGCCATTCCATACATCTACAAGGGTTAAGGATTGCGTATAAGGAAGCCCGGTGCACTCGGATTGTGAAGGACCTCGCTACATTGCTTTTATCCACTCATATTCCGACTAGTTTCTTCCCTAGCCTCGAGCTAGTAGTAAGTGACTCTAAACGCCTTCTTGATCTATTCTAAAGTGGTTAATGTGAACTTTGTCGGTTAAAAGTCATGAACATACAAGATGACATATTAAAAGTTAACTAAAATGTTAAACATGTTGGATAAAAGCTATAGAGATGTGTAAAACTTGTAAGACTTGTTTTATTGTGATTATTTAGTGTTGATCTATACTAGTAGTAGCTCGGATCGTCATCTAACCCGGCTAAGTCATGTCCATCAAACATGACCTAGAGTATGTTTAAGTGTAAAAGGGGTTAAATGATGAACACTACTACATACCAAGCATGAACTTGTGTAAAGACGATCTTTCTTATGAAATAGACTTGTAAACTAGTAGATCTACGGATCTACAAGTGGTATTTTCGAAGAACCAAGTGTCAAGTGAAATCATGTCTTCTAAACTGGATCTTTACTAAATAAAGGTGATTTTTGTGAACACACGAGTGTGTAGACACTTGTGAAACAAGAAGTTTTGACAAAAGAACTATTTTTGTAAATGTTGACAAGAAGTTGTGGAAATATATTTTCTTTAAAAATGAGACTCTTAAGCAACTGAGTTGATTTATACAAAGATCCACTAAGAGTAATGGAAAATTTCTACATATTTTGGATAAACCACAAGTTCATGTATTTTTGCGATTTATATCTAATTTGACTAGTTTGATGGTTTGAATATTGTTTATTGTTGATTGAGAAAATTGTTGATTTGAATTTTAAAAGAAAATGACACGCTTGAAAGCGTGGCCACCTCCAGTTACAGGGGAAACTCTGGCGAAATTCTTCCAAAAACCTAACACTTGGAAATATTTTCACCACAAGTGTTATAAATATGTTTCTAACTTGTTTGCAAAAATGTAAATTTCACCACGATTTTATTTACAAAATTTCTAAGTGTCGGAGGTGGGATTTTCACAAAATAAAACTTGGAAAATATATATTTAGTATATATTTCATAACAACACTTGTGAAATTTTTATGATTATTTTGTGAACTAAACAAATATTATTTTTAGGGTAAAAATGATATTACTGAATATTAACGACTCCAAAATAATACGAACGTCTTCACCATAAATAATAAGTTACAACGGTATAATTGTTACCACCCGATCTTATTCCGTAACTTACGTATTTTCAGAAAATACTCATAAACGCGTATTTTGACAAGAGTATTATTTTGGGAAAAATTGTAGGGATTAAAATATAATATTTTTAGGAAAAATATTTATATTTTGGAAGTAAAGTATTTTTGATTAATGAAATAAAATATATTTTATTAAGTGAGACTTAATAATATATTACGAAAATTCACGTACGCACATGTATTAAAACCCCCATCCTTGGGAAGGAAAATATTTACCAAATATTTGCAAAGTGTAAACACGAAATAGTTGTCTAACTATTTTCCAAAAACGTTAAACCTTAAGCTAAGGCACGGCCGTCCGTCTAATAGAAGTTAGTACGTGTAGGTCGTCGCACAGCAGATTGATCAGGAGTTTTCTTGATAGAGACGCACCACTATGAGTTCATGTCCCCCTTTTCTCTTAACTGTTTTCAGTTTTTCTAAACTGCGGGGGTGAAATACATGTTACTATGATTACAAGTACTTTATACATGTTATGGTTAGCGTAAGTAGGGTTACTACTTAGATCATGTGAGTGTGTAGGCGCAACTTGAGGCCATTAATCCTCATTGTAGGACCGAGGGACAGTAGCGGTAGATCTATCTGGGTGTAGCGAGCCCAGCCCCAGGCCCAGCATAACGGACCTCGGGGTGACTTTGTGCCCAACGCCAAATCCGCTAGGTTTGAGTCTACCTACTTGTACTTCACACATATCAATGGCCTTGCAAACCATTGGTGATCTCTTTTTTTTCCTTATTTGCTACATACCAGGATTTTTATACATACAAAGGTTTTATTACTCACTTACACATGAACTCGCTCAACAATTTTTGTTGATTTTTCCAACTTACATGTATTTCAGGGAACTAAAAGATCTGGCGCGGTATGTTACGTTTTCCCGCTGCATAAGAGTTACGAGGTCATCCAAGTTTAAGGGGTGTGACTTTTTCCTGGACGAGTCACAGTTGTTAAACTGCGTTTATTTCATGTTGATGTTTGTGTCTTCTGAACAATGTTTTATGTTATCAGGTTGTAAACTTCTGTTGCATGAGTCAACGCCTTAAGACAATGTTGTGTTACTTTTGTTTTAAAACTTAAATCAATGGATGATCTTGCATGGTTTTATTTTCATATAGCTTTGTTATGATTAAGCTATGGTATTAAGAAGTCACACCAAATTAACCACGCTTCCGCAAAGCCAGGGTGTGACAGCTTGGTATCAGAGCTCTGATCATAGCGAACTAGGATTCCTTCTTGAGTCTAGACTATGATCACTAGGGCTCTCACGAAAACATTTTTACACTGCATACCACTTAAGTCCAGATCCAAAACGTTTTTACAAACAAATGTTGAGCACATTTTATTTATTATTTATAGGCTCTGTCTGGGAGGCTGAGGCTCGGTCTGGGAGGCCGAGGCTCGGTCTGGGAGACCCAGGTAGTTGTCTAGTGGGACTAGGGAGTCAGTCTGAGAGGCTGGGATAATTGGCTGTTGGGACTAGGAAGAGCAGTCTGGGAGGCTAGTGGGACTAGGAAGAGCAGTCTGGGAGGCTGGGAGGCTAGTGGGACTAGGAAGAGCAGTCTGGGAGGCTGGGAGGCTAGTGGGACTAGGAAGATCAGTCTGGGAGGCTAGTGGGACTAGGAGAACTATTTGATTGCTTAATTGGTGACTAATGTGTTTATCTGACTATATGATTGATTATTTGTGCATACTTGTGTTTATGATACAGACACCATGGATTCATCAGGCACTGGTGAGTCGGACACTACGGGTCCTATGCCCATCGTATCAGACGACCGAGAGTCATCGGAGCATGAGGTACACAATTCAGATGTTACCAGCACGGATGAGGATGATTTTTAGCCCTTCGCGCTACCCGATGTTGTCGACGAGCCCGCTGATGGCCCTTTTGCCGGGGATTTGCCGCTCGTGGAGATCCCTGCCTTTATACCTATTGTCGCTTATCCTGTTCTTGATACGCTCCTCGACGCCGACGCTGATGACGATGTCAATTTGTTTGATGACGAGCCCCTGGAGGATGATATTGAGGGCGAGGCCCTTATAGCCGATGGTGGTCTTTTGTTGCTCGCAGATGCTCCTGCTGAGGGGTCACCTGCTCATTCACCCGTCCCAGACTCTTTCGAGTCTGTGGCCTCTGTACCATCACACACTCAGGATGCGCAGCACTATTCTCATGCCTCAGATCCGGATAGAGCATCATCTGCTGCCCCTGCCCCGAGCTACGCCTTCGATCACGACCTTGATGAGGATTCTGACCCTGTCTTTCCACCTGGGTTTGACCCAGACCAGGAGATTGAG
Organism: Helianthus annuus; assembly: GCF_002127325.2. Classification (NCBI taxonomy): domain Eukaryota; kingdom Viridiplantae; phylum Streptophyta; class Magnoliopsida; order Asterales; family Asteraceae; genus Helianthus; species Helianthus annuus. The sequence goes on from NC_035448.2 coordinate 103,559,143, forward strand.
TTTATACCCCTGGATCAGCCTATGGAGGACCCGGTTGACCCAGTTGACCCTGTTGACCCTGCGTTTGCTGACCACGCAGATTTTAAGATGGAGTTCGATGACCTAGAGCCTGCCATGGCCCCCGTGCCGGTAGCCGCTCCTGACCCTGTGTTTGAGCATGACCCTATACATGCTGGCGTACCCATTGTTGACCCTGTGATTGCTGATCTACCCGTTGATGATCACCCTGTTGATGCTCCACTATTGGAGCGTGATCATGTTGTTGCTGCTGCTCAGGCTGATGCCCCTCTCATCACTGATGTACCCGCTGAGCCTGTTGTTGTCGCTCCTCTTCCTGATCCTGTTCCTTTGGAGCCCGATCATGCCCTCTTCGCGACCCATATTGATCCCCGTTATGCGCACACCCAGAATGGGTGGATTGATGCTGATGATGAGCTCTCATCTTTTCCCCCACATACCACTGATGCACGTCACATGGATTTCCCTTTCGTTCGCTCAGAACACACCTTCAGCTCGACCTGGGGAGGGTTCCTCGACTCATCCCTTCGGCCATGTGCCGACATCTGTCCCAGTTATACCACAGTTTTCTTCTTCTATTCCCCCTGTTCCACCATTTTCCGTGCCACCATCCGACCCCTACCATCCTTTTCATATGGGGTATTCTATTGAGGACATTCTTATGCCTTTTGTTGTCCAGCATGAGGCACTCACCCGGCGTATACAGGAGCTCGAGAGAGCTCAGCCACCGCCATGCCAGTGTCAGGGCCAGACCCACCCTGCTATTTCGCAGCTCCCTCGACCGTTGTCACCGGACTCTGCTGCACGTCTTTTGGCACTGGAGCAGCAGATGGCTTCCTAGTTGCGTTTCCAGCGAGCCATTGAGGAGGACTGGCTCCATTTGCGTCGTTTGTTCTATTCCCATTTTCCCCCTCCTCCACCGCCATCAGTGTAGAGCTCTTTAGTACAGCACGGGTCGACTTTGGTGAGAAGACGGCGATTGCTCTGACCGCACAGTTTTTTTGGAGACTGCATTCTGATCCCGACTTTTGTTGATTATGTATATGGATGTATTGACACTGATTTGATATATTTTTGGACTGGGGTGATGTAGCCCTTAGTCGTTGATGTTGTATGACACTATTATGTACATGTACACTTTACCATGTGGTCTCGATTTATGGTAATGCAATCGCAGTATTCTCATCATATATGATGTTTTGATTGATTATTTATGTTTTATAACATGGGATGTTGTGTGATGGATATATTTATAACATGGGATGTTGTGTGATTGATATAATTGTAACATGGGATGTTATGTGATTGGTCTATTTATAACATGAGATGTTATGTACTATTACTATCATTATATACGTACGCTTTACTATGGCCTGACCCACGTGAACACATCGTTTAGAAGATGCCGCCGAGACGTCAAACGCAAATGCCTACCAATGAGGCAGAGCCTCAGCAACTCATCGCTGCTGCCATCGCACAGTACGCCGCCTCTCAAGGAGGGACTAGTGGAAGTAATTCGGGCAATACTGGCAACAACAATCCGCCCCATGGTAATACTAAGTCATTGAGACATACCATGATACAATTGGATATCTCTAGCAAGGATGCTAATGCCATTCATGTGTTGTAACGTATGTGCAGGGTGCACCTACAAGCAGTTCCTAGACTGCAAACCTGTCAACTTTGATGGCACCGGAGGTGCTGTCGCTTTTGTTCGTTGGGCCGAGAAGACGGACTCAGTTCTCCGCATGAGCAAGTGTGCTCCAGACCAGCAAGTTACCTACATTTCGAGGCTATTCTTGGACGGAGCCCTGTCCTAGTGGAATTTACAAGTCCAAACACTTGGCGAAGCCGCTGCATACGCAATGACATGGAACGAGCTGAAAGAGCTCATGCGCCGAAAGTATTGCTCTCGCGCTGAAATTCAAAGGTTGGAAACTGAATTTTGGCATTTGAAGATGGAAGGTCCGAAGATCGCAGAGTATGTTCAGAGGTTTCACGACCTGTCATATGTGGTACCTTATATGGTCACTCCAGAGTTCAAGCGGATTGAGCGCTTCATTTGGGGTTTAGCTCCTCAAATCATAAGTATGGTGACCTCATCCAAGCCTGCAACAATCACTGAGGCAATTGATTTGAGCGTGGCTCTCACTGAGGAGGCTATACGCCTAAACAAGTTTTCTGATGATGAGCCATAGAAGAAGGAGACTCATGTCGAGTCGTCTGGGGGTAACAAAAGAAAATTCTCGAACTTCAAACAAGGCACCAGTGGGGTTGTTAAGAAAGGAGAGTCAAGCACGCCAGCTCAGGTTACAGCTGGTACTAGAAGGAAAGGAAAGGGATATATGGGTACCCATCCCAAGTGCAACACCTGCCAGCGTCACCATTCTGGCCGGTGTGGTTTAAAAGTATGTGAAGCGTGTGGGAAAACTGGCCACTCGAAGGATTCTTGTTGGGCTACTGTTGGCCGGGGAGGCTAAGGAGGAATTGGAAATAGAAACAATAACCGAGGTGGAAATGGAAATCGCCCACAAGGAAACAATGGAGGAAATGGGAATCGTGGCAACAAAGCAAATCAAGTTAGTTCTGGTAATGCGAACCGAAACAACAATAATCAAGCTGGAAATGGAGGAGGAAACAGGCAAAGACCAGGATGCTTTAACTGTGGTGATATTGGGCACTATAAGAGGAACTGCCCAGAATTGAACCAAGCCCGAGGAAGAGTGTTTAATATCGAAGCAAGGGAAGCGCGCCAGGATCCCAATGTCATTACTGGTACATTCCCTGTAAACCAACGCTATGCATCCGTTTTATTTGATACTGGTGCCGATTATAGCTTCGTATCGTTAGAGTTTAAGAATATGCTTGGGTTAGCCGCTAGTAAGTTAGATATCCCCTACTCAATTGAATTGGCGAATGGAAAGTTAGTAGAAGCAAATGAAGTTGTCAGAGGTTGTGTAATCGAATTGGGAGAGCGTGAGTTTGCTTTGGATCTACTACCAGTCCAGTTGGGAAGCTTCGACGTGGTAGTAGGAATGGATTGGTTATCAGGCAACAAGGCAGAAATTGTTTGTCACAAAAAGGTCGTTCGTATCCCAACCGAAGATGGTGAGACAATTGTGGTTCATGGAGAGAAGCGTGATACGCCTTTGAGAATTATCAGCTGCCTGAAAGCGCGAAAGTGTTTACAAAAAGGATGTGCTGCCTTCCTGGCACACATTGTAGATAAGAAAGCTGTTGAACCAAAGATTGAAGACATCCCTGTCGTGAGGGAATATCCAGAAGTCTTCCCAGAGGACTTGCCTGGATTGCCACCTCAGAGGCAAGTGGAGTTCCGCATCGACTTAGTTCCAGGCGTCGCGCCTGTGGCTAAGGCACCTTATCGACTTGCCCCGTCTGAGATGCAGGAATTGTCGACACAACTTCAAGAGTTGTTAGACAAAGGGTTTATCCGACCAAGCTTCTCGCCTTGGGGAGCTCCGGTCCTGTTTGTCAAGAAGAAAGACGGTAGTTTTCGAATGTGTATCGACTACCGGGAGTTGAACAAGCTGACGATCAAGAATAGATACCCTCTGCCAAGGATCGATGATCTATTCGACCAACTGCAAGGTTCAAGCTTTTATTCGAAGATCGATTTGCGATCTGGATACCATCAGTTAAGGATACAAGAGGAAAGTATCCCGAAGACAGCCTTCAGAACTCGTTATGGACACTACGAGTTCCTAGTTATGCCGTTTGGGTTGACAAACGCGCCTGCAGTTTTCATGGATCTGATGAACAGAGTTTGCAAGCCATACTTGGATAAGTTCGTGATTGTGTTTATCGATGATATTTTGATTTACTCAAAGACGAAGGCTGAGCACGGACAACATCTAAGAGCTATTTTGGAGCTGCTGAAGAAAGAACAGTTGTATGCCAAATTCTCTAAGTGCGAGTTTTGGCTACGTGAAGTCCAATTCCTTGGACATGTAGTAAATGGAGATGGAATTCATGTGGATCCCACCAAGATCGAAGCGATCAAGAATTGGGAGACGCCAAAGACGCCAACGAGATTCGACAATTCTTGGGTTTGGCTGGCTACTATCGAAGGTTCATTGAGGATTTCTCAAAGATCGCTCAACCATTGACGCTCCTCACATAGAAAGATAAGAAGTTTGATAGGGAAATCAAACAGGAAGAAGCGTTCCAGCTATTGAAAGATAAGCTCTGCAATGCGCCAATCTTAGCACTACCGGAAGGTACAAATGATTTCGTGGTATACTGTGACGCCTCACGTCAAGGATTGGGTTGCGTGTTGATGCAACGCCAAAAGGTTATAGCTTACGCATCGCGTCAACTGAAGGTACACGAAAAGAATTATACCACGCATGATTTGGAACTCGGCGCAGTGGTATTTGCTTTAAAGATCTAGAGACACTACCTATATGGTACAAAATGTATAATTTTTACAGATCATAAGAGCCTACAACACATATTCGACCAGAAGGAGTTGAATATGAGACAAAGACGATGGGTTGAGTTGTTGAACGACTACGACTGCGAAATTAAGTATCATCCAGGGAAGGCGAACGTGGTCGCCGACGCCCTAAGTCGCAAAGAAAGAATCAAGCCCATAAGGGTTAGGGCTTTGGAAATGATTATCCAAACAGATCTTTCTCTGCGTATTTGTGCCGCGCAGAAAGAAGCTCTTAAGGAAAGAAACATTGAGGAAGAATATCTCCGTGGGATGGAGAAGCAATTAGTGCCAAACGAGGAAGGAACATTATGTTTCATGAAAAGGATTTGGGTTCCTTTGTTCGGAGATTTGAGAAAAGTTATTTTTGATGAAGCTCACAAATCGCGGTACTCTATCCATCCAGGAGCGGATAAGATGTACCAAGATCTTAAAGATTATTACTGGTGGCCTAGGATGAAAGGCGATGTTGCTGTTTATGTGAGCAAGTGTTTAACGTGCGCTAAGGTTAAAGCTGAATACCAGAAGCCTTCAGGACTTCTGCAACAACCTGAGATTCCCAAATGGAAATGGGAACAAATTTCAATGGATTTTATTACAAAGTTGCCAAGAACGCCAAGAGGTCATGACACTATTTGGGTAATAGTGGACCGATTAACGAAGTCTGCGCACTTCTTACCTATCAGGGAGAAGGATAATACGAGCAAGTTGGCCGAAATTTACATGAGAGAAATTGTTACACGCCATGGAGTACCTCTCTCGATCATCTCTGATAGAGACGGAAGGTTCGTATCAAGGATTTGGCAATCCTTCCAAGAAGCTTTTGGCTCGCAATTAAATCTGAGCACTGCATTTCACCCACAGACCGACGGACAAAGCGAGCGAATGATACAGACTTTGGAAGATATGCTGAGAGCATGTGTTATGGATTTGGGCGGTAGCTGGGATAAGCATTTGCCATTGGTCGAATTTTCATACAACAACAGCTACCACACCAGTATTGGTGCCGCACCATTTGAAGCTCTATATGGCCGCAAGTGCAGATCACCGCTTTGTTGGTCTGATGCAGGTGATAGACAATTGGTTGGTCCTGATGTGTTACAGGAAACCACGGATAAGATTGCACAGATCCGAGATCGCATCAAGGCGGCTCGCGATCGTCAGAAATGTTACGCGGATCGAAGAAGGAAACCTCTAGAGTTTGAGGTAGGTGATATGGTTTTGTTAAAGGTATCACCCTGGAAGGGTGTGGCACGCTTCGAGAAGCGTGGAAAGTTGAATCCGCGGTATATTGGTCCGTTCAGAATTTTGGAAAGAATTTGGTTAGTAGCGTACAAGCTGGACTTACCTGCTGAACTGAATGGTGTTCACGATACATTTCATGTATCAAAGTATTTTTGATTAATGAAATAAAATATATTTTATTAAGTGAGACTTAATAATATATTACAAAAATTCACGAACGCACATGTATTAAAACCCCCATCCTTGGGAAGGAAAATATTTACCAAATATTTGCAAAGTGTAAACACGAAATAGTTGTCTAACTATTTTCCAAAAACGTTAAACCTTAAGCTAAGGCACGGTCATCCGTCTAATAGAAGTTAGTACGTGTAGGTCGTCGCACAACAGATTGATCAGGAGTTTTCTTGATAGAGACGCACCACTGTGAGTTCATGTCCCCCTTTTCTCTTAACTGTTTTCAGTTTTTCTAAACTGCGGGGGTGAAATACATGTTACTATGATTACAAGTACTTTATACATGGTATGGTTAGCGTAAGGAGGGTTACTACATAGATCATGTGAGTGGGTAGGCGCAACTTGAGGCCATTAATCCTCATTGTAGGACCGAGGGACAGTAGCGGTAGATCTATCTGGGTGTAGCGAGCCCAGCCCCAGGCCCAGCATAATTGACCTCGGGGTGACTTTGTGCCCAATGCCAAATCCGCTAGGTTTGAGTCTTCCTACTTGCACTTCACACATATCAATGGCCTTGCAAACCATTGGTGATCTTTTTTTTTCCTTATTTGCTACATACCAGGATTTTTATACATACAAAGGTTTTATTACTCACTTACACATGAACTCGCTCAACAATTTTTGTTGATTTTTCCAACTTACATGTATTTCAGGGAACTAAAAGATCTGGCGCGGTATGTTACGTTTTCCCGCTGCATAAGAGTTACGAGGTCATCCAAGTTTAAGAGGTGTGACTTTTTCCTAGACGAGTCACAGTTCTTAAACTGCGTTTATTTCATGTTGATGTTTGTGTCTTCTGAACAATGTTTTATGTTATCAGGTTGTAAACTTCTGTTGCATGAGTCAATGCCTTAAGACAATGTTGTCTTACTTTTGTTTTAAAACTTAAATCAATGGATGATCTTGCATGGTTTTATTTTCATATAGCTTTGTTATGATTAAGTTATGGTATTAAGAAGTCACATCAAATTAACCACGCTTCCGCAAAGCCAGGGTGTGACACCAAACGAGGAAGGAACGTTATGTTTCATGAAACGAATTTGGGTTCCTCTGTTTGGTGGTTTGAGAAAGGTTATTTTCGATGAAGCTCACAAGTCACGGTACTCTATCCATCCAGGAGCGGATAAGATGTACCAAGATCTTAAGGATTTCTACTGGTGGCCTAGGATGAAAGGCGGTGTTGTAGTTTATGTTGGTAAATGTTCAACGTACGCCAAGGTAAAAGCCGAATACCAGAAGCCTTCAGGTCTACTGCAGCAACCTGAAATACCTAAATGGAAATGGGAACAGATTTCGATAGATTTCATAACGAAGTTGCCAAGAACGCCCAAAGGCCACGACACTATTTGGGTAATAGTAGACCGGTTAACGAAATCTACACATTTCTTGCCAATCAGAGAGAAAGATAACAAGAGTAAATTAGCTGAGATATACATGATAGAGATCGTTGCACGTCATGGAGTGCCTCTCTCGATCATCTCTGATAGAGACGGAAGGTTTGTGTCAACGATTTGGCAATCCTTTCAAGAAGCATTCGGATCTCAGTTGAACCTGAGTGCAGCTTTTCACCCGCAAACTGATGGATAGAGTGAACGAACGATTCAGACTTTAGAAGATATTCTGCGAGCTTGCGTAATGGATTTAGGTGGAAGTTGGGATACTCACCTACCATTGGTCAAATTTTCATATAATAACAGTTATCACGCAAGTATTCAAGCCGCACCGTTCGAAGCTCTTTATGGACGCAAATGCCGATCACCGATTTGTTGGGTTGACGCAGCTGATAGACAGTTAGTTGGTCCGGAAGTGGTTCAGGAAACCACAGAAAAGATTGCACAGATCCGAGAACGCATCAAGGCGGCTCGCGATCGACAAAAGTGTTATGCGGACCGAAGAAGGAAACCTCTGGAATTCGAGGTGGGAGATATGGTTTTGCTGAAGGTTTCACCCTGGAAGGGTGTGGCACGCTTTGGAAGGTGTGGGAAGTTGAATCCGCGCTACATTGGTCCATTCAAGATTCTGGAGAAAATTGGTTTGGTAGCATATAAGTTGGACTTACCTGCGGAACTCAATGGTGTCCATGATACATTCCATGTATCAAACTTGAAGAAGAGTCCGACTCAAGAAACTGTTGTCATTCCTGCTGACGAAATTCATATTGACGACACACACCACTTCGTTGAGAACCCGTTGAGGTTACAGATTGGAAGATAAACAAAACACGCAGGAGTAGTGTCAAGCTCGTTAAAGTTCGTTGGAATGCAAGACATGATCCAGAATTCACATGGGAACGTGAGGATCGTATGAAAGAAAAGTACCCCCATTTATTTCCTAAGACCCCTGCAACTAGAAGCAGAGCCTAAAATTTCGGGACGAAATTTTCTTAACGGGGGGAGAATGTGACAACCCTCACAAATTCTGGTATCTGTACGAATTAATTAATACTTAATTAGTGCATAATTACTGTGCTTGATTACAATTATGATTGAACTGCTTTCTGATTTCTGATATATACATACTCATGCATCACATTTTATACTGTCACTCTATTTATTACACACAAACGATAGTGACAAACTTGATGCACAAAGCACAGTTAACACAGTGAGCGGATAACCCAGTAAACATGCTGACAATGCCAACACCTAGACAGACAATGTCATTGAGGCCAGTATGAGCCAGGAATAGAATACTACACTAGTAGGGAGTGTAGGGAGGTGAGGACCATAAAACTGCGTCACTAGGAATAGAATACTACACTAGTTATAGAATACTACAAACAAGCTTGGTGCACTCGGAAGTTCAAGGACCACTCTTGTTTTCTTTTATCCACCACTTTTACGCCTTGTTTCTCCCATAGCCTTGTGCTAGTAGTAAGTGTTCTAAAACTTCATCTTGTTCTTGTATTTAGTGGTTAATATATGATTGAATGGTGAAATATTAAGAAACACTAATGAACCTAATCTAAGTCTTGAACACAAAGGGTAAAGAGTGGATAAAGAGAAGATGTATGGTTAAATCATGTTGATCTTGTGTAGTTATGATATTTGGATGTTGTTTGTTAGTAGAAGTAGGATGGATCATCATCTAGACATGCTAGATCATGTTTAAGAACATGAACTAGCAAGATGTACATGTTAGAGTTATGAAGGATGATGAAACCATCCATAAATGAACCATGAACTTGAATAAATGTAATTTTTCTTGAAAAATAAGGTTATAAACTTGTAGATCTAAAGATCTACAAGTGGTTTTTTGGGAGAACCAAGTGAAAAATACTAGTTTTGTTAAAACCCGGATCTTGTATGAACTAAAAGCATTTTTGGTAAATAAACAAGTGTATGAACACTTGTGTAACAAGAAAATTTAACAAAGAAATATTTTTGGAAAACAAGACTAGAAGTTGTCAAACTACATATTCTTTAAAAATAAAGTTTTTTTTTTTTTAGGAAACTAATCTTATTTTTAAAGATAACAAGACCTACTAAGTGTGTTAGTAACTTACTACATATTTTTACAAACTTTCAAGTTCATAAGTTTTTGGTTCATGTTTATTTTTGTCAAAGTTGATTATTAAAAATTGTATGTTGTTGATTGTTAAATTGTTTGATGATTTTAAAAAAAGAAAATGATATGCTAGAAGCATGGACACCTCCATTTACAGAGGAAACTCTGGCGAAATTTTTCTAGAAATATAACACTTAGAAATATTTATCTAACAAGCATTTATAAATATATTTTTAACTTGGTTTTCAGAATAAACTTCGCCATGATTTTTAATACAAGAATACCAAGTACCGGAGGTAGATTTTCGTAAATAAAATTTATTAAATATATATTTTGAATATATATTTTATAATAAAACGCTTGTGTGATTGTTTGTTACTTTGTGAACTAGATATATTATTTTTAGGGTAAAAATAATATAACTTGAAAATATCGTAAAAATTACGACTCCAAAATAATACCAACGCTCTCACAAAATAAATATTTAAATTACACAAGTATTGTTACAACGCGAAAACGCTGAAGCGTAACTTATGTAGTATTTCTGAAAAATACTCTTATACGTATATTTTTGGTAGAATATTATTTTGGAAAAATTCTAAAATAAAATATAATATTTTTGGGAAAAATATGTATATTTTGGAAATTAAAACATTTTAGACAAGTGATTAAAATATATTTTTCAAGTGAGACTTAAAAATATATTTTCGGAATTATAAAGCATACATGTATTAAAACCCCCATCCTTGGGAAGGAAATATACTTATAAAATAATTAAGAAGTGTGAACACGAAATAGTTGTCTAACTATTTCCCAAAAACGTTAAACCTTAAGCCAAGGCACGACCCATCCGTCTAATAGGCATTAGTACGTGTAGGTCGTCACACAGCAGATAGATTTGGAGATTGACATTTCTGGATACGCACTTCTGTGAGTTCATGTCCCCCCTCTTTCTCTTTACTGTTTTCAGTTTTATACTTCGGGGGTGAAATACATGCGACGATTATTACAAACATTTATTACATGGTATGGTTAGCGTAGGGAGGGTTTATACTACTAGATCATGTGAGGGGTGGGCAATAACAATTGAGGCCATTAATCCTCGTTGTAGGACCGAGGGACACAAGAGTGATAGATCTATTTGGGTGTAGCGAGCCCACACCCGTGAGGCCGGGGAGGCCCATAGAGGTGACTGTGTCTTACAGCCGAAGCCCGGTAACAAATTTGCTAGGTTTGAGTTTCCCTGCACTTTCTCACACATACCAGTGGCTTTGCAACCCATTGGTGATCTCTTTTTCCTTATTGCTACATACCAGGGACTTTTATACATACTTTAAAGGTTTATTCATATTCACTTTTACATGAACTCGCTCAACTTTTTGTTGATTTTTCAAACTACATGTATTTCAGGAAATTAGTGGATCTGGCAAGGTATGCAACCACGTCAAGCTGCGTAGGAATAATGATGTCATACGAGTTTAGGAAGTGTGACCTTTTCCTGGACGGGTCACAAGTCTTAAACTGTGTTTTTATTTCATGTCTTTTGTCATGTCGTATGATCATCTTTTAATTTATGTCTTGGTTGTATTTGGTTCTTGTGTCGACTTTTAAAAACAATGTTGTCGTGTTTATTTTAAAAACTTGAATGAATGGATGAACATCACAGTTTTATTTTCATATACCATTGTTGTGATTATGCTATGGTATTAAGAAGTCACACCAAATAAACCCACGCTTCCGCAAAAGCCAGGGTGTGACATACGATGTTAGAAATTTTAATGGAGGTTATGTGGGATTCGTAGGAAATCAAGGTGGTAAAATAGTTGGTGAAGGAACGTTATCCAATGGGATTGTTACGTTTGAAAGAGTGAATTACATCGCCGAGCTTGAGAACAATCTTCTGAGTATTTCTCAGATTTGTGATGGAATGTATACAACTCATTTCACTGATAAAGAATGTTTGATCTTGAAACCAGGATTTGTTATCCCTGAAGAATGGATTATCATGAGAGCACCAAGAGTCAATGATCTGTACGTGTTGTACATGAGCGTAGCTACTACAACCACGGGTCAGGCTCACTGTTTTATGTCAAGAGCAATTGAGAAAGAATCAAAATTGTGGCATCGAAAGATGGGCCGCATTCACTTACGAAAAATGAATCACCTGGTGCATAATGACTTAGTTACGGGTGTTCATGTGAAAGGTTTTCATCTTGAGGGGGAGTGCATTAGCTGCGTCAAAGGCAAGCAGAAGAAGAAGTCACACCCTAAAAAGCAAATCAATTCAGTCTCAAGACCTCTAGAGAGACTTCACATGGATCTTTTTGGTCATGTGAATGTCAAAAGTATTACAGGAGATCTCTACTGTCTTGTGGTTACTAATGACTACTCAAGATTTTCGTGGGTATCATTTTTGAAGTCGAAAGATGAGACATTTGAAAGCTTGATGGCAGTGTTCAGAAAAATTGAAAAACCTGTACCAAAGGCGTATCAAAAGAATCAGAAGTGATAATGGTACTGAGTTCAAGAACAACAAGATGGAAGAATTTTGTGAAGAAAGAGGTATATTGCATGAGTTTAGTGCTCCGTATACTTCACAACAGAATGGAGTAGCTGAACGTAAAAATAAGACACTAATCGAAACGGCTAGAACAATGCTCGCTGATTCAAAGCTACCAACAAATTTCTGGGCAGAAGCAGTTGTAGCCGCTTGCTATACGCTCAGTTCTTATGGATCCAGCAACAGATGCGCGACTACGGTTTGCAATTTCTTAACACCTCTATCTTTGTTGATAATGAGGCAGCGATTAATATTACGAAAAATCCAGTACATCACGCTAAAACGAAACACATAGAAATTCTTCATCACTTCATTCGCGATTGTTTCGAGAAGAAGTTGATACGAATTGAGAAAATCCACACTGACAATCAGAAAGCTGATTTACATACCAAAGCTTTTGATAAAACACGTTTTAAATATCTTTTAAAACTGAATGGTATGATGCTTTTCTCGGTGTCGGATGTAATCATCGGCGTTGATGAAGGTACTGTTGTAGATGACGATGAGAAGCAATCTGCAATAGTTTGTCGGTTTTTTTACTTGTTTTGGTATTTAGGGGGAGTAAATATTTTTTTAGAAAAATACAAAAACAGTAAAAAATTCAAAAATCCAAAAACAAGAGAAAATTTCAAAATCCAAAAACAATAGAACACTGAAAAAGAGCTTGTGTAAAAAGGGAAAATGATAATACATCAATTTGACAGTTAAGGTACACTAAAGATTTGTAAAGTTTAAAGCGTTAAACAGTCTCGCTGATGATGTGCCTATAGGGTTTTACACATTTAGTAGGTTTGTTCGGGATATAAACATAAAAATTCAAACTTGCTTATTTTGTGGGGAACACTACTTGGATATATAGGTAACCCCTGAAATGTTGTTTGAAAGGTCCCTCTTTCTGAGATACTAGGTCTTTATACTCAGTGATATCTGGGGTATTATTCCGTGACTTCTGATAATGCGGAAGCAATGGCCTAGTCCCCGAATAATACTTTCTGCATTGCTTAAAATATAGCACCGCCCTCAGCATAAAAAACGATGAAACATTGCAAAATGATAATCGTGTGCTGTTGTAAAAAAGATTCTCTAAAGGGAACACACCGAAAGTCGAACCGTCATCTCTCTGCTGAACAGAAGTTCTGACCTGAGCTCTCTCGGTTTCGCATCTAACCCTTTACGGATATCATCTGTGGTATACTCACCTGTAAGACTGAATATTGGGATCTGGATACAGGGGTATATTCAAGAGGTGGGACACATGAATGAGTTTAAGTTCTTAACACACCTAAATCGTATCCTGGACAGATTGAAAATTGTGTGAGAATTTAAGTGGATCAGCATATTGACAATCTAAGCGAATTGATTAATTCTGAGTATGAAATTAAAGCTTAACGGTACTAGTGACTTGTCAAATAGTTGACATGATTCCCAAACACGCTCACCAAAATATGGTTGTAAATAGTTTACTTTCATTGCATTCTATTTCTGTATTTCATTTCTAGTTTAGAAACTTTATTGAAAATCCAAAAAAAATTTATTTCTGCTTTATTTTCCGACAAACCAGAGTAGAAAGTTGATTGTCTGATTCTCAAAATTGAAGCAGATGCAGGAAGTTTCTGAGCTGGAGGATGAGGAGAGCTTATCATGATAAAATCTGATTGTTGGAAAGTCAAAATCAAGTTCATTAATTTGAAACTTGTTATTTTCAGAAAATGTTTGAAAAATGTTGTACTAAATCAGTTCTGTTTTTGTCTCAGATCAACCAAGGTCATTAAGTTGGACCTGGTAGATAAATTGAGTAATCAGGGTCATCAACTTGGACCTGAATACTTAAGTGGATTTCTAAACTGATGTATAGTTAATAGAAGTTAAAATGTGAATAGATTATAATGTTATATGCTTGAGAAACAGGAAACAGGAGTCAAGATCCCCATGGCAAAGAAAATGTCAAAGTTTGATCCAGATCACGATCCTAGATCCCAGTTTATCGAGAGGGGGAGTATTCGAAAGGGGGAGTCAGATTTCTGGATCAACATTCAAAGGGGAGATTGAAGGTTAAAGTTTGAAGATAGAAGATTGAAGGATGCTTTACAAGTTCAAGACAATTTAGGGCAGAGAATGATAAATCAAGACTAAAGACTGAAGACAGGATGCTAAAGACTTCGTCAACATCCAAGGGGGAGTCTGTTGGTGCACTGATATCTGTTAACTTCGTCTTTATTGAGTCTTGTAATGTACTAGATAGATTAGGGCATGGAAATCGAGAAATCAAGTTTATAGGTAATTCCGCATGAAAGTATAATTCCGCATGGAATTATAATTTCGTATGGAACGGTAATTTCACATGATCTGGTAATTCTGCGTGAGTTAATTTTATACGGAATTAAGTTTCGCGTGAACTTTTCATACGGAATTACGTGCCTATAAATACCTGTTGCCCATGTTCATTTCATACGGAATTACAGTGTGTGTTTTGAGAGCCGAGGTGCTGCCGGATTGTTATCTGATTTGTAAAAGCTCAGGAAATCAATTGAAGAAGTTAATTAGAAAGGAACAAGCTGTTTTACGTCATTTACATTGATTCTGCCTTTGTATTTGATGCTGAACTCATCAGATTGACTCGTTAGGGTCACACGACGATCCAACAAATACAAAAAAGGCAGGAAAGACCATTACTCTAGTAAGATAAAATCTTATCTTACAGCAGTAGCAGATACTTTCTTACGTTTAGTAGGAACTATTGCGGGTTCTACATCATCATCATCTGCCCAAAGTCATATATAATCATCATTTATTCATAAGCAAAAATTATTTTAAATGTACATTTAATAATCTTTCTTTGTGTTTAATTTAACTTTATGCTTATTTTAATACAAACCTATAATAACCCGCATCAGATTGTATGAATTTCAAACAACTGTGATTAGACTGAAATATAAAGCGAGAATTAGAGTATATCACTTCAAAATTAAAAATTCAAAATTTCAAAATTGGAGTAGCAAAAAAACATACTTTAAACGATGTTGGAACAATGATGCTGGAAACAACCGTAGAACAATCATCATCTGTAGCAGATCATTCACAATCATCATTTAGTCATAACTCAGATAACAAAACTTTAGTAAAAATCAAAAACAAAAACAAACATAATCATATATATCACATTACCATGACCAAGGCAAACTACATATCCCCAAAATTAGTTCTGAAAGTGGGTCAGAGAGAGCTTCAGTTTTCTCTTATCCTTTATGAACAAATGTCGAGTATTGAGAAGAAGGGATTTGAGGGAGAGATACATTGGAAATGTGGTTTGAAATTACAAAAGAAGAGAACACGAGAATTTAAATATGAAGAGTGAAATGAGAATATAAATCAGTTTATATAAGAAGATGATTGACAGAAGTGAGTGAGTGACATGCATTAATTGAAAATTACATATCCCCGTGCATTTTGAATTTCAAATTACCCGCAATTTCAAAACATTTGCTAACGTATACGTTTGCCAAAGGAACCATCTGCTACTTTCTTGTAGATGGGCAGTGGTTTGCCCTTTGGAATGTGGGCCAGACCTTTAACGTTTGAATACACAAGGCAGTGGTTTGAAATTAAATTAAATGTATTTTAAAGTGATTAATATATAGGCTTTATGATGTAATAATGACATAAGAAAAGCCTTGTTGGACAGCCTCTCCTGCTGACACATCAACTTTTCTTATGTCATTGGGATTTCTCCTTTTATAGAAAGTATAGATTTTCGAAAACCAAACCAAAATTCCACTTTTCACCTTAGAACATGTAAATATTATAGTAAATATAATTAGACATAAGATAATATATATATATATATATATATATATTGTTAGTAATTGTACTAATTTAATTTTCTAAATTAAAATAGTCTAATTATTCTTTTCTACATCTATTTACCATAAACAACCTACTAATTACCTAATTATAAGATTATGGACTTTTTTATATAATTAGACTTACTTATGCTTGTAATAACATTATTATATTATAGGTGATATTACATATAGTTATATAACAAGTTCATATAATTATTAATATCTCTATGCATATGCATTTTAATTGATAAGTTATTCTTTATTTCTCATTTAAATCTCTAAACTTATATTGAATTATCTCTTTACTTATTTCATACACATAAATAAATGGTGTCCAAAGTGAGTGTTGTGGAAACCACTTGTAAACAGTGAGTATACTCGATCCCATTTTCAAATTTATACATTGTGGGTGCAACATGTACAATTATACAAAAACACACAATCACCATTAAACTTGTTACAAATCATACTCTATCCACTATTAACATGAGACTTGTTGTATTCTTGTTAATCTCGCATGCTATGTATACTTGTGTCTATATGCTCATTAACTTTGCAAGCCTACTTTAACAATTATAGCGCTATAGGACTAACGCCCCGCCTTGATTCTAGTGGTATTGTTGAGTAAGCTATGTTACACCATCTTCATTTCGAGGATGTTTGGTAATCACGATTGTGTTAAATCTGGTTTGACATATAGCTTACACTTGTTTAGTATGTTAGTAACAGGATATATATTTTATCATGTTGGATTTGAGCAAACTCTTTTCACTATTATGTTATGTTATTAAACTTGTATACTCGCAAACTCTTTGTTGATCATTATTTTAATACATGTTGCAGGTCGCTAGTTGTCGCAACCCCCGACCCCTACCCCGGGAGGCGGGCGGCCGCGAGCGCAGATTCAGTGGTATCGATGTTTATTAATTTGGCGGCGGAAATTTACATCAGGACCGTAGTTAGGAAATAGTTTATTAGAGTAAAACACCATATTTTTATAATAACAAATACATGGGAAAACCCAAGTTTCTTATTACAAATATGTTTATAGGGATAAATCCTAATTTATTGAAATAAAACTTCTTCTTTATTTAGGTAACTTTTATAGCCACTTTTCCAAGCCTTCAGTGCTCTCCAGCTGGCTTCTATTTGGCATTCACATTTTGTTACCTGAAACGCGTTTTAAAAAGTTTTATAAGCAAGAAATACTGGCGAGTGAATCCCCCCAGTTTAATCAAAAACAAGTTTTATCATTTTACAGCATTGAGGGCAACCCACAATTACATTTGTTTGCATCTACTTTAATTACCACCCACGGTACTGTCAATCCTGACTTGTGGTCATGCTACTACTCACAGTGTAGTAACAAGTTATGTATACAAAACCCCAACATACCGACAGTAATTATAGACTCATAAATACTCAATCACTGTTAAATATAATTTAAAACAATTGAGGTTTTGTAAAAACAGTTTACAAAAATAGGAATTACTCACAAAAAGGGTTCATAAAAAGAGGATTAACTCACCTTGCTATTTTAAATTTTTCCTGGTGACTTCCTGGTTATAATATATTAAAATTAAACAATGCACAAGTGTTAGTAAGATAACCCAATTTACATTAGCTATACCCTCCCCCCGAGACAGAACTCCAACGACTGAGACGGGCAGAGCCTTGACATGCGTTACGGAGCTCTAGATCAATCAGGCAGAGTAACAAATACGTAATCAGGGGTTATAATACTTACAACAAGGCAGAGCTTCGCTTTTTGGTGGGTATTATACCCGAGAATTATTTCTACTATTAGAGAATTGAGAGAGATTTGAGAGTTTTGAACGAGGAACAACTGAAGCCGATAGCCCCTATTTATAGTGCTAATCGCCCACCCTGTCGCGCCCTGCGACAGCCTCAAGGTATGTCCGTCGCCGGCCGCGAGGCCCTAGACTAGACCTGTAGGCTTGGCGAATCAGCATGTAGGTTCGACACGAAGGGGACACGTGGCATCACAGGGTTACGTCTGGTGTCCAGCTTGTCACGCCCCACGAAGCACACAACCAACACGGTCGCGGCCTGCGAACGGCCTTAGAAGTTTGTTTTATTCTATTTTTAATAAAATAAAGGTATTTCGGGGCCGTTTTTCGAATACTGGGCGTATTTTAGGACATATAGGGGTGTTCTAAGGATTTCTGGAGAGTTGTTATATCCTCCCCACCTTGTTTTAGAACTCGTCCTCGAGGTCTACTGGAACTGGTGTGGATATTTCCTCTGCATCTCGGATTCGAGCTCCCAAGTGTACTCTGGTCCTCTCTTGGAATCTCATTTCACTTGACTAGAACTAGTCTCTTGTGTTTGAGATTCTTGATCTTTCTGTCTTCAATCTGTAGGGGTTTCTCTACAAACTTAAGTTTCTCATTTACCTCTATGTCCTTAAGAGGTACCATTAATGATTCATCTGCTAAAAAAAATATGTTTTCACAAATTTACAACCGATAGCGTTGTGATAAAAAGAACTAATTTAGAAAATTACAAAAACGGGCGTGATAAATCTTTGTAAAATTTGATTATATATACATTTTTATACTATGACCCCTTTTCCCATAAAAGTGAGTTTTGAGCCATTACCGAGCATAAAAATATACATCTATACTAATTGCTCAATTTTTGTTTCTTGTGTGAATAGCCCGTTTGGTTCTCACGAATCTAGAACTTGACAATACGATGCGTTCCAAGTCCTTACCGACAAAAATCCGAGTAAGTAAATGATAGAGGCATTAGGACAAACCCATTTTTTCAAAATAAAACCTTTATTTTTCTTTGCTTTATCCAACAACATCCCCATAGTTAAACCCCTTGAACCTAAAAACCTTTTCATTTCAACCCTTAAAAAACAAACGTTTTCATTTTTTTCATCTACCATTTTTGAACTTATCGGTTATGAAATTACGACTTCGGCTCAGTTTCAACTTTGGCAACCAAAAAAAATCAGAAAAATTAGAAAAATATCCGAAAGTATTTTTTGCTAAGCCAAAAAGCAATAGAAAAATCGATATTTTACTTTTTTCACCCTTTTCGAATAAAACTAACCAAACCCGAACCACCACCTACCCTTCAAAGTCCTCTTGATACTTATAAGGATTTAACGTCAAAAGGAGGAGGTTTGATCGATTGTCAAGCCTATGATAGGAGTAAGTTCCAAATCGGGCACGAGCGTTTCACTTAATATTGGTCGAGTGTTGAGTGAATACTTGTGAGGTGTGTAAATTTGTATATAACTAAATAGAATTCTATAAAGGCATATTATGCCCAAAGTAAATTATTTTTCTTAAATTGAGTTTTAAATAAATCATGACGAATAGGATTGTAAATAAAATAAAAACAAAATAGATTTAAAACTTGGATACCCAACACTCTAAACATAGGACCAAAACCTTCTCTTCTACCTATTCGGTTTGGGTGTGTAAGCCACGTAATAGAGTTTTGCTTGAAGACAAGCAAAGATTCAAGTGTTGGGGTATTTGATGTGATTAAAATACAACATATAAATTATGTCAAATACTGTCACACCCTGGCTTTTGCGGAAGCGTGGATTATTTTGGTGTGACTTCTTAATATCATAGCAACAATCATAACAATGCTATAGGAAAATAAAACATAAGATGATCATCCATTCATTAAGTTTAATACTACCACAACATCATTGTTTAAAAATGTCGACACTTAAGATAAATTACAAACCATACTTGTTTTAAAAGGTGTTCACACGACACAACAAAAGACTTTAAATAATACGTGGTTAAAAGATATGTAACCCGTCCAGGTAAGGATTACACCTCCTAAACCAACTACCCTGGATGACATCTTTATTTAGCGCAACTTAACACGCATGCAGACACTTGCCAGATCCCTTAGTTCCCTAAAATACATGTAGTTTGAAAAAAAAATCAACAAAAGTTGAGCGAGTTCATGTGTAAGTGAGTATGTATAAACCTTTGAAAAATGTCTGTATTTATAAAAGTCCCTGTTTTGTAGCAATTAAGGAAAACGAGATCACCAATGGGTTGCAAAGCCACTGGTATGTGTGAAATGGTGTAGGAAGTGCTCAAACCTAGCAGATTTGTACCGGGCTTCCGGCTGGAGGACATAGTCACCACTATGGGCAGCCCTGGCCTCACGGGTGTGGGCTCGCTATACCCAAATAGATCTATCACTCATGTCCCTCGTTCCTACGACGAGGATTAATGGCCTTAAGTGTTGTACCCACCACTCACATGATATAAGTAGTAAACCCTCCTTAAGCTAACCATACCATGTACAAAAATGTATGTAGTAATTGTAACATGTATTCCACCCCCGAAGTATAAAACTGAAAACAGTTAAGAGAAAAGGGGGACATGAACTCACTGTAGTGCGTCTCCTGAATCGTAATCGTCAACTCAAACTTGGTCCGCTACGCGACAACCTACAACGTACTATTGTCTATTAGATGAACGGGCCGTGCCTTCCTTTTGTATTTACGGGTTTGAGTTACGTTACTTTGATATTATTCCAAGTTGCAATTATTTGTTAAAATAATAATTATTTTAACCTTGAGTCATATTTAGTTTAGGAATAATTGTTTAATCAATAATTTATATTCATACTTCACAAGTATTTTATATGTATATTTCCTTCCCAAGGATGGGGGTATTTATACATGTACATTTGTAGTTTCGAAAAATATATTTCAAGTCCCAGTTGGAAAAATATATTTAACTTATTTGTCCAAAAATAATTTATTCCCCAAATATATGTATTTTTCCCAAAAATAATATATTTTTACTTCTTTAGTTTCCAAAATAATATTTCACCAAAAATATATTTGTATGAGTATTTTCTAGAATATTTCATAGGTTACGTTTCCTAGCTCGGTTTTACAATATAAAATATGTAACTTAATTATTTTATTCCTTGATATTTTTGGTATTAGTTTGGAGTTGTACTTTTCCATGGTAGTTATTAAGTAATATTATTTTATCCTAAAATAAATTAACTAGTTCACAAAATATACACATATTCACACAAGTGTCTTGTATAAAATATATATTTTAAATACATACTTATCCATTTTTATTTGTAAAATCAACCTCCGATACTTGGTATTTTTGTAATAAAACTATGGCGAAATTTATTTTGAAAACAAAGTTAAAAATATATTTGTAAACACTTGTTAGAAAAATATTTTCTAAGTGTTGAAATTTTAGAAAATTTCGCCAGAGTTTCCTTTGTAAATGGAGGTGCCCATGCATATTAACATATCATTTTCTCTTCGGAAATCATTTAAATCAACCAACAACAAGTTACCAAACAACATTATACTAGTCAAGTGCAAAAACAATGCACTTTACATCACAACATAAACTTGGTTTTTCACAGAAACGCATAGTAACTTAGTGGGGTGTTTAGTGAGTTTAGTTACCCTCTAAATTGTGTTTATTTTTGTTAAAATCTTGCTCTCAGGAATTTTAGATGTTCACAACTTGTGAACATATTTTACAAAAATATCCATCTACCACATTTTCACGTCTTACAAGTATACATATACTTATTTCTTCCAAAAATAGTGTAAAAATCATGACTTTTCAAAAACCCGTCTTTTAACTTGGTTTGTCTAGAAAAATCATTTGTAGACCTCGGGTCCATACGCCCATCTACTCAGTTAGTTCATTTATTTTTCAAGAACTCACTATGTTACCAAGTTTATGTTGAAACATGGAGGTGATTCTTTTATGTAGATCACTAATCACCTCCGAACTTGTTAACTTAAGTTTTTAATCTTACTTTAACAAGTTCAACCATGTTGTTAAACATCCTATTACTAGCAATCATCAAGTAAACAAAACAACATCATACTTAACATTAATTCTTCATTTTAACAATATTTCATCATCAAGTTTGCTTTATGTTCAAGACTTTTGCATATGATCTTTTAGTGTTCTTAAGTTTTCATCATAATCTAACTATTAACCACCCTAAATATGAAGTAAATGAGGATCAAGAAGCTTACTACTAGCTTTTAAGCTAGGGAAGAAATACTAGAGAAAACGGGTGGATAAAAGCAATCTAGAGAGGTCCTTGACGATCCGTGAGCTCCACACTTCGTGATTCACCTTTGTGCACCTTGTAAGAGTCTTGGAATACTTGTATCAAAATCAAAAAAAAGATGGTGGTGACAAGGGGGTTCGGCCGAAGCTTTTAATGGAGAGGGAGAGAGAGTTTTTGTGTGATGAAGATGATTAGTGGTTAGTGATTCTTATAAGCCTTTATGTTATTATCCATTGGGTATGGTGTCCCCTTAAGTACACTACATGTCTAATCCAAGAATCTCATGAGTACCAAGAAGAGATTACTTATAGATTTAAAAAGGTTTGAAAAATATTGAAGTGTGGGGCCATAGGGACGGTTATGTGTATGGGGGGGGGGGGTTAAATGAAAGTTGTTTGGTAAATAGGTGAGTAATTAGGGGTGTTAAGTGTAAGAGTTAGGGTTTTGAGTAAGTACAAGCATGATCTTCTCAATCCTAGGTAATCATGTGGGGATTAGCAAGATTTATAAAAATCTTGTGGTTGTGGGTCCCTTGGGGACGGTTACACACAAAGGGGGGGGGGGGGGTAAGATGTAAATTTGTGGGTAAATAAGTTAATTGGTGGGAGTTTAATGTTATGTCTAGTGTTTAGTGTGTACAGGGTATTATGTAAGGTGTTATAGTGCTCGGGGACCATAACTAGCTCAGAAAAAGTGTAAAAATGTTTTTAACAATATTTTTGTATTCCGGGTATTGTCCGGTTGTTCGGTTGGGTATCGTTTCGTTAAAGTGCTTAGTGATATTGTAAAGTGTCCTTTATGTAATTTTTAGTGACCCTTTCAATTCCCGAAACTTAGGAAAGCATACAGGATCATTTTGCCATATTGTTGCACACTACTAGCACATTTAAATGCTGAATTTTGTTAATAGATGCAGAATTTTGCAGTTGGAGTGGGTTTTAGGTACTTTCCGACACCTAAACTATCACCTAGTGACGCAGTTTTATAGTCCTTACTTCCCTACACTCCATACTAGTGTAGTAGCTCATACTGGCCTCAAGAACATTGTCTATCTATGTGCTGGCATTGTCAGCATGTATTCTGGGTTATCCACTCACTGTGCTAACTGTTCTTTGTGCATCTAGTTTGTCACTAAAGTTTGCGTGTAATAAATGGAGTGACAGTATGAATGTGATGCATATTTATGTATGTAACAGAAATCAGAAAGCAGTTTATTCAACAGTTGTAATCAAGCACAGTCATTAAGCACAAATTAAATATTAATTAATTGTACGGATACCTGTAATTGTGAGGGTTGTCACATTCTCCCCCTGTTAGAGAAATTTCGTCCCGAAATTTTAGTTCTGCTATGAGATGCAGGGGTCTTGGGGAATAAATGTGGGTATTTTTCTTTCATACGATCCTCACGTTCCCACGTGAATTCTGGGCCATGTCGTGCATTCCATCGAACTTTGATGAGTTTGACACTACTTCGGCGTGTCTTGTTAACTTTCCAATCCGTAACCTCAACTGGTTCTTCAATAAAGTGGAGTGTGTCATCAACATGAACTTCGTCGGCAGGAATGACAGCTGTTTCCTGAGTTGGACTCTTTTTCAGATTAGATACGTGGAATGTATCGTGAACGCCATTAAGTTCAGCAGGTAGGTCCAACTTGTTTGCTACCAAACCAACCCTTTTCAGAATTTTGAATGGACCAATGTATCGCGGATTCAACTTCCCATGCTTCCCAAAGCGTGCCACACCCTTCCAGGGTAAAACCTTCAATAAAACCATGTCTCCCACCTCAAATTCCAGAGATTTCCTTCTTAGGTCCGCATAACTCTTTTGTCGATCACGAGCCGCTTTGATGCGCTCTCGGATCTGTGCAATCTTGTCTGTCGTTTCCTAGACCAATTCCGGACCAACTAGTTGCGTATCACCCGCGTCAGCCCAACAGATCGGTGATCGACATTTGCGTCCATAGAGAGCTTCGAATGGTGCGGCTTGAATACTTGCATGGTAACTGTTATTGTATGAAAATTCAACCGATGGTAGGTGAGTGTCCCAACTCCCTCCTAAATCCATTACGCAAGCTCGCAACATGTCTTCCAACGTTTGAATCGTCCGTTCACTCTGTCTGTCTGTTTGCGGGTGAAACGCAGTACTCAGATTTAACTGAGACCAAATGCTTCTTGAAAGGATTGCCAAATCCTTGACACGAAGCGTCCATCTCTATCAGATATAATCGAGAGCGGCACTCCATGTCTTGCAACAATCTCCCTCATGTATATCTCAGCAAGTTTTCTCGTGTTGTCTTTTTCCTTGATTGCTAAGAAGTGTGCAGATTTCGTTAAACGGTCTACAATTACCCAAATCGTATCATGGCCCTTGGGCGTCCTTGGTAGTTTCGTTATGAAGTCCATAGAAATCTGTTCCCAAGGGGATGATCTGACGTGAATCTGTTGTCGCTTTTTGTTGCATACGTGGACATAATACTCTTTTAAACATATGCCAATTGTAGGAGCACCACTGTACAAAGGATCGGGCTACTGAACGCATAAGAAACATGTAATTCGTTTACAAGTATTATATTCAAATAATTATCCCAATTTATAAAAGTTTGTGCTACGTGCATTCAAATCAATTTTTATAAACTTTTCAAACTGAGTCGGTTGAATGTATTTACCAGTGTAAACTGACGTATTTTCCCAAAAAGGTTAAGTGCAGGTACTACGCGAACTAGGCTGGCTTTCTCCTAGCGTCCACCATAAGTGTCGCAAGCTTGGATGTCAAAACTGTTGAACAATGTTTCCTATTTATTTTTGATCCCCCTGTGGATTACTTTCAACTGTTGTGATACTTGATATTACAATTTGTTAAAGTTGAAATATATCTACCTTTTGCTTCCACTGTGCATTTAAATATTGTGTTGTTTGACTGTAATGTTACCAACTACGTCACGATAATCCCCCACCGGGCCCACCGGTGAACCGTGTAAATATATCGGGGTGTGACACTTTCCCACCGTCAAAAGGAAACAAATATATACTTGTGGCAGTCGATTACTTGTCTAAATGGGCCGAGGCCGAGGCACTTCCAACAAATGATGGAAGAGTAGTGGTAAGATTTCTGAAAAAATTATTCTCTCGTTTTGGAACACCTAAAGCATTGATAAGTGATAGAGGTACCCATTTTTGCAATCCTCAACTCGAAAAAATCTTAACAAGATATGGGGTCTATCACCGGGTTTCAACAGCATATCACCCTCAAACAAACGGACAAGCCGAAGTGACTAATAGAGGTTTAAAACGAATACTTGAAAAAACCGTAGGTTTAAGTAAAAAGGAATGAGCCGATAAATTAGATGATGCTTTATGGGCTTTTCGAACTGCTTATAAAACCACTATAGGCACAACCCCATATAAGCTCTTCTATGGAAAAAGTTGTCATTTGCCAGTAGAACTAGCTCACAAAGCCTACTGGGCAATAAAAAAATGTGAACTTAGATTTAGAAATTGCAGGTAAAAATCGATTTTGTCAAATAAATGAATTAGACGAACTAAGGAATTATGCATACTCTAACTCGGAAATTTATAAGGAAAGAATGAAAAATTTACACGACAGATACATTAAACCTAATGAATTTCGAGTTGGAGATCTGGTTCTATTGTTTAATTCACGACTTCGATTATTTCCGGGTAAACTAAAATCTAGGTGGTCAGGACCTTTTTCCATCACCCATATTTTTCCTCACCGTGCATTAGAAATTAAATCTCGGAATGGAATTCCATTCAAAGTCAATGGCCAACGGCTGAAACTCTTTCGAGGATCCATTGAGGATGAAGAGGAAGAGATCTCGCTCCAAACGGTCGACGAGTAAAGGCATCCACATCATACCTGGTATGTTACGAACAAGTGGGTAAACATCGAAATCGGTAAGTCTTCTAATCAAGTTTTTTTTTGGAAAACAGGGCACTCACACGAGCACTTAAATATATATATATATATATATATATATATATATATATATATATATATATATATATATATATATATATATATATATATATACACACACACACTAGTCGTTTACCCGCGCGATGCGGCGGGAAACATATCACTTAAGTTGGTAAGTTTAGGGCTATGTACGGGGCGGTTCGGTTTTGAGCCATAACCAAAGCCAAATTTGCGATACAACGGAAAACATAACACTTAATTATCTCATCTACATGATTCAACTACCATTCTTAATGGAAATAGATGAAATAGATACCGAGAGTCTCTTGTGTATATTCTTGTGTACATAATGACCCATCTATTGTGGATGAAGCATGGGGTTGGTAGAAGCCTCCATCTCATTACATGTAAGGCGTATCTTGCACTTTTAAATAGAATTAAGGGGGTCTCCTGATCCTAACTACGATCCTCCTTTGATTGGCATAATTTTAATTATATAAACAAACTACCAGTTTACCAACCAGAATAATAAGAGAAAAAAGTTTACCCAATACAACCTTATAAGTTGTATAAATGCGACTTGCCAAGAGCATTTTTTTAACAGCCAATATAGTCAATTCCGAGCGCTCTCGGGGCACCCACTGGACAAACGGAGTACTCTGAGAGTAACTCGAGTCCACCACCAATTCCAGGGAAAAGCCGGTAACCCACCCGCCTGTGGGCACAACGGTGAAATTACCGGTAAAACATGTTTGGCTCAAGGATCCAACCCAGGTTTCCCCGGGTCTCCTATCATTGCCCACCAGTGGCTCACTCTGCACCAAGTGGGAGTTGAACTTGCATCTCATAAGAGAAATGCAAGCCTTCAATCACTTGATCTAGAGATCATTGGCCAGAAGCATATTCGACATGAGAAAATCGCATTGTGAAAAAAAACTTGTATCTTCTTTTTTCATATAATCAAACACTTGAAAGATTGATATGAAAGGGATAATAGTTGTTTATTGTTTAATAGATTGTGCGAGGGGGCCGAACTTATTTCGAACATAAAACAAAATTTAAATTTGTGTTATCTATATTAATAATTAACTCAATTATTCTCTTCATTTTGTGATTAAAGTCTTAATTCTTTCAAATATTTTAGTCGCTAGACTTGTAGTTTCAAATTAATTTATGATTTAATAATTATATATTGCATGTTTCTTCTAGTGCTTTGGCGAATCTGGATTGCCGGTAATGAAGAGTTTTCAATAGGAAGTACTCTTGGCGAACTCGGTCGTTGAGGGGGTGAAGGACGCGGGCTACTTGTGGGTGCAAAAAAGGGCTCAGGTTACATAGAACAACCGGTGCCATTTTAGAGTACTTTGGTTAGCTAACTGTGTTTTTTGCCTTGCTTTTTTAGAAAAGTGAATGTCAAGATACCATCCACTGAACGTCTTGCCTTGCTTTTTTAGAAAAGCGACTGTCAAGATACCATCCACTAAACGTCTGGAATCGGGCAGCGGCAAGCACGACTATGAGGCCGGCCCCGGATCGGAACCCATCTGGTTCCTCCATGAAGGGGCAAAAACACCGATTTACGAGACATCTCCATGTCCCCGAAAAGACAATTATTGAAGATGCACTTACAGAGGACAGCTACATGTGTCTACCAACTGTGTCAATGTAAACTCTCAAGTTATGCAAATATATATTATAAAGTACACAGATCTGTATCATGGTGCTTTTAATGCATACATTGTCTAATTTTAAGCTTCATCGCTAAATAAATATCAGCACAGCTTCTTTGTTTATGTCATTGATATCATATGGTGCTTGAAACCTGCATAAAAATGCTAAACATATATAATTGAAAGCCAAGTGCAATGTCCTTTCGTTTTATAGTGTTTGAAAAACTTGTTTTAGAGATAACCTTTATTTAAACCGACCCGTTTTATAGTGCATACTTGACTGCAACTTTAACATTTTCATAAAAAGCCTTCTTCTCAAGTTAAAATATAAATCAAAGGTGGAAATGAATCAAAGGTAGAAATGAATAGGACGGGTTAACAAATCAAACAGGCAATTCTGAAATAACTGGGTTTGAGCAATTTCCGTTGACCAATGGACTCTTTTTGGTCTTACCAAACTATTACACTTTACAAAGACACTTGTTATGAGCCTATGATCATCAATAACAAGCAACATATGCTAACTCATTAAAAGAAATTATTACATTTCAATTTACCACACTATATTTTTCAAGAACATTAATGACTAAAATTACCAGTTTAACGTTCAATATCTGCTCATTTTGTATACCCCTGTTTCTCTATTAAAGACATTTTTTTCAAATAATACGTGGTT
This sequence comes from Helianthus annuus, assembly GCF_002127325.2. Lineage (NCBI taxonomy): Eukaryota > Viridiplantae > Streptophyta > Magnoliopsida > Asterales > Asteraceae > Helianthus > Helianthus annuus. Next base: position 103,587,366 of record NC_035448.2, read on the forward strand.
TAGATTCAAACACGGGAGTAACAAAATTAAAATGTAACCCATGAAAAAAAAATATTCGTGTAGTCAAAAGAATATAAGATTATGCAGCCTATGGTCTTCAGTTTAGCATTAATAAACTACCATGTATCTATAAAACTCAGATGTTTAGAAGTTTATAGATTACCATGATTCTTAATATAACCCTAACCCTCCACCTAAACCCGATTTTGACAAAATAGACGGGATACGAACCTATAAACGATTCAGGGGCGGCTCAACCATTTTGGGTGCCCAAAGCGTAGTAAAAGTCCAGGGCCTTATGAGTGGTAGAACTGGGATTTGTCATCAACCAGGCAAATCACTGTAATTAAGGTTTCGACCTTCGTCACCATCAGCCATGTGTTTAATAGCAAACTCATGTGTTGTGAAATGAATGCAAGGTTGTAGCGATGAAAACCTGCATAAACACATAAAAGATTACCCCTTCAGAATGGCAAATGACCATTCTTGCCCTTCCTATATGCTTATTAAAGTAGTATAGATAAGCCGAAAATTCATTTTCTAAAGAAGAGAAATCATAGACTAATGGTTTAGTAACCAGTTCAGTTTGATGTAAAAGATTAAACCTAGGTTATAATGCATTAATATCCAGTTCAGTTTGATGTAAAAGATTAAACCTAGGTTATAAGCTTCATTGTCATTATTTTCGACAGACTCTTGTTCTTCAACATTGTGATCTTTCACATGCTCTTGTTCTTCAGCATCATTTTTCTCTTCATCTTTGTGTTCCTTCGATTCAGATTCACCGGCTTCCTTTATCTGCTTTTCCTCCTTTTCTTTCTGGATGCGCTCTTTCTCCACTGCCTCCTCTATTCGTTCCTTGTGCTCTGGAGAAATGTCGTGACACAAAAGACAAATCATAATTAATATAACCTAATAAAATATGTGAATAACATATCCAACAATGCCTAATCATTTAATAATGGCTGTGTGGATTTGGGCTATGTTATACCTCCAACGGTAAAAATATATTAAAAAATAAATACCCTTAAGTTGTTGAACAATCCCCTTGAAAATTTTCTCCTCATTCTTCAGATTTGACAGCTCAGCCTCATCTTTTGCTGCTGAGACTTTTGCTTGTTGAACTTCATGCTTTCTTATGGCAACGCCATCCCGATGTAATGCATTTTTTTCCATTAACTTATCTCTTGTTGCTTTTCCAGCCTCCCAACAGGTGTTGTTGCACCTGGTTTTGCCATCATACTCGTCACTACCATCACAGCAATATCTTCAACAAAAACAAGTTAATTTATTCACATGGCATAATCAGAGGAACATAAAATTTGGTTGTGGACCTGTGATAATGAGAAATAAAGACTATATGATGATAAAATCACTGACCAACAGCATATTATATCTGAGTCATGTTATATTATATTATTATACATATAATCTCAGATCCTATTGTAAAAGTTTAGCCAGTGCCAGATCAAGGTGATCAGAAATAAAGAAATTATGTTACATTTCTACCTCCTGGTGGATTTCATTATATAATGATAGAAACAGATTATTGGCGATGTGGCCATGAAGGTCTAGTGATTCAACAACTCTGCATATGTAATTATCTTCGCCCTCACCGGCCTAGAGAGAAAACAAGATTAATCATAATCAACCATGCTAACTTACTAAGTAATATTCAATATGTTGAATAACACAAAACAATATAATGTCAAACATCCAACAAAAAAACTTACCTGGACATAGCAGTCATCAAAAAGTTTAAAATGCACTCGCCCGTCAATGAGAGCTTCAGTATAATGCTTTTTGGCTTGTATAAACTCTTTGGGGGGGCTCACTCCTTGCAATTTTTAAATAAAAAATAATTACAAAAACGCCCAACAGCAAAAGAACTACAAACATAAATGAACTAATCATAAATAACTTACCCCTTTTGAAGTTCTGTACTATCAATAGTTGTTGTCTTCTGTAACATCCAAAACAAACAAACAAAAGTGTTACAAATTTGCTTCTACAGAAATTACATCCAGTAAACAGATTATGCATCCGTGATTATTCAATGAAAAAATGTTTTGACCATTTAGATCTAAAATACCCCTCAATACATCTTGTAGACCAAAAGCAAATCGACCTAGGTATTCTCGCTTCAAATGACCTAATCGCGTTCATTACAACAACAAATTTCAATAAAAACATGAATTCAACTTCTAAAAAGCAGATCTGAAGTGTTTCACTGATATTTAGGCACCGTAACGACTAAATTACACACATATGTCACAATACACATCGAAAAGCTAGGGTTTGTGCACGAAAGCGTTGAATAAAGCAAGTAGTTGAAATTGAAAACGGAATATTGATGTTGGAGAAGAATAAAGAAAGTAGTTTACCTCAACCAAGTGCAATCACGAACTGTAGATCTGTTATCCTAATCAGTTTAATCAGGACATGGAAGTAAATCCTAGATCTGCAAGTTTAGAGCAAACACAAACATGGGATTCAACAACTGAAGGGCGTGACCTAGACAAATCAAAAGGATTTCGGACTTACCTTGGGTTTTCGGAACTTGGATGTGAGTTGGATGGATCTTTGTTCATCCAAATCGTTGAATAATTCCGGGGTGATTTTGATAAAAATGAGAACTCGATTTTGTTAAGAATGAGAAGTAATTGGAATCTACAAGATCTGACTTCATTTGTGTTTTAGGGTTTCTCTGGGAGAAGAAAGAATAGGAACAAAAAAGCATGTGAAGAGTATGCGTATGATAAGTGTCTTGGGATTGGGATGAGTAAGGGATTCAAAATTTGAATCCACATCTCAGCTGCCCAAAATTTGTTTGGCCGCCCAAATGAGATGAGCGGGATTCCAGATGATGCTAAAAGAAGTTTTCAACACATTTATGCTTTAAAGGTTGTATAATGTGCTTAAAATGGTTGTACAATGGCAAATGACCATTCTTGCCCTTCCTATATGCTTATTAAAGTAGTATAGATATATATAAAATTTTTTCAAAAACTTTGCTCGGCACGGGGCCGTGTCCGCTGGACACGGGGCCGTGTCTGCGCAACTGTCGGGATAAAACCCTCTTTTCATATCAGTTACATCATTCCACTGCACACGCCCCGTTTCCCCGAAAAACGCTCTGGTCCAGGCGATTTTCCGTAGATTTTCGACGTCTCCTCTCATTCTAACAACATCAAGGTATGATTCTATCATCATTAGTAGTTAGATTAGTTACTTGCATGTAGTTAAAACATCAAAAATTTGGGGAAAAATCTAGGGTTCTTGAAGTTCATCCGGATCAAACCTCAAATTTTTGCAATAATCTGTTAGCATTAGTTTAGATTAGTGTAATGGGAAGTAAATACACTTGTATTGTTGATAGATTTGCCCGATTTCTCATAAAAACCCCAAACCCTTGTTTTTTAACCGAAAAAGATAAAATTGAAGGGGTAAACAGTTTGTTTTGGGAAAAACGGCACTTGGGGTTTCATTTTCAGGGGAAACCGTACTTACTTGGCCAAAAATTTTCAGATTTTCGGGACCGGGTCGAAAAATGCAATTTTTGAGTAACAAACGCCTGGACACAGGGTCGTGCCCGCTGAGTACGGGGCCGTGTCCAACTCACTGTTTGCAGTTTCTTCCGAAAATCTCATTGTTTCGTGCTAACTTTTGGTGTATTCTTTCAGATGTCGCAGAAGTTCACAAGATTCAACGCAAATGAGCTCGATGCTAGGGCTAGATATGACATACTTCAAACAAGACCCGAAGAATACCCAAGGCAAGCATGCACGGACCTCTTAGCCATGGTGAACCAACTTGACTGGTTCAACAACCTCGTTACCGGACCACTAAGGGTTGCCCTAACCACTCGACTTCGATCGGTACACGAGTGCACTTTGGGGTTCTACAGTACCTTTTTTATTTGATCCCATTTTCGTTTTAAACCACGTGGCCTCATTGAATACTTAAGCACATAATCAGATATTTTCACAAGTGTGCTAGCACAGCCTCTCGCACGTGTAAGGGCATTTTACATAAAACAAATTGTGCCACTGCTAGCGACGTGCGACGACGTCGACCCCACCCCATTCGCAGACAACAAAATGAGTAAGGAAGTTATGGCGCGATTTCTCAACAAGAGGATAACGGTTGAAATTGAATCATCTTCCGATTTGTTGATGTGAATAATCTTCCCTTAAATCCTCATGATCGCAAGGCAATTGCATCATACAACGTGAATCAACGAGATGATGTTAGAAGGGCATAATTACTAAGAGGACCATGTCAACCAATGAGCATTAAATTCCCACAATCAACATTCCAAGGTAAAGAGTTGACAAAATTCATGGATGAATGGTTTGACCGAAAGGAATACAAGGGATGGTTAGAGTGTAGTATAAAATCAGATCATGTGTTTTTCTTATGTTGTTACTTGTTTAGGTCCGAATTTGGTGATAATAGAAACACGTTCATTTTGAATGGGTATAACAATCACAACCGCAACCGTTGAAAGATGTTTTTCGGCAATGAAGAATGTTAAGACCGACTTGCGTAATTGGATAAGCGATGTGAATTTAAGTGATAGATGTATATGTTATATAGAGAAAGACTTGCTTAGGAAAGTAACTCTAGATGTTGTTTTAGATAGATTTCAAAAAATGAAAATCCGTAGGGCGACATTATAAGTATGTTTGTAACAACGTTTGACGTGTTTTTGATGATTATATAAATTTAAGTTTGATGTTCTTTTGTTTCACGTGACCCGACCCAAAACGAATTTTTTATTTATATATCTAGGCGTCTAAAATTTTAAAAAATATTCTACACCCTATTGGAAAAATTCTTAGATCCGCCACTGGTCCCAATACTAGTTTAAATAATATATAGAACAAAGCAAGGAGTCCCATATAGTTTTCTAGCAACCACATGTTTAGTCCACATGTTTAATGTTTTCATGAGGACCATCATGATTCACCATCATACATTTGTCTAAATAGTAACATTTGAAATTTCATAATAACATCAGAAATTTCATTGTCAAAAAATATTTGGCAAGGACCTTGAGATGGCTTGTGTACCACAAAATGTTCACATGTATATATAATGTCTCGTGCTTTGAGGTGTGTGGTGGCTATTAATTATACATGCACACACTATTTAAAATATTGAACACAAATAGTAAATGATATTTGGTTTATTATGGTTAACCCATTATTATCTATCGACTATAAGGTTTTTCTTATACTTTTTTACGGCAATGGTTACTCTTAATTACACCAAATTAATCCTAATTTACTCTTTGCTTGGGATTGAATCCAAGACCTCCCACTAAGAGACAAGAGTCTCTACTAAATGAGCAAGCCCATATTTACGACAATAGTAGTCGGTATTTGTTTTTATTTAGTTGAAAATTAAGTTCCCACTTCTCAGAATTTCGAATTATGCTTAGATTAGTCAGGGATGCTATGGAGGATCAATCTAAAAATCCTAAAAAATATCATAGGGATTAGTATCGATCTTTTTTAGAAATTCCAATTAATGTAAATATCAAGGATTATTGTATAATTTAAATAAATCCTGATAAGCATTGTTTGTTTATTACATGTATAGATAATGTCTTCAGAGCTTATTCTTGCCCGGGGGAGTTACCGATGTCTTCGAAGTCATCAGCACTAACCTTTTGATTAAAAAAAAGATAATGTATCGTGCCAAGACGCAATCATCAAGCTACGAAATGAAATGGATGAGCAATCCATTGACATGATATGAAATCTTTTACGGCTGGAAAACAAGATCACTGATTGCAACAACGTGATGATTAATGTTGGAAGTGGCATAGTGAGCAATACCCTAAAGATTGACGTACCAAAACCTCCGGTGTTATTAGGCAAGTGTCAGGCAAGGACTGTGGATGACTTCCTACGGGAAATAGAACGCTACTTTGACGGTGTAAACATATTGGGCATGTTGATCCATTCTTTAGATAAACATAATATAAACAAGAACCTTGAACCTCTCTAATAAGCTCTATATATCATTCCCAATTGTTTGGCGTGGTCCCAAGTTTGATTTTCTTACAGGATCTTGGAGCTTTAAAGTTATACAAGTTCTGACAATAAGGATCCTGGATCATTGAAACTTTAATTTTCACAGTTTGTTTATTCAGTAATAATTTACAAGGATATAGAATCCTAACTTGGATTCTCTGGTATGTTATATTCTAACTTTTTCTAAGCTGCAAGTTGTCTCTTATCTTTTTGGTTAAGGATCATTGATCCACATTTGTCTGAACACTTCAAGTTTTCTGTTAAAAGGTTAACATTATCATCAGATTTCCAATAACTTTCCAGTTGTTTGGCGATGTTACTTTTGAAAATAGAAGGCATACATGAAAAATAAAGAGGGAAGAAACAACAACAGATGTAGCTAAAAAAGTTTAATGTGATTACCCATTCATTATGTATCAAAATCATCTGGCCTGGATTTCACCAGCAAAACCGTAGACCATCCACCTAGGCCGGACAGGGCTATCTAATAATTAAAGTGTCTATACAGAAATTAAAGTGCAGGATGGTTGAGAACGAAGGGTGTAAAAGGCTTCATCCTCCACAAACAGAAGGATTTTCTGATCTTCTAAAAAAAGGGAGTTATCTCTAACTCTATATTTTGCAATGATGATTATAGCAGGTATTGCTTGAATACTAACGATGGACAAGCAATAAAGATGATCAGTAATCATCGCCCTTTTAAGGCTACAGGAAAACAATGGGTCTATATAATGGGGCTTGTAATTTAGAAAATAACATTCTAAATCTTTATGAGGGCCACCAAATATTTGACACCACATACCATAAGAGTGTCGAAAGTAAAAAATATCAGTATCACTCATGTTTGTGTCAGAAATTACCAACGATCGGGATCTTACGGTTCTGTTTTCAGTAACTAAAACTTGTGCATGGGGCGTGTTGAGTGGGCACAGCCCCGTGTACAGCTTACTGTCTGACTTAAAACAGGATTGCCAGTTCCAAAGATTGGGCACGGGGCGTGTTCAGCGGGCATGACCCGTGCTGAGTTCTGCAGAAGCTGAAAAATTAAGAAAAATCCTAAAAAAAATAGAAAAACAAGAAAAAATGATTAGGCCGTTGATTTTAGGCTTTCTTAAAATCCTTGTGTCCCCGGAAACGGCACCAAAAACTTGATGCGTGTGAAGTGTCGTATAGTTTTTAATGTATATTTTAAGCCCTTTAACACTTTTTAGCCAAGTTTTAAATTTATAAAACACGATATTTACTAACACTAAACACACATATGGGCAAGTGCACCCATCGTGAGCGTAGTATAGTGTTGGTAAGATACGAGATCGTCCAAGGACACAAGAGCTTTTAATACCGGTTTATCCTCAACGTCTAATCAAATCAAAAGTTTAGAAAAAGGTTTTTAAACTAGAAAATTAAAACTAACTAAAATGCTGAAAAATAAAATAAAATAAAAACAGATACACAAGATGAATCACTTGGATCCGACTCGTGTTTAGTGTAACCTTTGATTATTTCCGCACTTTTGCATTTTTTAAGAGATTATCTTAGTTATTGTAGTAGGCCCCTCTTTTGAAGGTGACGTTACCCTCAAACCAGTAGTTTGAGCCAGCAAGTATACAATCCTAAAGGGTTGGATTATTGAAAGATAATTAATTAAGTTATTAATGCGTAATGTGGTAGGCCCCTCTTTCGAAGGTGACGTTACCCTCGGCTAAGTAGTCTGAGTCAGTAGGGATACAGTCCTAGTAGCCGGGTTAAAGTTTTAATAGTAGCTTACATATGAGGGGATCAAAGAGTTTGGACCCCCGCTATCCAATGCCAGTGGGTATTGAAGGAGGTCCTACTAAATTTGACCCAGGTCCTTGCAGGATCTATACACTGAACAAGGCAAGACTCTTACCAAACCATTCCCTTAACCCCCGACAAGGTAGCCAACATATCTCCATATAGACCGTGGAGATATGAATGGTGTAAATCTTTTATTTTATATCGACAGTAAAATAACGCCAAGACACCACGGACAAATGATAAGGAAGACTCACCTTCAACATAAGAAACTAGTTATTAAAGTCATTAATACATAACCAAATAAAAAGTGCGAAAAGATTAAAAATAAAAAGTATTACACTAAATGCTTGTCTTCACCAACATTAGTACTAAAAAGGGTTAGTTTTATGCCACAATTGATGTAATTTATGTTGGTGCATAATGTCTAAAGCCTGCGTCTTAGTCTTAGTTGATCAATGTATAGGGTCTAGATGTGTTAATTATGTATTGTATAGGCGTTAAATATGTAATTTTGGGTTTGTCATGTAAAGGTTTCGCTTTTATGTACATGTGTCATATGAGCGAAACTACTAGCTTGAGGTTTCGCTCATATGGACATGTCCACATAAGAGAAACTATCTCCCCTATATATACCCAAGTTGTTTTCTCATTTTGGACGTTCATGTCTCCCGTGTAGCCGAACTGCTGCCCGTGTATTTTGTGAAGATTGAATGAGAAAACTGTTTTAAAGTGATTTCTATCTGTTTCTACTCATTTCTGTTTTGATTCATGCCGATTTTGTATTTCCGCTGCATTTTCGGTAGTTGCTAGCTCGAATTGACTCAATTGACTGTCAAATACGGTCCTACAATTGGTATCAGAGCCATTTGTGAGCTAGTTGACCCGAATCAAAGCCTTTTTCTAGCACTTTTTTAGTTTCAGACCTTTCCGACGGACAAAATGGACTGAGATTTGGACATATAGTGTAAAACTGGTTAATAACAAACCCTTGAGAAATTCAGACCTAAAAACAGCTTAAAAGTGACTTAAAATGGCTCGTGAATAGGTTCCGCTTTTGTGTCATCTTGAGAGGTTTCGCTTTTACGGCATTAGAAACCAGAGGTTTCGCTCGTATAGTTTCGCTCATAGTGACATTTCAGAGGTTTCGCTCGTAGGTTTCGCTCCAAATGTCAGTGTTGAGGTTTCGCTCGAGTGGTTTCGCTTATTAGTCAATTTAGTAGTTCCGCTCTTGAGGTCATTGAGTGGGTTCGCTCATTTGGACATCACCTGGTTTCGCTTTTGTGTACACTAAGTGGTTTCGCTCATAGTACTCTTAGAATCTGGTTTCGCTTTTACGACCTGTTTTAGTGTAAAAACCATGTTTTGAGCGTTTAGTCCGTTTCGTACGTGATCAAGTGTTGGAAACTCAGTCTGTGTTAAAAGTTTTTCGATAAAAACCACTTGTTAATCAAAAAGTTAAACATTTTTGGAAATTTGTCACTAAAATGGAACATCAAGATTTTTGTAACTTGTTTGTGGGGAGTGGTATGGCTACGCAAAGTCCAGCGAGTATAATGCAGAACGTTAACATGGAAAACGAGTTGGGGACTATGCAAAAGCCACCGAAGCTCATGAGTTTAGATGAATATGCGGGTTGGTCCGGCCGTTTCAAAAACTGGGTGCAAGCCAATCACTTCGAGTGTTGGATGAAAATAGAAGCAAAGTATGTGCCACCAGTTAACGGTATGGGATTGGAAAAGGGCATCGGGAGTTTGACGGAAACTGAACAGATTGACTTCAAAGCTGAAAAAAAATGGTGAGCATTCTGCAACAGGCCATTAAAGAAGATATTCTCGTTTTACTGCAACATGAAGACAATTAGTGGGGTATTAACGCTGGTTGAGCTTAACCACATTTGTTGAAGATGATAATGCATTCATTGAAGTATTACTACATGATTCCGTTTTCATACATCAGATGCGGTGCCATGTCGCATTACTATACCATTCTCATATTCCAGGTAAGTCCTCCTCCATCATTGGGCAGATTGGATTCGACTACTGTGTCCGCGCGTTCCCGCACGGACACAGGTAAGTTGTCAGCTAGTGGGGGTTTTGATAAGGGTAATGGTCACTCGCGGTCGTGCTGACGCGAGATCTGGGACCCTACCCCTTCAAGTCCCCCCAGTCTAGTGTTGCTGCCACATGTAAGTTGCGTGTGGGAGGAGTACTGGACTATGGTGTCTAGAAGGTAGTTTGGAGTCTGGAGAAGATTCTAGGCCATGTAGATGGTCTTTTCTCTTCGTAAATCAAGCTGGAGATCCGGAAGAGTCATGTGACGCCTCTTCCGTACCGGTGAAAAAGTTTTGTCTAATGCGAAATTCTCAGCCTAGGGTTTTTTTGTTTCTGATGTCATCAGGGTTGGGTGCCACTTGTTGGTGTGTCGAACCAACCTTTGAGATCTTGCTGGAGATGTCCACAAACTTTGAACCAACCTCTGAGATGGTGGTTGAAGATGTTCACAAACTTCGAACCAACCTTTGAGGTGGTGAATTAAGAAGAGAGTGGTCTTCAGCAATAATTGGACATGTAATGATGATCCCTTTTGTGGGGTTTTCATGTTCTTCTAATTAGCTCTCAAGTAACCGCACGTCCTTTGCGGTTACCTCATTGCTTGGCATTGTTGGCCATGTTTGGCTAAACAATGTTGGATACTTGCGTCATTGTTGGCCGTGTTTGGTCAAACAATTTGAATCTGGATAATGGTCAAATAAACATGGTCATAGGCATGGTGATGCCCACCATTGTTTATTCTATCCGTCTTACAAGTGGGTGAGCAAAGTCATAAGCAGACTTGTTACCACTGTTCGGCCGCTTGTTGTTCAACGAGACCTCTTTAGGTGAGTGGGAATCTTTTTCGCATCTGTTCTTTGGCCACTTTCCTTCACGCTCCAATGCCGAGGAGTTTTCCTTGAAGTAGTTTCGTTCATCTGTGTGATGACTTAGTTGTGGCTCTTCTGTAGCAACCATTTGCGGAGGTATGGGTGTGTCCGTAGCGACTCATGAGTGTCTGTGGTGTTGTAACCCAACATTCGCTTGAAACGAGTGTGTTGCTCGGATGTGGCTCTTGAAGGATCAGGAGTTAGGGTTGCTGATGTGTGTTCGTGTACATTCCCATCCTTCTTTTCTTTGAAGAAGCTGTTTACGCACCCTCTGTGGTTGTGAACCAGACAGGAGGGATTTGAAGCTTGAAGAGAATGAAGGCAATGCGGTTTACCTGTTCCTGAGATGCGCTTCAGTCCAAAGAACAACGCTGGTTCTGAGCATCTGACACACCTGTACGGGCTCGTGTGTGTCATCTCCGCATATTCCACGTGTGCTCGTGGGTATGTGCGGACATGTTTATACCCCCTTAACTATGGAAATACATAATTTTTAGCTATTTTGAGGGGTATGTAAAAAAACGACATGCGGTATGGGTTATGGTGCGGTATACCAGAGAAACTGCATGCCGCTTGTGTTTGGATAATGTTGTCGCTTTTTGTTGCATACGTGGCTGAGCGCACGTGTGAGTTGGTGGAAGTTGGTGACGAACACGATATAATAAACATAACGCCTCCCCTTGGAATGATTTCCTTAACCACATTTGTTGAAGATGATAATGCATTCATTGAAGTCACTCATTTCATTTACCCATGCATCACAAACGATTTTTCAGATAACTAATATTTGTCTTTATAAAGATGTAAACATGTTTGGTCGGGTATACCTGACATATTAATACGGGTTTGGAGTAAAATGAGTTTGGGTCAAAATATGTTATTTTAAAAAAGAATTATCAGTTTGGTTTGGGTCGAGATAAGTTCTGAGCAAAATAGAGTCGGGTTGAAATGAGTTTTTTAGCAAATTAGTGTCAAAACAGGTTCATCCACTACTTTTTTATGGTGTGTGGTGGTGACGGTGAAGGTGGCTACAACAACATAGGTTGTGGGGACGATTACGAGGCGGTGTCAAGGGTATAGGCGCTGGTGAAGGTAACGGCAATGGTAGTGGAGACGACGACAATGATAATTTAAAAACCCTGTTGTACGATGTTAGAGCTGATCACTTCAATGAATGCATTATCATCTTTAAGAAATCTGTGTAAGAATTATATTCTATCAGTGGGCTCATTGAAGTTATATAATCTTAGAGAATCCTTACACATCAGGGCTCTCAAGCAATACTTGCTTTTACAAAAGGTATTCATATATGGCAAGCTCGACTCAGGGTATCGACGACCACATTCGCTTTCCCTGGGTGATATTTAATTTCGTAGTCGTAATCATTCAACAGTTCTACCCAGCGTCTTTGCCTCATGTTAAGCTCTATTTGATCAAAAATGTGCTGTAGGCTCTTGTGATCTGTGTAGATCGTGCAGCGCGTGCCATATAAGTAATGTCGCCAGATTTTCAAAGCAAACACCACCGCGCCCAATTCCAAATCATGCGTGGTGTAGTTTTTCTCATGGACCTTTTGTAACACCCCGTGTTTCTGAAGGTCAAAGTCAAAGTCAAGATTGAAGTCAAAGGAAGAAAAGATCGCTAGTTGCGATCTGTCTCTCCTCGCTCAATCCTTGTTTGACTTCTTTGACTGTAGTTAGTCTGTTTTATATTTTTACGTTAGTTGTATTATGTGGAGTAATTAATTACAATCGAAGTAATCGAAGTATATTTCTCGATACGAACCACTTTACGACTGTGAATGATAGGAAGTAACAATACGATAAAGTCAATTAATCAGTAATCGAACCAATCTAATCATCATCGAACTCGAAACTCGAATTACGCGAACTTTGTTTGTTATTAGACGTGTGTGTGTGCCTTATGTGTTACTTGTGCATGTTTACTTTATGTTATGTGTGGTGATCAATCGAATCAATAGAAACGCAATCGAACTCAATAACAATCGAACCGCAATCGCAAAACGAATACGAAATTAAGGACGATTGTATGTGATATAGTACGATAATTAGTAGAGAAGAGATAGCGCGAGATATGAAATAGTTTGGATTAAAAGTAATTTGAATAGGAAACTCTAACGTATCCGCATCGTTCGCAATCGAAATAGAATATCAAAAATTGTCGCATCGAACACTTGAAACAGGCAGCTGAACGATCAGGCTACCAGCCGATCGAACAGCCAGCCGATCGGACTGCTGTCCGATCGGACAGGCTGTCCGATCGAGCTGCCTGGCCGATCGGCCAGCCATTTCTCAATTGGCATCCTATAAATACCCCTTTCATTGTCATCTTTTCTACTTTTGGAAACCTCTGTCCGACCAGCACGCTTAGCTCATCCTTTTCTCAGATTTCTCTCGATTCCGGTAAGATTTCGTCCTAAATCTTGTACTTTCTTGATCTACACACATTCCTACAATTTTCTAACTTTCAAATCTTGATTTCTAACCGTGAAATCATCAAGATTCAAGTGTTCTAGGATGATGTCATCATGGTGTTCTTGAAGAACTTCATGTTTTGGCCTCAATCTACCAAGAATCACTTGGATCTAGCCGATTTCCACATAAATAAACAAAGATCTTTCATAGATCTAAACATATACACGGTAAAAAGGATTGAAAGATGGTTTTTCGAACTTTCTTTCAACACTTTTACACTCAATGCCTTCAAAACCGATAGAAACGGAGCTTGTGCCGACTTGCTAATCATTCCGGTGGTTGCATGACTTGAGATCCTGATTGTATCCACGAGGTTCACCGATTTCGGGTTAAACGTTAAACTCCGTTCCGAACAGTTCACCGGCCGGATTTGGGTGATTCCTGTCCGATCAGGAGAAACAAGTAAGAATGAGGGTTCTATGGTTCGACTCGTTGTCAAAACACCTCGATATAACAGCTGTCCGAACGAACTGCCAACCGAACGGTCAGCCGTCCAATCGAACTACCGTCCGATCGACCAGCTGTCCGACCCTCCAACACTTGTTTCTGTTTTACGCGTTGCTTATCGTTATGCTATCGAACTATTCAGGCTAACCCTACTCTCAAGTGCTCCCTTCAATCCATCAACCGCTGTGAGTATACTTGATCCCTTTTTTCTTTTACCACTTTTGGGTGTTACATACGTTACTTATACGAAATCACATCGAACACACTACGCAACATTTTACACGCGAACCATTACCGCATGTATTACGTGACTAAATGAATGCTTGTTGTTATGTTTACACGTGGAATGCTGTCTACCTGCCTTAACGATGATAGTACTATAGTTTAGACTCAGCACCCGTTCACACGGGGGTTGTTAAGGACAATTACTTGCATGGATTACGGTGGTAATCATGTATTGCGAACTGCCTCGGGCAGTTAACCCGCAGTCATTGGTATCGATAGATCCATGTCGATAATTAACATGCTTCGTTTTCCTCTGTGTTCGTGCTGGTTATGCGTAAACCATTTTGAACTCTATTATGCTATTATCAAACTTGTATGCTCACCTTTACATTTTATGTATTGACTTTATTCTAACGTATGTAACAGGTGTTTAAGATGCTTATCTGCTAGGAAAGCGAGGCTAGAATAAAGCTCTAGAGCCCAACAAATAGTTGTCTGTAGTGGTCAAATTAAGGGTTTCTAGAAGCAGATAAACAATTGTTGTCTATTTAAATCTGAGTTGTCGGAACAGAATATTTGCCTGGATTTTTGTCTGTAATAATTTGTTTAATGTTTGAGATACGGTATGGGACGTATTATTTAATTGAATAGTAATGATAAATGTTATGGAAACTTCTGGACAATCTGTTTCGCTCAGTGTCGCGCCCCGATGATTCCGCCATCGGTTGGGGTGTGGCAGATTGGTATCAGAGCCATAACTATAGGGAATTATTACTATTTGTGCATATCCCTAAATGGACTATGTGTGAGCTTATTACTATTCTTCGCTATTCTCGCCTACACTACACTGTCACTACACTCGAATTTTCAATAATGAGAAAGCGATTTAGTCAAGATTAGGTGTGAAAACCGTAAACTCTCGACTAAATTGTTTGATCAACGCTGTTTTATCAACTTATTAATGATCTCTTCTTTTTCAATAACGAACACTTGTGTAACGGAGGAAATTATATCAAATCAGGGGTGAAATCCGTATTTTGATAAATAATCTCCTCTATTATACTAAAATCAAGAGAAAGTTGTCAAGCTAGGGGTGAAACCCTAACCTTGACGGCACGTCCCTAGTGTTTTACCAAAACTCTCACCAAAGTCTCGACGGACTCCAACGACCTGAACCCACAATATGGCCAGTAAGTTTGCGCTAAAATGCCCAAGAATCGAGGCAGAAGCCCAAACCTAATAGTCAGAATGTGAAGACAAGTCCTTGAGAATAGTCGAATCGCTTTGGGTAGTCAATGTCTAATAGCCGCAGACAATCTATTTCTCGATTTTTACATATTTCGATTCTGAGCTCGCAACTGCCGACTCTGATGACTCGTTGATTTTATGTGTCTGTTTATGTGTTTAAAATTTTGAAAATTTATTCGATCTTTGCTCTCACTTTGATCGACTCGCACGACCCGCACTGCACTCCTATCTCAATACGCTAAACAAGTCGCTACAATATGGGCAACGTAAGGCTATGATATCAGCTTATACTATACTACTCGACATGCTATGCGATCATACTATACGCGATCTTTATGTACGAATGACTCGCGAGTTTTGAATAATAGGTTTATGTATTCTGACTACCTCTGTGATTAAATGCGTATGTGCTTATGTGCTTCTGTGTTTATGTGCCCTACGTGCTTATGTGCTCCTGTGATTATGTGAATATGTGACTACTTGCTTATGTGTATGTGATATATGCGTCGACGTGTTCCTAAGCTTTAGTAAGTAGTAAACGGGTGAGGTGAGATTCGATTATGATGTGTCTGAGATCTACGACAATGTCTGTTGCAGATAATGTCGTCATCTGGACACCGAACCCCATTGACTCGCCAAGAAAAGAGAGACAAACGTCTTGCTGCTATCATCGCCAAGCAAGTAGCAAAGGCTGTGAGTGAAGTGCATGAGAATGTCAGCAAATCATCTGAGGAGTCGAGAACCGAAGCTCCTAAAGACGCTACCAAGACTGTTTTCAGCTTCAAACAGTTCAAGGCATGCGGACCAAAGGAATTCACTAGAAAAGATGGCCCAACAGCTATGTTTCAATGGTTTGATTCCGTCGAAGTCACTCTGCGCCAAAGCGGTTGTCCTGCAAATCTCCGTACCCTAAACGCAACTGGCGTCTTCTAGTCCCGAGCTCTAGACTGGTGGACGACTGAACGAAACAAACGCGGGAATGATGCAGCTTATGAGCTGACTTGGGAAGAGCTTAAAGCCATTATGATGGACGAATTCTGCCCTCCCCATGAACGCCAAAAGCTAGAGGACGAGTTTTGGAACATTAAGCAGAAAGATGGATACAACGCTGCCCTGACTGCTCGCTTTAAGCAGCTCAGCATTATCTGTCCCGATCAAGTCAAGATGCCAGAGATAGCAATCAAGAAGGACATTCGAGCCCTACCTGACTGTGTTGCCGATTTTGTTCATGCCGCAAAGACCTCCTCAATTGAAGAGACTTACTTGCTTGCCGCCGAGATCAATGACAAGCGAGTAAAAGCTGGTTTCTGGGATAAGCCCTCCAAGTCTCTGCATCAAGCCACCGCTGCACCGACCGCTGAAACCCCACTGCTCAACCATCAAAGTCATCACGCCGCAAGAAGAAGCACAACAACAGCAGCTCCAGCAACAAGAACTGTGCTGTCACTACCACTGCTGCTCCTCTGCAAGCCGTACCGGCTCAGCAGTAGTCTCACCATCGACCAGTACCAATTACTCAAGCGCCGCCAGCGAAGCGTGCTTACACAGGTCCCCACCCGCTCTGCCCGACATGCTCGTATCATCATCCGGTGGGTCTTGCCTGTCGTTTCTGCGCTCATTGCAATTTGTACGGTCATTTCACTGCCAACTGTCGCTATGGTCCCCGTAACACCACAGCTCCTGCCACTGCTCATCAAGCTCTACTCCCAGCCCCGCATGGCCAACAAGCGGCTCAGGCACCCGCGATCAATGCTCGAGTCTGTTTTGCATGTGGTGATCCTAACCACTTTGCAAAAATGTGCCCGAACAGGGTTGTGAAGCAAGAGCCCCAGCAGCAGCAGCAGCCTCAGCAGCAGCACCAAGCAGCACGCGCCAGAACCTTCAACATCAATGCTCGTCAAGCCCAGGCTGACAACAACGTGGTTAATGGTACATTCCTTGTGAATGGAATTTATGCATCGTGTTTGTTTGATACTGGAGCCGATAACTGCTTTGTGTCCTTTGAATTCGAGAAGCTCCTTAGTCGTAAGCGCTCTTATCTTCCCTCGTCATTTTAAGTTGAAGTCGCTACTGGAAGAACTGTCGCCGTTAATTATGTTCTTCGTGATTGTACCCTCGAGCTCAACAATCACATTTTCCCAATCGACCTCATCCCGATGCAACTCGGAAGTTTTGATGTCATAGTAGGCATGGACTTTCTTCGCGAAAACCATGCTGAAGTTGTATGTTTCGACAAAATGATTTAATTCTCACTCGCAAATGGTGATTTACTGTGTGTTTATGGCGAACTGTTTCGAAAGGTATCAAGCTTATGTCCTGTGTCCAAGCTAGCAAGTATCTCCGCAAGGAATATAGAGCTTTCTTAGCTAACATTTTAGTAGCGAAGTAGGAAAAGAAAAGGGAGACAGAAGTCAAAGACGTCCCTGTGGTTCCTGAATTTCCTCATGTATTCCCTGATGAACTTCCTGGATTACCGCCAAGTCGTGATATCGACTTCCGTATTGACCTCATTCCTGGAGCTACCCCTGTTGCCAAAGCTCCTTACCGTCTAGCGCCGTCCGAAATACATGAACTCTCAAATCAACTCCAGGAATTACTTGAGAAAGGCTTTATTCGCCCGAGCACCTCTGCTTGGGGCGCGCCAGTCCTCTTCGTCAAAAAGAAGGATGGGTCATTCAGGATGTGCATCGAGTATCGGGAATTGAATAAGCTAACCATCAAGAACCGCTATCCCCTGCCCGCATCGACGATTTATTTGATCAGCTACAAGGTGCTACGTGTTTCTCAAAGATCGATTTACGTTCAGGCTATCACCAGCTACGCATTCAAGAGGAGGATATACCTGAAACCGCTTTTCGCACTCGCTATGGCCATTATGAATTCATCGTTATGCCTTTTGGTTTAACCAACACACCCGCGGTCTTCATGGATCTGATAAATCGCGTGTGTAAACCTTATCTGGACCGTTTCGTCATCGTGTTCATCGACGATGTCTTGATCTATTCTAAGTCAAGAGCCGAGCACGCGCAACATCTACGTTTGGTTCTCGAACTACTCCTGGGGAATCAACTCTATGCCAAATTCTCCAAGTGCGAATTCTGGCTAGAGGAAGTTCAGTTCCTGGGTCACATTGTTAATAGTCAAGGTATTCATGTCGATCACGCGAAGATCGAAGCAGTTAAGAGCTGGATTACACCTAAGAACCCGTCTGAAGTCCGTTCTTTTCTCGGATTAACGGGCTATTATCGACGATTTATCGAAGGATTCTCCAAGATCGTTGTGCCGCTTACTGCTCTTACGCATAAAGACAGGTCTTTTGTTTGGGGAACTGAACAAGAGTCTGCTTTCCAAACCCTCAAGCATAAGCTTTGCAATGCTCCTGTTCTCACATTGCCCGATGGGAACGACAGTTTCATTGTCTATTGTGATGCTTCTAACCTCGGCCTCGGTTGCGTTCTCATGCAACGAGACAAGGTTATAGCTTACGCTTCTCGACAGCTCAAAATCCACGAGAAGAACTATATAAACCATGATCTCAAGCTAGGCGCAGTTGTTTTTGCATTAAAGATTTGGCGACACTACCTGTATGGTACCAAGTGTACGATCTTCACCGATCATAGGAGCCTACAACATATCTTTAATCAGAAGGAACTTATATGCATCAACGCCGATGGGTAGAACTTCTTAATGATTACGACTGCGAGATTCGTTATCACCCAGGCAAAGCAAATGTCGTTGCCGACGCGCTAAGTAGGCGGAGTTATTTGCTCAGCATCCGCGATACTCAAGCCCAATACGATCTCGAAACTCTCATCCACGAAGCCCAACACGCCTGTTTTAATGAACGCACTTTGAAGAAGGAAAGAATCTATCACGATGGAGCTCAGCTTGTAAGCAAATCGAACGGGATCTTCTATTTTCTGGACCGAATTTGGATCCCTAAGCGGACCGAATTACGAAAGATTCTGATGGACGAAGCCCACAAATCCCGATATTCAATTCATCCCGGTGCTGATAAAATGTACCAGGATCTTCGTTACAAGTACTGGTGGCTGGGAATGAAAAGGGATATCGCTCTCTACATTGGGAAATGCCTGACTTGTGCAAGGGTCAAGGCTGAACATCGAAGGCCCTCTAGCTTACTCGAGCAACCCCCAATCCCTATGTGGAAATGGGAGAGTATAGCTATGGACTTCATAACCAAGCTTCTGCACACGTCATCAGGTCACGACAGCATTTGGGTTATCGTTGATCGCTTAACCAAATCAGCCCACTTTTTGCCAATACGGGAAGACTACAAGGTAGAACGATTAGCCCGAATCTACACCGACGAGATCATTTGTAATCATGGGATGCCTCGTGACATCATCTCTTACCGTGACGCTTGGTTTACCTCGCGATTGTGGGAAACGTTTCAAGCAGCTCTTGGTACGACGCTTAACCTAGGTACCGCATTCCATCCCCAAACCGACGGGCAGACTGAAAGAACGATCTGCACTCTTGAAGACATGCTCCGTGCATGTGTCATAGACTTCGGTGGTAATTGGAATAAATACCTGCCGTTAGTCGAATTCTCGTACAACAACAACTATCATACCAGCATCCAGATGGCACCATTCGAGACTTTATATGGAAGAAGATGTCGATCACCTATTGTGTGGCACGAGATCGGTCACTCGCAATTAACCGGTCCCGAGTTACTGCAAGAAACGACTGACAAAGTCCTCCAAATTCGAGACAACTTGTTGAAAGCTCAGAGTAGACAGAAAAGCTATGCCGATAAACGATGCAAGCCCCTTTAATTTGACGTTGGCGACTACGTACTCCTAATGGTATCACCTTGGAAGGGTGTGGTCAGATTCGGCAAGAAAGGGAAACTAGCGCCTCGATATGTTAGACCTTTTAAGATTCTGGAAAGGATCGGAAAAGTCACCTACAGACTCGAACTACCGGAGGAACTTAGTAACGTCCACCGACTTTCCACGTGTCAAAGCTCCGAAAGTGTTTAGTTGAGCATGATTTAATTGTACCTCTCGAGGACCTTCAAATAAACGAAACGCTACACTTCGTGGAAAAGCCTGTCGAAATCATGGATCGCCAAACCAAGCAACTTAGGCGCTCACGCATTCCTGTTGTGAAGGTCCGATGGGAAGGCAAACGAGGCGCAGAGTTCACTTGGGAACTCGAAAGCGACATGAAGGCAAAGTACCCGCAGTTGTTTAAGTGAAAGTCTAGAGAGAGAAAGTCTTCAAACGTGATACACGGTGTTGTACACTCTTCGGCCTAATTTCGGGACGGAATTCCCTAAACAAGGGGAGGCTGTAACACCCCGTGTTTCCGAAGGTCAAAGTCAAAGTCAAGATTGAAGTCAAAGGAAGAAAAGATCGCTAGTTGCGATCTGTCTCTCCTCGCTCAATCCTTGTTTGACTTCTTTGACTGTAGTTAGTCTGTTTTATATTTTTACATTAGTTGTATTATGTGGAGTAATTAATTACAATCGAAGTAATCGAAGTATATTTCTCGATACGAACCTCTTTACGACTGTGAATGATAAGAAGTAACAATGCGATAAAGTCAATTAACCAGTAATCGAACTAATCTAATCATCATCGAACTCGAAACTCGAATTACGCGAACTTTGGTTGTTATTATACGTGTGTGTGTGCCTTATGTGCTACTTGTGCATGTTTACTTTATGTCATGTGTGGTGATCAATCGAATCAATCGAAACGCAATCAAACTCAATCGCAATCGAACCGCAATCGCAAAACGATTACGAAATTAAGGATGATTGTATGTGATATAGTATGATAATTAGTGGAGAAGAGATAGCGCGAGATATGAAATAGTTGGGATTAAAAGTAATTTGAATAGGAAACTCCAACGTATCCGCATCGTTCACAATCGAAATCGAAATATAAAAAATCGTCGCACCGAACACTCGAAACAGGCAGCTGAACGATCAGGCTACCAGCCGATAGAGCAGCCAGCCGATCAGACTGCTGTCCGATCGGACAGGCTGTCCGATCGAGCTGCCTGGCCAATCGGCCAGCCATTTCCTCAATTGGCATCCTATAAATACCCCTGTCATTGTCATCTTTTCTCCTTTTGGAAACCTCTATCCGACCAGCACGCTTAGCTCATCCTTTTCTCAGATTTCTCTCGATTCCGATAAGATTTCGTCCTAAATCTTGTAATTTCTTGATCTACACGCACTCCTACACCTCTCTATCTTTTAAATCTTGATTTCTAACTGTGAAATCATCAAGATTCAAGTGTTATAGGATGATGTCATCATGGTGTTCTTGAAGAACTTCATGTTTTGGCCTCAATCTACCAAGAATCACTTGGATCTAGCCGATTTCCACATAAATAAACAAAGATCTTTCATAGATCTAAACATATACACGGTAAAAAGGATTGAAAGATGGTTTTTCGAACTTTCTTTCAACTCTTTTACACTCAATGCCTTCAAAATAGATATAAACGGAGCTTGTGCCGACTTGCTAATCATTCCGGTGGTTGCATGACTCAAGATCTTGATTCTATCCACGAGGTTCACCGATTTCGGGTTAAACGGTAAACTCCGTCCTGAACAGTTCACCGGCCGGATTTGGGTGATTACTGTCCGATCAGGAGAAACAAGTAAGAACGAGCTCGATATGACGACAAACAACCAGAACAACCATGTGTTAGACGAACAGGCTGATCAGGTCAGGATGCTGATCGATCGGACTGTTGTCCGAACGGACAGCCGGCCGATCGGACAGTCAGCCGATCGACTGGCCAGCCGATCGGCTAGCACATGGTCCCACACATAATCAAATTATCCTTTGAAGTTGAGTATTGAACGAACTGCTGTTCGATCGGACTACCGTCCGATCGGATTACTCTTCGGATCATGAGATACTATACTTTAACACTTAATCGATTTTTCATCATGTTCGACGCACTAAGAGTGCCACCCGATCGAACAGTCGTCCGACCAGGTGACACCCTGCTGAGAACTTGTTATACTAAGGTACCTAACCGATCGGGCTGCCGGCCGATCGAACAACCGTTTGATTGACCGACCTGAAAGGTAAAGATACTTCAATGTTTTCAAACGCTACAACAAAAACTTCAAAAGTCAAACCATCATACACATACACAAACACATCACATTCATAGGAAGAAACAATCCACTCGAACAGCCATCCAATCGGACTCCCGTCCGACCGGACAGTGACGTGATGTCGTGGTCACTATCAAATTTAATCCCCAAAACAACTATAGATAGTGGTAAGAGGGTATCGAACTCAGGGAGTATGTGGAAGGTATGTCGGTTGTATAGCTTTGTACTTAAACTACTATTAAACTAAAATTGCAGAATTTAAAATTCAAGAGTTTGGATTGTTGTTTTAGAAAACTAAATTAAAAACTAATTTCAAATCAAATGTTGGTTGTAAAACAGATTAGGAGAGAACAATGACCATCTTAGGTTTCAGTTTCTTTAAACAATTGTGTGTAATTCCAACTAGAAAGAGTTACATAGACATAACTCGTGTATGGATAATTGAAGTGATAAAAGGGAACAAAGTACTCGGATTAAATAAACGCGAGGTTGTTTCCCGATGACCAATTAATCAATAACCAACCCTAACCCTTCCCGTGTTATCTCGATTGCCAACGGCACCAAGAACGTACGATTAAGACTAGAAATTGCAATATCGATTAACAAATTACAAGCAATTAAACATACACCATGATATTCAAGCAACGCAAGTTATCATTCTAGAAATTCAGAAATAAACACACAAAAGTTTAATAGAAACATTCACCTAAGATGATCACCGAAGAGTTTAGCCGGACATGGCTTGGTGAATCATCATAGTAGCAAATCCAATGTTCATGCGAATCGAAATTACAAACCGAATGATAGCAATTGTTCAAAACCAAGCAAGACAGCCAAAATTCGCCCCTAGTGAGTCCCAAAACCGTCCAATGATGAGAACACTTGAAAAGACATCATAAAACTGCTTAAATGAGGCAGTTACACTTTGGATCGCAGCCGCCACCGTAAATTACGGCTCCACCGTAATTTACGGTGGACGTGATTTGTTTATGGTGGCAAGAGACTGATTTACGGTGGCCACCAATTGATTCTCAAGTCCACCGTAAATTACGGTGGAGCCGTAATTTACGGTAGTGACCTGAATGTTCTTCTTTGTTTCATCTCTTGTTCCACGCTTGACCCGTTCATCTCCAAACCCTCCAAAGCTGCATTTAATCCATCTTTTAACTCCCGAACCTCACCTGAAACATAAGCAACAGTAGTTATTTAATTCAAGATAATTACACGATTAAGTGAAGGATTATTTCGTCTTTTAACATGATTAAGGGTTGGCCAACGGACCACTCATCACATCCCCACACTTAACCGTTGCTTGTCCCAAGCAACTCATCAAATCAATTTCAAAACAAGTGATCAAATTAAACCAAGCAAAACAAGCAATCCTTTTACTAACCACTTTTCAACACCCAACCAATGCACCCCTCTCTAAATCTCTCCTCTCGGCTACAATTGAATACTAGCAACGATAAGCTAGACACACAATAGGCAAACGGGTGGTTGCACAATCATAGGCTTGTACCTAAATCGATCCTTCTCCTATAAGTGCCAAACATGAATGCAAATCAAAGAGACTTCAAGGTTGTAACGTGGCTAGGTGTATAGGTAGGAAATGGGATATATATGAAGTAGCGAAAATTTTGGCCCGGTCTTTTTATTACACAAATAAACCAAATTACAACTACCAAACTAACTACTAAATACAAGACAACTAACATCCTTTCTTTTCATTTTTCATATTTTTTTTCTTTTTCTTTTCTCTTTTTTTTTTCTTTTTCTTTTTTTTTTGCAAAGCAAACAAAAATACAATAACGCATCAAACATATCTACTTCAAACTACTAAAACTACTCATACTATCATTAACACTATAAGACCGGGTCAAATTTGGGTAACAAATGATAGGCTTTTAAGGCACAAAATTGGGCAACTAAATGTCCAAACCCCCGCCCCTCTCACTACCATGCTCATATATAAAACTTATGAGGTCCAACCCCCCAAATCCCACACTCGCTCACACCAACGACGAGGCTACCTAAATGCCCTTATCCTTTCTACATTCATGTCTAACTAAGGACTCAAATCGCATTCAAGCACAAGTTCTAATGCACCCCCACCCGTAGCCACTCTCATCAAAGATAAGCATTATTTATATACAAGTGTGGCTACAATTCTCACCAAGAATGAAAAAGGTATTAAGGGTTGCCGGTGCATTATTTGGGGTTAAATTAGGGCGTTCAAATTCTCACATCGTTTCACTTGGCTCAAAATTTTTTCAAAAACTTCAAAAATTCCCCCCATCCCCACACTTGGGATACATTGACCCCAATGTATGGCTTTGGGAGGCTTTGATCACTAAACTCATTCAACATCAATATTAGCTCAAACACTCAAACCCCAAATTTCTTTTTGTATTTTTCATTTTATATTTTTTTTTATGCTTTTCTTCTTTTTAACACACAACACCACCAACAAGCACCAACCCAACAAACGACACAATCATACACCACCCAACCGCCCAACCATAAACAAAAGAAAACTAAAACTATGCACAAATTATACAAAAGAGAGAGCACCACCTGACTAATAGTAGCGCGGTCCTGGAGGTCCAAAAATGGATGACATCATGTCATTCCATTCTCCGAATCCAAACGCGCCACTGCTACTCCCTCCTTGTTGTTGGGCTCCCTCTTGCTGCCTCGGGTCAAGCCATTGAGAATGGTGAAGTGGTGGAGTCGGATATGAGACACTACCGTCATAAGGCGGTAACGAGGCATAATCCACATGTTGTGGATCCTCAACAACCGGCCTTCCGGCATGCCAATCTGCATGCATCCTCCTCGCTTGATCGTCATGATATCTATTATTCGTTTCCACCTCTCGGGAATACACCAATGTGCGGTTCCACGACTCTTGACGATCAAAGCTATGTTTTAACGACCGCTCTATACTTGCACTATTCCTCGTGTTTTGATCATACAACGTCCTCTCCGACCCCGACCATGTATCAAAAATAGATGCTGGAGGACGTTGACTTTCAATCACTTCTTGCATTGTACCGTTATAAGCCCAACCCGGCTCATAAGTTTGTTGCGCATAGTCGTAAAACATGCCACCGTGACCTCCACCATAACCCCCTTGACCCACATTCAAGTTCACCCCACCTTGCGGTTGCTCCTCATAATCTTCATCCCCGCTTGGGATCTCTGCTTCACTCTCGGGTTCATCCTCTTCACCAGGTAACAAATCTCTCGCATTCGCCTTAAGAGCTCTCCACCTTTGGCCTTCCGACTTTAACTTGTGATAACGCTCCGTCTGAGTATACGTCCAAACACTCCCCAACTTATCCAACGTAAAAGGCTGGTGCCTTTTTGTTACTCCCCGATCTTCAGATGTTATCGCCTTCTGTTGTTTCATCAATCCCGTAATTATTCGACAATACGGGACGATGTCTCTCCCATACTTATTCCGGCAGATCCATAAGTGGTTCATGATAAGATAACGTATCGGAAAACGTGGAGCCCCATGCATCAACGAATAAAGAACGGGTACCTCCGGAAACCTCACCTGTTCTTTGTCTCCCCTTCGTGGAAGGACATTGAGAAGACAGATTGTATGCAACAATTTAGCTTCTATCTTCAAATTCTTCCGGTATAGAATACCACTGTATTTACCGGGTAAAAATATTGCTGCCAACATATCATTCCATCTAACATGTTTCTCCGGTTTGAGCAAGAGGTCATCGAGAGTGGGAACCATGTACTCGCGAGCCGGGAGACTATCATACTTCCCGAGCTTCTTCAAAGTGTCAAATGACATCTCCACCGGTACCCCGTGCACCTCACCAATCAACTTCATCTGTGACGGCTTGTTAAAATTGTGACATTTCAAAGTCGCCATCCATTCTTGTATCTCGGTCATAAACAAGTTGCTTTTGTCTTTGTCGAAACATTTGAGCGCTGATTCCCATCCTAACGCCCGAAACTTATCAAACACCCCAAATTGTTGGAACTCCACTTCCCGAACCTCTCGTTCACAAATGAAGGCCGCCGCCTTGTTCTTCAACTTATTCATGCAGTCATGGTAAAGTGTCGGTTGCCACTCCTCTGCTTGATCATCTAATGGACCCGAATTCCACACCGGCTTTTCACTCGGATCCAACTCCATCTCTTCTTCACTCCCACTCTCGCTTTCACTTATACGACCCATATATTGCCTTTTTCGCGGTGGTTGTTCTTTTTGTTTGCCTTTCCCTTTTGATGATGATGAACTCGATCCCGCTTGTTCTTTCGTCTTAGCCATTTCCTACACACATTAGACAATCAACAAAAGCAAACACAAAATTAGACTCATTCCTCCTAAACATCCCCACACTTGCTTGTTACTATGGTTGTAGATGTTAGTGAACTACAATGTATAAGTTTTTCAAAAATTTGGGCATGGTGTCTCTACAATGTAGAAATCCCCAAAAGTTCACTACTTTAACCACAACTCCTACATCTACAACCATATCCATGTTCAAATAACCCTTTTCATAATCATATCTAAGAACAAGCAAGTGGGTATGGGCAAATAACCTAAATAACCTTACTTTTCACAATGTAGCATCAAAATACAACAAATAAGCTTTCATACCTTTGCTTGAAGATGCTAAAGTGCTTGTGAAACAAAAGCTCCAAAAACCCCCAAATTTTTCGAACTAGGGTTTGGGATTCGGACCCAAAAACAGTGTTTTCTCCTAAATCTCTTGTTAAAATCAGAAACTACGTGAAAAATTAGTCAAGATAGACTCTGATTTCACTTAGTTTGGATAAGGATTGAAGAAGTTATGGAGGATTGAAGGTTTGGGGAAGAAGAAGTTCTTGTGGTGGGTCTTGAGAGATGATAGTGATAGATGAAGAATAGGTTGTGTGGTTAGGGGAACTTCACGTGACCAGATTGTGTTTTTGCTTTTTTATTATTTTATTATTATTTTTTTTATGTATAGGCGGAACCCCGAACGTCAGACAAGAATTTTCTCCGCACCGTAAATTACGGTCTCACCGTAATTTACGGTGAGACCTGAATCACCAATCTTCACCGTAAATCAGTAGAACTGCACCGCAAAACTCAGAAAATTTCATCACTCACCGTAATTTACGGTATAACCGTAATTTACGATGAAAACTGAACATGAAATTTTACCGTAAATCAGTACTGAAATACCGTAAAAACCAACCATATTTCCTTTCCACCGTAAATTACGGTAAAACCGTAAATTACGGTGGATACTGGGCGATCCTGATTCATGCAAAATGCTGTTTTAAGGTATCCTTTTTTATGATTTTCAAATTTTTCGATTTTTTTTATGTTTTTTAATTTTTTCAAAAACTTGTAAAAATTACCCTACCCCCTCAAAAATCCCGTGTTGTCCTCAACACAATGTTAGAGTAATTCGTGACCCGAACATCCCCACACTTGTTTCAAACACGGATTTCGAGGAACTATGGCAATTGTGCAAATTATACAAAACAAACAAAACAAAATACTACTATGTACACTACCAAACCTGGGCCTCTCATGGTTGTTCCTCATCGACCGGGCGCAAGATGTAGCCCGCTTTGTCCAGCTCCAAGTTGTTGATGTCGTTCCCCTCCAAGTACGGCTTCAATCGGTGACCGTTCACCGTTTGTTGTTTCAATGTTTGCTCGTCTTGGATGTCTACATCACCAAATCTCCCAACTCTCCGAATGACATACGGACCCATCCATTTGCTTTTGAGCTTGCCCGCAAACATCTTCAATCTTGAGTTATACAACCAAACTTTTTGCCCCACTTTGAATGTTTTCTTTCTCAATTTCGCATCATGCACTTTCTTGAGTTTATCTTTATAGGCCGATGCACATTCGTACGCTTCATCCCGAATCTCTTCTATCTCGCTCAATTGCAACTTTCTCAACTTACCCGCCTCATCATAATCCGCGTTGACCGTCTTGATCGCCCAATGTGCCCGATGCGCCAACTCCATTGGCAAGTGACAACCCTTACCATACACCATCCGGTAAGGTGTTGTGCCAATAGGAGTCTTGTAGGCCGTTCGGTATGCCCACAATGCATCGTCTAACTTGCTCGACCAATCCTTTCTATCCGTTCTTACCGTCTTCATTAGAATCTCTTTGATTTGACGGTTGGACACTTCGACTTGTCCACTTGTTTGCGGATGGTAAGGTGTGGCAACTCGGTGATTCACGCTATACCTTTTCAATAATTTCCCGAAATTGAAGTTCTTGAAATGCGAACCACCATCACTTATAATAACCCGCGGGATTCCAAAGCGAGAAAAGATGTTGGATTGAACAAATTTACAAACAACCGAATGGTCGTTCGTTCGTGTTGCAATAGCCTCAATCCACTTCGAGACATAATCCACCGCTACCAAAATGTATAAGAAGCCATTCGAATTCGGGAAGGGACCCATAAAATCTATCCCCCATACATCAAATATCTCAACAACCAAGATCGGTTGTAACGGCATCTCATCCCTCTTCGATATACTACCCATTTTTTGGCAATTTATACAATTTCTGGCGAATTCAATTGCATCCTTGAAAATGGTGGGCCAATAAAACCCACATGACAGAACCCGATAGACTGTTTTGTGCCCACTAAAATGACCCCCACAAGCGGACGAATGTGCATGAGTCAAGATTTCCAACACTTCCGTTTCGGGCACACACCTTCGTATAACTTGATCCGGTCCAATCTTGAAGAGATCCGGTTCATCCCAAATGTATTGCTTCACTTGAACCATGAATTGTTGTCGACGCTTTTTGGTCCAATGACTTGGGATGGCACCCGTGGCTAAGTAATTGACATAATGAGCATACCACGGTGCAACAAAAGTGGAAACGGCTAAAAGTTGCTCGTCGGGAAAACTTTCATTAATTTCACTCACATCATCGGTCCCTTCCACCGGAATCCGAGACAAATGATCCGCTACTACATTCTCACTTCCCTTTTTGTCTCGGATTTCTAGATCGAACTCTTGTAACAATAACACCCACCGAATTAATCGAAGCTTCGCGTCCTTTTTCTCCATCAAGTACCGGACCGCACTATGATCCGAATAAACCACCACTTTGCTTCCCCAAATATACGAGCGAAACTTATCCAAAGCATACACCACCGCTAGTAATTCCTTCTCGGTTGTGGTGTAGTTAAGTTGCGCTTCGGATAAAGTTTTGCTTGCATAGTACATCACCACCGACTTTCTATCAACCCGTTGACCCAAAACTGCACCAATAGTGGTGTCGCTTGCATCACACATTATCTCGAACAGCTTTGACCAATCCGGTGGTTGCAAAATAGGAGCTTTGACCAAATGTTCCTTCAAAACAGTGAAAGCTTGCATACACTCGTTAGTAAAATCAAATGGGACATCTTTTAATAACAAGTTGCATAAGGGTTTGGTGATAACACTAAAACCCTTAATGAACCGTCTATAAAAACCCGCGTGCCCCAAGAACGACCTTACACCTTTAACATTTTTCGGAGGTGGCAAAGACGATATTACCCGTATTTTTGCCTTATCCACCTCCATCCCCCTTTCAGAAATCACATGACCCAACACAATGCCCTCTTGCACCATGAAATGACTTTTCTCCCAACTTAGCACTAGATTTTTCTCAACGCACCTTTTTAAAACCTTTTGTAATTCGTTGAGGCAAGCATCAAAAGTAGTGCCAAAAATGGAAAAGTCATCCATAAATACTTCGAGCGACTCTCCAACCATGTCCGAGAAAATACTCATCATACATCGTTGGAAGGTTGCCGGAGCATTGCACAAGCCAAATGGCATTCGCCTAAAGGCAAAGGTGCCATATGGACAAGTGAAGGTGGTCTTGTGTTGGTCATCCGGGTGTATGGAGATTTGGTTGTAACCCGGATACCCATCCAAAAAACAGTAATATTTTTGACCCGATAGTTTTTCAATAATTTGATCAATGAATGGTAGCGGGAAATGATCCTTAGAAGTGGCGGCATTCAATTTTCGGTAGTCAATACATACACGCCACCCGGTAACCGGTCGGGTGGCAATTTGTTCACCACTTTCATCCTTGACTACTTGAATGCCGGCCTTCTTAGGCACAACTTGGGTGGGACTCACCCAAGCACTATCCGAAATTGGATAAATAATTCCCGCATCCAACCATTTAATTACCTCTTTTTTAACTACCTCCCGTACGTTCGGATTCAATCGCCTTTGAGCCTCTTGTGTCGGCTTTGCATCTTCAGTGGTAATGATTTTATGCATGACAATGGATGGACTAATTCCTTTGAGGTCGGCAATCGTCCATCCAATAGCTCCCTTGTTCTCTCTTAAGACCTCCATCAATGCTTGCTCTTGTGCCAACTCCAAATTAGAGGTAATAATGACCGGTAAGGTGTCATTATCCCCTAAAAACACATACTTCAAGTGGCTAGGCAAGTCTTTGAGCTCCAACTTTGGTGGTTCCTCTAATGATGGTTTCGTACCCGAATCAATCTCCACTGGTAAACCTTCAAATTGATGAGTCCATGGCGGTCTACCTTCTTTCAAAGCCATCGCGTCTTACTTTTCCTCTTCAACCCGGAGTGCATAAGCATGTACCTGTTCAGAAAAATCACACAGGCAAATATCCAAACCATCCTCCTCATACTCATGCGGGTTGCATCCGTCAACTATATCTGCCATGAAACACTCATCAACACCGTTAGCATTAGAATTGTTAGTAAAAACATTCAAACGCATTTTTCTATTTCCAAAAGCCATATCAACTGTACCAAATCTACAATCAATAATAGCATGTGCGGTGCTTAAAAATGGCCGACCCAAAATTATATTTTGTTGTTGCTTAGGGTTCGCCGATGAGTAATCCAAGACTAAAAAGTCAACCGGGTAATAAAACTCATCAATTTTCACAATTACATTTTGAACCATACCCCGAGGTAACTTATGAGACAAATCGGCTAAAACAACCGTTGTCTCCACCCTTGCTAACGGACCAAAGTCATATTGGTCATATAAGCCCCCCCGGTAAAATACTAACTCCGGCTCCAAGATCTAGCAACGCCTTAGCCATTTGAAAATTTCCAACTTGTATATTAATCAATGGCGTGCCCGGATCTTGGAGCTTCCATTTAAAACTGCACTCACTTGCCCGGTTAAATCCACCCGCTTAGGCACTTTCTTTTTGTTTTGCCTTTTTTGTGTACATAATTCTTTTAAGAATTTTGCATAAGCGGGGACTTGTTTTATTGCATCGAGAAGTGGGAGATTTATTTTCACTTGTTAAACATGTCCCACATCTCCTCTTTTTGAGGACCTCTCGACACGATAAAATTTTTCTTTCCCGGGTCAAGTAAGGCCGATGGAAACGGGACTTGACTCGGTTCACCCTCAACTTTTTCATTCTTTTCATTTTCACCCAAACCTGGTTTTTTAACAATTGTTTCTTTTGGTTTAACCGGTGAAACTTCATCATCATTTTCATTACCCGTAACATCCTCAACTACCCCCTCAACCAATTCGGGTGACACATTGGCTTTAAATTCTTTTCCACTTCTTAAAACACTAACATGATTAATATTAACATTACCTCGTGACGACCCATGTGAAGGGTTTACCTTAGTATCGCTTGGAAGTTGACCCTTGCCTTTCTTCAACTCCGCCACATCGGTTGCTAATTGACCCATTTGGGTTGTTAGTGATTGGATGCTTTTTTCACGAACCTCATCCTTTTGCATTCGCACTTCATCAAGTTGGTTCCGTTTTTGCATCTCCATTTGCATGCTCTTTAGCATCTCCATCATCTCATTTCCACCCGAAGACCCCCCTTGTTCTTGACCCGTTTGGTATTGTTTTTGATAACCTTGGTTATTTCCGCCTCGATATCCACCTTGGTTATTGTAAGATTGGCGTGAACCAAAGTTACCTTGGCTACCTTGAAAATTCGGGTTTGCTTGATTTGAAGGATTCCCGTACCGAAAATTCGGGTGGTTCCTCAACCCGGGGTGGTAGGTATTAGAGTTCATGTTGTTGTAACTCCTACCACCTCCTCCTTGACCTTGACCTTGAACCGCATGGACCTCCTCGTATTGCCCTTCCAACATCCCTTGGAAATTTTCAGCCGCATGACCTATTTCATTACACAAAGCACAAACATCATAAATTTGGTTAGTGGTTTGAACATTACCATCATCTATGGCGTGCACTTGAGGTCGGGTAGTGGTCGGTCGGGCTCTTCTTGAAGCTTGAGCTTTCCTCTTTGACGTAGTTGCCATGCTTTCCAAGAACTCCCAATCATCGTTCTCATAATTTGTTCCAAAAGTCCCACCGGTAATAGACATCAAATCACATGCATTTTCGGCACTCAACCCCTCGTGAAAGGCATTCATCAACTCCCACAATTCAATTCCATGGTGAGGGCAATTTTTAATCATCATATTGAAACGCTCGAATGCCTCATGAAACATCTCACCATGTTGTTGTTGGAAGCTTCTCAACCCCTTTCTTGCATCGTTGGTCTTTTGGGCGGTGTAAAACTCATCCAAGAAAGTTTGTTGCATCTCCCCACTTTTATATATGGATGCCGAAGGTAACGTGTAAAACCATTTCTTCGCCTTATCTTCCAAAGAAAATTGGAATAATACCAATTTGATATCGTCGGCCGAAAACCCTTGACTCCCAAGAGTGTTGCAAATCGAGTCATAAGCCTCTAAATGAAAGTAAGGCTCCTCCGTTGCCAACCCCTTGTACTTTGGTAAACTTTGCAAAGAGTTGGTTCTTACTTCAAATGTTCGCCCTTGATCATTATGAGGAATGACTACCGGTGAAGGGTTTTGAGTGATTACCGGCCGAAAATGTGCTTCGATGCCCCTCACATTTTCTCTAAGGTGTCTCCTTGGTACACCATACCTACCTCTTGGAATAATAGGACCATTTGGCCTTGGTACTTGCCCTTGTGGTGCGATCGGTTGTTGAAACTGTTGTTGTCGCATCGGTGGGCGTTGAGGTGGTCGTTGGAATTGTTGTTGTACATGTTGTGGCCGGACTTGTTGCAATGGAATAGGTTGTTGCATTGGTGGCCCTTGTGGTCTCGGCCGAATGTGTTGTGGTATAAGTTGTTGTTGTGGCATTCCACCAACACTTGCCATCCCTTGAGATTGACTTTGAACATACCCAAACTCCCCTTGATCATCATAACCTCCATAAAAATATC
Source organism: Helianthus annuus (assembly GCF_002127325.2). NCBI lineage: Eukaryota > Viridiplantae > Streptophyta > Magnoliopsida > Asterales > Asteraceae > Helianthus > Helianthus annuus. The sequence continues at coordinate 103,620,873 of NC_035448.2, forward strand.
CATCCTCATCGTAACCCTCAAATTCTTCAAACCCTTCATCATAACCATCTCCTTGGATTCCCGAAGTTTGCCCAAATGGAAGAGTCGAATACTGGAAACCCGATTGTTGTTGTTGTGGTCTAAAAGATGAAGTAGTATGCACAATAGTTGAATTTGGTGCAATTGTGAAAGTGGATGATGATTGACCCGTAGTTGGGGGAAAGAAGTGGGATAATGGTGGGATTGTGGTGGATGGGTGGTAGGTGATGGCGGGTTCAGCTTGAGTGGTAATTGGTTGGGTGACATTGGATGGTGTGAATTCAGCGGTGGTATTGGTAATGTGGTGTTTGGTGATGGTTGAGTGGAAGTAGGTATAAAGGATGAGGTCGTTTGACCCGTTGTAGGTGGAATTTGAGAATCAGCCATGATGTTTCTCGGTGTGATGGGTGAAGTGGGTGAACCAATGATCTTGTTTTCTCGTACTAAAACTCTGTTTTGTCTTAGCGTTCTTTCAATTTCCGGATCAAACGATAGCGGTGATGACCTGTGAGAGCCCCTAGTATGCATACACCTGAAGTACCTGCACACTAAAACACAACCAGCGTAAACCCGAAAATAACAAAACAAAACTATTAAACTAACACACATTGCGCACTACTCCCCGGCAACGGCGCCAAAATTTGACGTGATGTCGTGGTCACTATCAAATTTAATCCCCAAAACAACTATAGATAGTGGTAAGAGGGTATCGAACTCAGGGAGTATGTGGAAGGTATGTCGGTTGTATAGCTTTGTACTTAAACTACTATTAAACTAAAATTGCAGAATTTAAAATTCAAGAGTTTGGATTGTTGTTTTAGAAAACTAAATTAAAAACTAATTTCAAATCAAATGTTGGTTGTAAAACAGATTAGGAGAGAACAATGACCATCTTAGGTTTCAGTTTCTTTAAACAATTGTGTGTAATTCCAACTAGAAAGAGTTACATAGACATAACTCGTGTATGGATAATTGAAGTGATAAAAGGGAACAAAGAACTCGGATTAAATAAACGCGAGGTTGTTTCCCGATGACCAATTAATCAATAACCAACCCTAACCCTTCCCGTGATATCTCGATTGCCAACGGCACCAAGAACGTACGATTAAGACTAGAAATTGCAATATCGATTAACAAATTACAAGCAATTAAACATACACCATGATATTCAAGCAACGCAAGTTATCATTCTAGAAATTCAGAAATAAACACACAAAAGTTTAATAGAAACATTCACCTAAGATGATCACCGAAGAGTTTAGCCGGACATGGCTTGGTGAATCATCATAGTAGCAAATCCAATGTTCATGCGAATCGAAATTACAAACCGAATGATAGCAATTGTTCAAAACCAAGCAAGACAGCCAAAATTCGCCCCTAATGAGTCCCAAAACCGTCCAATGATGAGAACACTTGAAAAGACATCATAAAACTGCTTAAATGAGGCAGTTACACTTTGGATCGCAGCCGCCACCGTAAATTACGGCTCCCCCGTAATTTACGGTGGACTTGATTTGTTTATGGTGGCAAGAGACTGGTTTACGGTGGCCACCAATTGATTCTCAGGTCCACCGTAAATTACGGTGGAGCCGTAATTTACGGTAGTGACCTGAATGTTCTTCTTTGTTTCATCTCTTGTTCCACGCTTGACCCGTTCATCTCCAAACCCTCCAAAGCTGCATTTAATCCATCTTTTAACTCCCGAACCTCACCTGAAACATAAGCAACATTAGTTATCTAATTCAAGATAATTACACGATTAAGTGAAGGATTATTTCGTCTTTTAACATGATTAAGGGTTGGCCAACGGACCACCCGTCAGACAGCTGTCTGAACGAACTACCAACCAAACGGTCAGCCGTCCGATCGACCAGCTGTCCGACCCTCCAACACTTGTTTCTATTTTACGCGTTGCTTATCGTTATGCTATCGAACTATTCAGGCTAACCCTACTCTCAAGCGCTCCCTTCAATCCATCAACCACTGTGAGTATACTTGATCCCTTTTTGCTTTCTGCACTTTTGGGTGTTACATACGTTACTTATACGAAATCACATCGAACACACTACGCAACATTTTAAACGCTAACCGTTACCGCATGTATTACGTGACTAAATGAATTCTTGTTGTTATGTTTACACATGGAATGCTGTTTACCTGCCTTAACGACGATAGTACTATAGTTTGGACTCAGCACCCGTTCACACGGGGGTTGTTAAGGACAATTACTTGCATGGATTACGGTGGTAATCATGTATTGCGAACTGCCACGGGCAGTCAACCCGCAGTCATTGGTATCGATAGATCCATGTCGATACTTAACATGCTTCGTTTTCCTCTGTGTACGTGCTGCTTATGCGTAAACCATTTCGAACTCTATTATGCTGTTATCAAACTTGTATGCCCACCTTTACATTTTATGTATTGACTTTATTTTAACGTATGTAACAGGTGTTTAAGATGCTTATCTGCTAGGAAAGCGAGGCTAGAATAAAGCTCTAGAGCCCAACAAATAGTTGTCTGTAGTGGTCAAATTAAGGGTTTCTAGAAGCAGATAAACAATTGCTGTCTATTTAAATCTGAGTTATCGGAACAGAATATTTGCCTGGATTTTTGTCTGTAATAATTTGTTTACTATAGATATGGTATGGGACGTATTATTTAGTTGAATAGTAATGATAAATGTTATGGAAACTTCTGGACAATCTGTTTCGCTCAATGCCGCGCCCCGATGATTCCGCCATCGGTTGGGGTGTGACACCTTTAACTGGCGAGACGCATATGCTATAACCTTCTGTCGCTGCATCAACACGCAGCCTAAACCCTGGCGTGAAGCATCGCAATATACCATGAAGTCGTCCGTTCCTTCGGGTAGCGATAAGATTGGTGCGTCGCAAAGTTTGTTCTTCAACAACTGAAAGGCTTCTTCTTGTTTGTCTCCCCAATCAAACTTCTTCTCTTTCTGTGTAAGGGAGGTCAAAGGTTGAGCGATTTTGGAGAAATCCTCAATGAACCTTCGATAATAACCAGCCAATCCTAAAAACTGTCGAATCTCGGTTGGCGTCTTTGGAGTTTCCCAATTCTTGATCGCTTCGATCTTTGTGGGATCCACATGAATTCCATCTCCATTAACCACATGACCAAGAAACTGGACTTCGCGTAACCAGAACTCGCACTTCGAGAATTTTGCGTACAACTTCTCCTTCTTAAGTAGCTCTAAAATGGCTCTTAAATGTTATTCATGCTCATCCTTCGTCTTCGAGTAGATCGGAATGTCATCGATGAACACAATCACAAACTTATCATGGTACGGCTTACAAACTCTGTTCATCAAATCCATGAATACAGCTGGCTCGTTTGTCAAACCAAACGGCATAACCAGGAACTCGTAATGTCCATAACGAGTCCTAAAAGCAGTCTTGGGAATACTCTCCTCTTGTATCCTTAACTGGTGATAGCCGGATCGTAGATCGATCTTTGAATAAAAACTTGAACCTTGCAACTGATCGAATAAGTCATCAATTCTCGGCAAAGGATATCTATTCTTGATTGTCAACTTGTCCAGCTCTCGGTAGTCGATACACATGCGAAAACTACCATCCTTCTTCTTAACAAACAAAACTGGAGCTCCCCAAGGCGAGAAGCTTGGTCGGATAAATCCTTTGTCTAACAGCTCCTGGAGTTGCGTTGACAGTTCTTGCATCTCTGATGGCGCAAGTCGATAGGGTGCCTTAGCTACAGGCGCGGCGCCTGGAACTAGGTCAATGAGAAACTCAACTTGTCTTTGCGGTGGTAATCCTGGCAAGTCTTCTGGAAAGACTTTAGGATATTCCTTTACGACTGGAATGTCTTCTAACTTCGGTTCAGCGGCTTCTTTATCAACGATGTGTGCCAAGAAGGCAACACATCCCTTCTTCAAACACTTTCGAGCTTTTAGGCAGCTAATAATCCTCAGAGGCGTATCACGCTTCTCTCCGTGTACTATGATCGTTTCTCCATCTGCCATTGGGATGCGAATGGTCTTCTCGTGAAAACAATCTCGGCTTTGTTGCTTGATAACCAATCCATCCCTACTACCACGTCGAAGCTTCCCAACTCGACTGGCAGTAGATCCAGTGTAAACTCGCGTTCTCCCAGCTCTATTACACATCCTCTGATGACTTCATTGGTTTCCACTAGCTTCCCATTAGCCAGTTCAATTGAGTACGGAATGTCTAACTTACTAGCAGTTAACCCAAGCATATTCTTAAATTCTAACGATACAAAACTATAGTCGGCACAAGTGTCAAATAGTACAGATGCAAAGCATTGGTTTATAGGGAATGTACCAGTGACAACGTTCGGGTCCTGGCGTGCTTCCCTTGCTTCAATGTTGAATACCCTTCCACGGGCTTGATTGAGTTTTGGGCATTCACGCTTGAAGTGCCCGATGTCTCCGCAGTTAAAACATCCCGGTCCCCGACCGTTACCATTTCCATTACCGCCTTGATTGTTGTTTTGGTTGCGGTTACCATTTCCTGCTTGATTTCCGAAGTTACCGCGATTACCATTTCCTCCGTTCCCTCCTTGTGGGCAGTTTCCATTTCCATTACCCCCACGGCTATTGTTACCAAAACCCCTTTGGCCACCACGGCCAGCACCAGTACCAACCCAGCATGTATTCTTCGAATGGCCCTCCTTCCCACAAGCCTCACATCTCCTCAGTCTGCACTGGCCGGAATGATGGTACTAGCATGTATCACATTTGGGTAAAGTACCCATGTATCCTTTCCCCTTGTGTTCACTGCCAGTCTTTACTTCAGCTGGCGGGTTTATATCCCTCTTCTTGCTGGCACTGCCGGTACTTTTCTTAAAGTTCGAGAACTCCCTCTTGTTTTCTCCAGAGGATTCAACATGAGTTTCTTTCTTCTTCAGTTCAGAAATTGAAAACTTGTTCAATCTGATGGCTTCTTCTGTAAGTGCCACACTGAGATCAATGGCTTCGGTAATGGTTACCGGTTTTGACGATGCAACCATGCTCATGATCTGAGGTGCTAATCCCCAGATGAAACGCTCCACGCGTTTAAATTCAGGCGTGACTATGTACGGCACCACATGGGACAGATCTTGAAACCTCTGAACATACTCGGCGATTTTTGGGCCGTCCATCTTTAGATTCCAGAATTCCGTTTCCAGCTTTTGTATCTCGGCCCGTGAACAGTATTTCTTCCTCATGAGCTCTTTCAGCTCAGTCCAGGTTAGTGCATACGCCGCCGCCTCTCCCAATGTTTGAACTTGCAGATTCCACCATGATAGGGCACCATCAAGAAAAAGCCCTAAGATGTATGTAACTTGTTGCTCAGGGGCACACTTGCTCATCCTCATAATCGAATCCGTCTTTTCTGCCCATCTGACGAATACAACAACACCTCCAGTGCCGTCGAAATTTAGGGGCTTACAATCCAGGAATTGCTTGTAGATACAGCCTGTACATGCAATATTATTAACAATCAGTATTAGTGGATGTGTAAGAAGTATCCAAATGTAACGTAATGTGTCTCAAGCGACTTAACATTACCATTGGATGGGTTGTTGTTGTTGTTGTTTGAGGTATTCCTGCTTGTTTCTGCATGGGAGGCCGCGTACTGTGTTACAGCTGCGGCAATTCACTCCTGGAGTTCCGCCTCAGTAGTAGGCAGGCGGGTGTTTCGTCATGGAGGCATCTTCTAAAAGATGATCATATTGGTCAGGTCATAGTAAGTATAGTAAATATGCATATATAATAACATCCATCAACCTCATTACACATAACATCCCATATTATAATCTAAAACAAATAATTCAATAAAGCATGTAGTGAGAACGTTGCCATTGGGCTTTCATTAATCATGACCACAATATAGTTTTACGTGTTTTACAGTACATCATACATCAAAATAAGATCATAGGGTTGCATCACCCCCAAAATACAAGTCAGTCTACACAAATCATATACAAAAGTGTGGTCTTCCAAAAGTCTTTGTATGCTGGCCCAATTGCGACTCTCTCACCAAAACAATCTACCTGCACCAAACCAAAAACATAGCTACGCTGATGGCGGAGGAGGAGGAGGAGGGAAGAAAATCAAACGGCGCAAACACACCCAGTCCTCCTCAAGTGCATGGATGACGCGCAGCAAGTAAGTAATATGTTGCTCAGGAGTAAGGAAGTGAACATCAGAATCAGGGGGTAGTGGGAGAGGTGCTGGTGGTGTGGCAAAAGGAGTCTGACAACGACATGGGGGAAGACGTGGAGTCCTCTCCAGCTCCAGAACTCGACGACTCAAAGCATCATGCTGCAGCTGCAGGGATATAAATATGTCCTTTGTGGTATATCCAACGTGAAACGGGTGATATGGGTCAGACAGGGGCATAACATTGGGCGATGACCACAAAAATGGCTCGCCCATATGTGCAAAAGGTGATGTAGTGCGAGGAAACTGAGACATGAATGGTACAGCTGACGACACAGGCAGGACAAAAGCAGGCTGCTGCCTCGACGAACCCTCCCCAGGACGAGGTGGGGGAATGTCCTGGAGGAAAGTGATAGGAAGGTCGGTACGATGGATGTCTAACACATGGGGAAAATGAGGGGCAGCATCGATCGGTGCAGAGATGGGTGCATGAGCGGGGGTAACAAGTCTAACATGTGGGGGATAATCGTCATCATCGACCCACCCATTGTGGGTGTCAGCATATCTCGGATCGACGTGGGTGGCAAACGGGGCATGGTCATCAAACATAAGGACTGGATCAGGTAATATCGGTGCAATATCAGGTATCTCAGCAAAGATGGGTCATGACCTGGCAACGGAACAGGGTCAGCTGGGGCTAGATCTAGATCAGCGGGTGCAACAGGGGGCTGATCAATAGGGGCAACAGGAGCAACAGGAGCCACGAATGGCTGCTCATCAGGAGCATGGTCCATCTCATGCTCGACGTCATCAGCAAGGTCAACTCATAATCGGGTGCGGCTGACATGGCCATATCGGAATCTGAGTCAATAGGATGTCGATGCAATCCAACGGCGTGCAAAGTACAAGATGATACTGACTCAAAAGAATCAGCACCAGACTGATCAGATAAAATCTCCTTGACGGGAGCCTCAACCAAGGAATGGCGAAATCATCAGCAATCGGGGCCCCACCCTCATGGTCGTCCTCCGGGGGACCCTCGACGAAAAGATCGATGTCGTCATCAGACACAACATCGAGTGCCAAATCCGCCATGGGAAATGCAGCGAGTGGGACGGGCACAGGGATCTGCACGAGGGGTAGATCCCCATCAAGAATGCCATTAGCGAGCTAAACATCATCTCCGAAATCGGGCAAAGCAAAAGGCTGAAAATCGTCATCATCACTACTGTCAGTATCAGATGTATGAATCTCGGGATCTGTGGGTATCGGGTCATCTGGGTCTACTGTTATGGGGTCTAGTGTGCCAGAAACTCCACTCGAAGAAGACAAGATGTCTATAACAAATAATCCTGACAATTGCACATATATCAAAATATAATCAAATAAACATGTAAGTCACAATATTGCAAGTAATCGTCCTAGTCTTCCCCAAACTATCTCACCCAGTCTCTTAGACTAATTCCCTGGTTTCTAAGACCAACTCCCTGGTCTCTAAGGCCAACCTCCCAGTCTCTAAGACTAAACTCCCTGGTCTCTAACACCAACCTCGCAGTCTCTAAGACTAAACCTCCCCAATCTCTAAGATTGAATCCCCTAGTCTCTAAGAGTGAACCTCCCCAGCCTCTAAGGCTGAACTCCCTCAGTCTTTAAGACTGAACCTCCCCAGCCTCTAAGGCTGAACTCCTTCAATCTCTAAGACTGAAATATAAATTTAGAAATGTGTATTTGGCCTTTTGTTTGTAAAAAAAATGTTTGTACCCTGGATTTGGACGTTTAGTGTATGCAATGTAAAAATGTTTTCATGAGAGCCCTAGTGATCATAGTCTAGACTCGAGATAGAATCCTAGTTCGCTATGATCGAGGCTCTGATACCAAGCTGTCACACCCTGGCTTTTGCGGAAGCGTGGATTATTTTGGTGTGACTTCTTAATACCATAGCAACAATCATAACAATGCTATATGAAAATAAAACACAAGATGATCATCCATTCATTAAGTTTAATACTACCACAACATCATTGTTTAAAAATGTTGACACTTAAGATAAATTACAAACCATACTTGTTTTAAAAGGTGTTCACATGACACAACAAAAGACTTTAAATAATACGTGGTTAAAAGACATGTAACCCGTCCAGGTAAGGATTACACCTCCTAAACCAACTACCCTGGATGACATCTTTATTCAACGCAACTTAACACGCATGCAGACACTTGCCAGATCCCTTAGTTCCCTGAAATACATGTAGTTTGAAAAAAAATCAACAAAAGTTGAGCGAGTTCATGTGTAAGTGAGTATGTATAAGCCTTTCAAAAATGTCTGTATGTATAAAAAGTCCCTGGTATGTAGCAATTAAGGAAAAAGAGATCACCAATAGGTTGCAAAGCCACTGGTATGTGTGAAATGGTGCAGGAAGTGCTCAAACCTAGCAGATTTTTAGCAGGCTTCCGGCTGGAAGACATAGTCACCACTATGGGCCGCCCCGGCCTCACGGGTGTGGGCTCGCTACACCCAAATAGATCTATCACTCATGTCCCTCGGTCCTACGACGAGGATTAATCGCCTTAAGTGTTTTACCCACCACTCACATGATCTAAGTAGTAAACCCTCCTTAAGCTAACCATACCATGTATAAAAATGTCTGTAGTAATTGTAACATGTATTCCACCCCCGAAGTATAAAACTGAAAACAGTCAAGAGAAAAGGGGAACATGAACTCATTGTAGTGTGTCTCCTGAATCGTAATCGTCAACTCAAACTTGGTCCGCTACGCGACAACCTACAACGTACTATTGTCCATTAGACGAACAGGCCGTGCCTTGCTTTTGTATTTACGGGTTTGAGTTACGTTACTTTGATATTATTCCAAGTTGTAATTATTTGTTAAAATAATAATTATTTTAACCTTGAATCATATTTAGTTTAGGAATAATTGTTTAATCAATAATTTATATTCATACTTCACAAGTATTTTATATGTGTATTTCTTTCCCAAGGATAGGGGTATTTATACATGTACATTTGTAGTTTCGAAAAATATATTTCAAGTCCCACTTGGAAAAATATATTTAACTAATTTGTCCAAAAATAATTTATTCCCAAAATATATGTATTTTTCCCAAAAGTAATATATTTTTACTTCTTTAGTTTCCAAAATAATATTTCACCAAAAATATATTTGTATGAGTATTTTCTGGAATATTTCATAGGTTACGTTTCCTAGCTCGGTTTTACAATATAATATATGTAACTTAATTATTTTATTCCTTGATATTTTTGGTATTATTTTGGAGTTGTACTTTTCTATGGTAGTTATTAAGTAATATTATTTTATCCTAAAATAAATTAACTAGTTCACAAAATATACACATATTCACACAAGTGTCTTGTATAAAATATATATTTTAAATACATACTTATCCATTTTTATTTGTAAAATCAACCTTCGATACTTGGTATTTTTGTAATAAAACTATGGCGAAGTTTATTTTGAAAACAAAGTTAAAAATATATTTGTAAACACTTGTTAGAAAAATATTTTCTAAGTGTTGAAATTTTAGAAAATTTCGCCAGAGTTTTCCTTGTAAATGGAGGTGCCCATGCTTATTAGCATATCATTTTCTCTTCGGAAATCATTTAAATCAACCAACAACAAGTTACCAAACAACATTATACTAGTCAAGTGCAAAAACAATGCACTTTACATCACAACATGAACTTGGTTTTTCACAGAAACGCGTAGTAACTTAGTGGGGTGTTTATTGAGTTTAGTTACCCTCTAAAGTGTGTTTATTTTTGTTAAAATCTCGCTCTTGGGATTTTTAGATGTTCACAACTTGTGAACTTATTTTACAAAAATATCCATCTACCACATTTTCACGTCTTACAAGTATACATATACTTATTTCTTCCAAAAATAGTGTAAAAATCATGACTTTTCAAAAACCCGTCTTTTAACTTGGTTTGTCTAGAAAAATCATTTGTAGAACTCGGGTCCATACGACCATCTACTCACTTAGTTCATTTATTTTTCAAGAACTCACTATGTTACCAAGGTTATGTTGAAACATGGAGGTGATTCTTTTATGTAGATCACTAATCACCTCCGAACTTGTTAACTTAAGTTTTTAATCTTACTTTAACAAGTTCAACCATGTTGTTAAACATCCTATTACTAGCAATCATCAAGTAAACAAAACAACATCATACTTAACATTACTTCTTCATTTTAACAATATTTCATCATCAAGTTTGCTTTATGTTCAAGACTTTTGCATATGATCTTTTAGTGTTCTTAAGTTTTCATCATAATCTAACTATTAACCACCATAAATATGAAGTAAAGGAGGATCAAGAAGCTTACTACTAGCTTTTAAGCTAGGGAAGAAATACTAGAGAAAACGGGTGGATAAAAGCAATCTAGAGAGGTCCTTGACGATCCGTGAGCTCCACACTTCGTGATTCACCTTTGTGCACCTTGTAAGATTCTTAGAATACTTGTATCAAAATAAAAAATAAAAAGATGGTGGTGACAAGGGGGTTCGGCCGAAGCTTTTAATGGAGAGGGAGAGAGAGTTTTTGTGTGATGAAGATGATAAGTGGTTAGTGATTCTTATAAGCCTTTATGTTATTATCCATTGGGTATGGTGTCCCTTAAGTACACCACATGTCTAATCCAAGAATCTCATGAGTTCCAAGAAGAGATTACTTAGAGATTTAAAAAGGTTTGAAAAATCTTGAAGTGCGGGGCAATAAGGACGGCTATGTGTATGGGGGGGGGGGTTAAATGAAAGTTGTTTGGTAAATAGGTGAGTAATTAGGGGTGTTAAGTGTAAGAGTTAGGGTTTTGAGTAAGTACAAGCATGATCTTCTCAATCTTAGGTAATCATGTGGGGATTAGCAAGATTTATAATAATCTTGTGGTTGTGGGTCCCTTGGGGACGGTTACACACAAAGGGGGGGGGGGGTAAGATGTAAATTTGTGGGTAAATAAGTTAATTAGTGGGAGTTTAATGTTATGTCTAGTGTTTAGTGTGTATCGGGTATTATGTAAGGTGTTATAGTGCTCGGGGACCATAACTAGCTCAGAAAAAGTGTAACAATGTTTTTAACAATATTTTTGTATTCCAGGTATTGTCCGGTTGCTCGGTTGGGTATCGTTTCGTTAAAGTGCTTAGTGATATTGTAAAGTGTCCTTTATGTAATTTTTAGTGACCGTTTCAATTCCCGACACTTAGGAAAGCATACAGGATCATTTTGCCATATTTTTGCACACTACTAGCACATTTAAATCCTGAATTTTGTTAATAGATGCAGAATTTTGCAGTTGGAGTGGGTTTTAGGTACTTTCCGACACCTAAACTATCACCTAGTGACACAGTTTTATAGTCCTTACTTCCCTACACTCCATAATAGTGTAGTACCCTGCCTCTGGCTCATACTGGCCTCAAGAACATTGTCTGTCTATGTGCTGGCATTGTCAGCGTGTATTCTGGGTTATCCGCTCACTATGCTAACTGTGCTTTGTGCATCAAGTTTGTCACTAAAGTTTGCATGTAATAAATGGAGTGACAGTATGAATGTGTGTTGGACCGGTTTCTGACCCTGAATAGTCAGTAGAGAACATTCATCTTCACGTACGAAGGCGGAATCAACGTAAATGAAGTTACAACAGCTATTCCTCTTTAATTTCTACTCTTTTATTGCTTTCTGATTACAAATTGACAAAGTTTCGTTCCACAAGCAATGATATGGTTTCGCTTCAAAGGTTCCCTAATGAAGTACACATGAGAGTATATATATGCCAGCTAGTTTCGCTTATATGGTATGCCATATAAGCGAAAACTCATGTGATCTAACAAGCGAAACCACCTTAGGAACCACATAAGCGAAACCTTAACTGTTCCTATAAGCGAAACCTCTATAACCTATGTTCACTCAAGCGAAACTACACATATAACACATGGTTTTGACTTTCTAGCACCTATGTTGACCTATCTTGACCTAAGACTTAATGTAGACGGAGTCAACAGACATTCCGTGCACTAACAGACTCCCCCTTGAATGTTGACGAAGTCTTCAGCTCCCGAGTCTTCAGTCTTGGTCTTTTCTACAACTTTCTGTCTTTTTCATCATAAGCACTCTAACTTCACAAGTTCACAATCACATCCTGGCTCTAACTTCCGTCTTCCCTTTGACTGTTGATCCAGACTCCCCCTTTCATTGACTCCCCCTCTCAATATGCTGGATTCTGAGAAATCTGGTTCATGCTTTGACAGTTAGCTTCCATTGGAAATAATGAAGTCCAAAACCTGTTTAACCTGCACATTCTCTACCTCAACATAAGTTTCACAAATTTATGACAACTGAATTTAATAAACTTACTGGTAGATATCATTTTCAACAAACATATTAGTTACATCAAGTTCAAATGAATGACCTTGATTAACTAAGCACACAACCTTTCAAAACATTTGTATATGACATTCAAAGTTTTCAACATATTCTCCTAATCCTGTTCATCATGTTTAGCACTCGAATTTTGAATATCAGCTCTTCAAAATCAGCTGTCAAAAATCTTTTTGACTTTTCAAAAAATTTATGCTAAAACACTCCGAAAATCTTTTTGGATTTTTGTTTTTGAATGAAATGCAGTAAACAAATATATACAGATAATATTTTTGTGAGTTTGTGTAAGAAGATCATATCAGTTCATGAAACAAATCACTAGCACCGTTAAGCTTTAATCATTTTAAGTTCTAAACGATTCACATAGATTGACGATATAGTTGTCCTCTTATATTTTCACACAATTTTCAATCTATTCAGGATACGATTTAGATGTTTTAGGAACTTAACTTATTCATGTGTCCCACCTCTTGAATATACTCCCGTATCCAGAATCTCAATATTCAGTCTTACAGGTGAGTATACTACAATGATATCTGTACATAAATTAGGTATGCGAGGGCCGAGGGATCTCAGGTCGATACTTCCGTATGCGCAGAGAGATATCAGCTTCGACGTTTAGTACGTCCCCTTTAGAGGATCTTTTTGCTTACAACAGCACCGACTATCAACTTTATTATTTCATCTGCATGCTGAGGGTTTATGCTGTGTTTCAAGCATTTGGTGAAAGTATTAGCCAAGGACTAGGTCAGAACTTCCGTTCAGCAGAAGTCCCGGAATAATACCCCAGACATCATTGAGTACAAAAACCTAGTATATCAGAATACGAGACCTTTCAAACGAGATTTCAGGGGTTACCTATATATCCAAGTAGTGTTCCCCACGAATTTCACAAGTTTAAAATTTTAGGTTTATATCCCGAATAAATCTACTAAATGTGTGAGAACCTATCGACACATCATCAGTGAGACCGTTTATCACATTTGACAATCCATTTCCTTAGCGTGCTGTGATAGTCCACTGATGTACTATCATTTCCTCTTTTCTCAACAAAACTCATTTTTTATTTTTCAATGTTTTTGGTATTTTCAAATTTTCTAATTTTTTAAATTTTTCTCCCCCTAAAATCAAAATATGTTTCAATTTTGATTTTCAAGGAAAATTTGAAAACTGTACAAATAAAATGACAAACTGATATCGAATCACTTCAATTCGCCATTCATTTGGCATAAACAATCAGAACTCCCCCTGACAACAAACTATTTTCCCATCTAGATTTCAAAACACTTAAGTTTGTTTTAATCAAAATGGTTTTTCCGAAAAATTAGTTTTGTGTGTCATTTCACAAATTCGGGGTTCTTTCATCACATTGTTTTCCTTTAAGCATTTGTCGGAAAGAGAAATCAAGTACAACTTAATGTCCTTGATTAGTCTTTTGTAATACGAAAAATCACCAAAGTGAAATTTCTCAAAAAAAATATGCCGATACATGTTCTACGCTTACCAACCTAGGAACTCCGGCAAGTCAGGTTTTTCATTTAAACAGATTCACCCAAGCCTGACCAGCCTTGGGTGTTTTTGACAATTTTAGCTCAAAACTTGGCTCTTCTGGTTTTGACGAACCAGAATCATTGCCTGAATGTGGCTTGTCTGACTTTGATGAGTCAGATTCATCGCCGACATGTGACTCCTTTGTTTCCAAAGAAACAAATTCCTTGCCAGGAACTTTTTCTTTCTTTTTCTCTTTTCTCTCTTTTGTCTTCAGATTTGTATATGTTGAATCCATCTTGCTTGATTTTACAATCGAGTGAGTTGATTCATCAGAACTCTTATTCAACCTGTCTGGTTAACCCGAAGACAAAATCTTTTCCAGATACTCTCTGGCCTTCTTCCTCTTCTTTCGCAGTCTGTCTTTTTGCCCCTGAGAAAGTTTTATTTTTGTTTCCTGAACTTTAGGTTCTTGAACCTTCTGTTCTTTGGGCTTGACGTTGACTTGTTTCTTTGCCATTTTCTGAGATTCATCCCTCGATCTTCTCATCGATCTCCTTGGGAAATCTCTGGCAATGTGTCCTCTGATATGACATTCATAATACCTTCTCGTTTCAAATCTCTGGCTTTGGCAGTTAACAGCAATGTGTCCTTGATAGCCACAAGAGTAACACACTCTGTTATCATACCTCTTCTCACTTTCATATCATACACTATTTTCATACCACACACTTAGATCATAGCATTGAGTTGCCTTGTGGTAGTCATTTCTCTTCTTGTATCCTTGATTTAGCATTTGAGCACTGTGGTCAAACCTGCACCACTTATTACCATCATTTTGTGAGTTTTCATTTTTAGATTTTTGTGATTTTTGAAAATGAGTGGATGACTTATCTGATGAGCTTTTATTTTCTTTTTTAGAATTTATCAAATTTTTATCTTTTTGTTTCTGTTTTGCATTCTTCTTAACAAGTTTCTGCATTGAACATTCACCTATTTCAGTAGATTGCAAAACAGTATTTTGAAATTTTTCTTGTAAATCTAAAAATATTTTTCTTTTCTTTTCTTTTTCTTTTTCATCATCAGATATTTCATCACAATCTTCAATTTTGACTTTGTCAAAATTTGTGACATTGTCACTTATTGGAACAAAATTGATCGGTTTTGGACAGGGAAAATTTAAACTATCTGATGCTGTCACAAAACCCTTCAATTTCTTTTCAAGTTCATCAATCTTGTTTCTTGAATTCTCAGCTTCTTTTTCAAGTTAAGAAATTCTTTCAAGATAGAACTTGATTGAATTTTCATTTTCAATTTTAAGATTTTCAAGAATAGATTTTTCATTTTCCAAAACTTTTAACTGTTCTTGAAATCTTGTTTCATTTTCTTTCAGATTTTTGTTTTCCAGTTTTATCCAGAAATCTTCATCTTCTGAAGATTTTCTTTTACTTTCAAAATATTTTTCATTTTCTTTCAAAATTTTGTTTTCTAATGACAAACTCTCAACAATCTTTAAAAGTTTGTCATTATCAGATCTCAATTTTTCGCAGTTCAGGCGCAAACTCAAAATCTGTTCTTCATCTGCTTTCTTTTCATTTTTCAAAGTTTGAATATCTTCAGCCTATTTCTTCTCCTTCTGAACAATCTCAAAAACTGATGGATCTTCTTCAATCTCTTTCTTAATCACTGTTTCAGATTTCACAGATACAGGCTTTATAGATTCTTCTTTCTTTGAAATTATTTTCTCAAACACCTGTTGTTTTTCAGAAACAGCTTCTTTCACTACTTCTTCAGTCATCACTACTTCACATTTTGTTTGATTTGAAATCTGCTCCTCCTCAGAATCTGAATCACCATGATCAAATATTGCCATGTTCTCAGTTTCTTGAGTATCATTCACTGCCGACTGATTACCAGGAGCAACTTCATCATCATGATCATCAGCACTACTAAGATCTGTTTTATTGTCATTTAAAGTTTTATCCTTTTCTTTTTCTTTTTCTTTTTCATCTTCTTTGTCACCTCCCCACCATTTTCTCTGTAAGGCTTCTTCTTCTTCAGCAATCCATTCAACAAGAGCTTCCTCACTAAGAGTTTTATCATCAACATCAATGTTTCCTTCCGGATCAAGGTAACATTGTCTATTAGCATCCCATCTATTTGCTCTCTTAGCTTCATGGTAAATACGAGAAATTATCATCATCTTTCAATGAGCTCTTTGTTTTCTGTATGCTAATTTTTGTTCTTCAGTTCTATTATCTTTCCACGGAATAGCTTCATCTTTCGCCATGACCTTATATTTGTGAATTACCTGAAAATTCAATAAACACTTAGAAAAATTTTCAAGATTTTGAACACTGTGAGAGATAAGCGAACAGTTTGTGACAAATAAGTGAAAGTGCAAATGTCTGAATAAGCAAAACAATTATGGTTCAAATAAGCGGAACTAGCCCAGTGTCACAATAAGCGAAACCAACACTTGTCTGTTCAAGCGGAACTATATGTTCGAATAAGCGAACGTCCGTTTAAGCGAAACTGCTTGTCCTTTCAAGCGGAACCTTCAAGCGAAACTATGTATTTCAAACGGAACTTATGTTGTTTCAAGTGGACCTACAAGCGAAACGTCTCTATAAGCGAAACTCCTAGGTTCTTTCAAGCGAAACCTCTGATTGTCCGTATAAGCGGAACCTAGTTCTAACAAGTTTTCACCATGTTTTAGTCTGAATTTTAACTTGAAACTTTCTAGGGTTTGTTAATACTGTATATCACACAATATAGTCAAAATTCAGGCCATTTCAACCGTAGGAACCATCAAACTGAAAAAGTATAAGAGAAAGTGAGTAGAAGTGAGAGAAATCGGTAGAATCAAGCTGTAGTAGTATGAACTCCTCGTCCTGAGCTCTGATACCACTTGTTGGACCGTGTTCTGACCCTGAATAGTCAGTAGAGAACGTTCATCTTCACGTACGAAGGCGGAATCAACGTAAATGAAGTTACAACAGCTATTCCTCTTTAATTTCTACTCTTTTATTGCTTTCTGATTACAAATTGACAAAGTTTCGTTCCACAAGCAATGATATGGTTTCGCTTCAAAGGTTCCCTAATGAAGTACACATGAGAGTATATATATGCCAGCTAGTTTCGCTTATATGGCATGCCATATAAGTGAAAACTCATGTGATCTAACAAGCGAAACCACCTTAGTAACCACATAAGCGAAACCTTAACTGTTCCTATAAGCGAAACCTCTATAACCTATGTTCACTGAAGCGAAACTACACATATAACAAATGGTTTTGACTTTCTAACACCTATGTTGACCTATCTTGACCTAAGACTTAATGTAGACGGAGTCAACAGACATTCCGTGCACTAACAATGTGATGCATGTGTATGTATGTAACAGAAATCAGAAAGCAGTTTATTCAACAGTTGTAATCCAGCACAGTCATTAAGCACAAATTAAATATTAATTAGTTGTACGGATACCTGTAATTGTGAGGGTTGTCAAAAATACGGCATAAAAGCAACCCTTTTTAGTACTAATGTGGGAAAAAGGTCGTGTTTCCGTTCCTTTTAGATTTTCAGGGATAAACGAGCTTAAATTTGCAAAAGGAGCAAAAAGACAGCAAAACCAATAGAAAAGTAAAGAAGGAGGAATTGCCACTACTCGCCAAGCCCCGATTCACATCCAAACCACAAAATAGCAAGAACCGAAGGCTGACACGGGGCCCTGTCCACTAGACACGGGCCGTGTCCGAAGTTGGATGATGGGCAGAAGAAAAGACAACTGCAAAAGACAAAAATAACAGCCAACTTGCGCTATGTTAAGCCAACACGGGGCGTGGTCAACTCAAAGATTTTGAGAATCTGCGATAGTACATCAAGTAGTTTGGCGACGGGTCGTGCTGTTGACACACGGGGTCGTGTTAGTACAACATCTGACAAGCAGTTAACAAGGAAGAGAGAGAAAGATGGGCACGGGGCCGTGCCAGCCGGGCACGGGCCGTGCTGAAGCTTCTGAAGACAACTATAAATAGAAGTGATTGGTTCCACTTCAACTCATCCCTTGGCAAACCACTTGTCTCTCACTTGCCACCACTCCACCACCACTGCAACACCATCATCCATTTTTCCATCTTTAGAGTGTATGTAGTCTCGGGATCCAAGATTGATCGTAAGAATCTTTGTCAAACAAAGGCCATGCTTGGCTAAATTCTTACATCACTTGGTGAAGACATATCTTTTATGTATCTCTTTTATGATTTCCAATCTTTGGCTACTTTTTAATTGGGTATATATTAATGACTTTAATAATTAGTTTTTTATATTGAAGGCGAATTTATTCACCCATTCTTCATATGTCGTTTACTCAACATATTCATGTCTTTACGGTCTATATAAAGCATGTTAATTGCCTGTAAGGGGGTTCGACGGGGGTTAGAAGGGTGGACTGGGTAATTCTAAGTTTAGTACTACTCCATGGATTGGCCGGGAATAACTGGCCTGACTGAGAGTAAGAAAATGCTTGCACCCCTTATTTATAAACTACTATTAAAACTTTAAACCAACCCTGCGAGGGCTGTATCGCTGCTGACTTAGACTAACGGGTTGAGGGTGATCGCCGCCTCGTATGGAGGGTCCACCACATTTTGCATTAATAACTTACTTAAGTATCTTTCAATATTCCGACCTAGTGGGATTGTATCCTTGCTGACTCAAACCACTAGGTTGAGGGTAACGTCGTGTAGGATCGTTTTCGGCCCTGAATGAGTCGATCAGAAGAATTCCTATCCAAAACAAGAGGCGGAAACTAATGTCTTGGTGCGATTTCAGCCGTATTCACTTTTAACTGTTGTATTATTGATCACTGCAACGTTTACAAGCTCCGACAACACTTCGGCAGCACTCCGTGGCTTACCGGAAGACAACACCTAAAACTATATGTTGTGATTTCGCTCATGATACCCTATTTATAAGGTTCTGATTTCGCTCCTACATGCCAAGTCCACAAGAGCGAAATCAGGGAGTTACCATATAAGAGAAATCATCATCATAAGGACATTCGGGCGAAATCAAGGCAAGGGGTTTCGCTCCAAATGACCACCTGTCATTTGGGGCGAAATCACTTCTATTACATGTTCTTGAATTTCATGCCCTGTTCTATCCTATACAACGCAAGACTCGATACAAGACGTAGGCGACATACGGATGCACCAACAAACTCCCCCTCGGATGTTGACGGAGTCTTTAGTGTCGAGTCTTCGGTAGTCAACCTTCAGTCTTTATCAGTCTTTGATCTTCCTCTGAAGTATTTGTCATTGCACTAATCCTCATTCTCTATCTTTATCATCAACAAACTCCTCTCTCTCGAATGTTAAATCTTTAAACTTCATCAGCATCAAGCAAATCTTGAATTAATACTGGCTTTCCCTGCTTTATCAACATTGTCTTCAGACTCCCCCTCTCAATCTGCTGGGATCTTAGTCTGGAATTCTCAGCTTCAAGATTCATTCCAAGATCATTTTCAGGCTCTCATCTGGTTCAGGATCGTCACCTGATACAAATTTACCTACACAATCTCTACCCAACACATAAGTTTCTTTTAAAGATTAGACTTTTAAACTTTTAGAAACTATTGAAAGCAGCCTTTAATAATGATTTATACATTCAGGATCTTTTCCTAGCTCTTATCATGCAAACTTAACATCTTCACATACTCTCTCCCAAACCTGTTCGTCATGTTTAGCACTTGAATTTTCGAAAATCAGCTTCTCAACATCAGTCGTCGAAAATCTTTTTGAATTTTTCAAAATTTATGTTAAAACACACTAAAATCTTTTTGGATTTTCCGGAAGAAAGTAAACGCGGAAACGAAATATTTACAGACAATATTTTTGTGAGTTCGTGCAAGAGGATCATATCAGTTTTGAGACATATCACCAACACCGTTAAGCTTGATTTCATTTTAAGCTCTAACAATTCACCTAGATTATCAGTATGTTTGTCCTCTTAAATTTTCACACAAAGTTCAACTGTTTCGAGATACGCAATTAGTGTCTTAATTACTTAAACTTATTCGTGTGTCCCACCACTTGAATATAGTCCCGTATCCGGATCCCAATATTCAGTCTTACAGGTGAGTATACCACAGATGATATCTGTAAAGGGTGTAGGATCGTTCTCTGACCCGAATGAGTCCTTCAGAGGAGTTTTGATCAGATACAGGTGCGGAAAACAAGTATCTGACTTAGAAACAGCTAGCAAATCACTTTTAATACCTTTTTGTATTGATATCTGACAGATTACAGCCAAACCTCATACCGGCAGCACCTCGGTATGGAATACAAGACAACGTTATGTGATTTCGCTCATGGGCACCTTTATATAATGCATGAGATTTCGCTCCAAGGTACATGACCTTATGAGCGAAACCCTATCAAGTCTATATCAGTGAAATCATCTATGTACACATAAGCGAAACCCCATCTATGTCCTATAAGCGAAATCATCTTCCTAATTACATACATTCTCCTATTTTCTCGTAAAACGTGCCCTAATCTAACATTCTAAGACTAAGACTCGATACAAGACGAAGTCGACAGATGCATGCACCAACAGACTCCCCCTCAGATGTTGACGAGTCGACTATCGAGTCTTTTACAATGTCGTGTCTTCACTCCTTCAGTCTTGATCAGTCTCTGGGCTTCTCTCTCTATCTTCATCTCTTTCTCTTTTATCACCAACACACTTCTTCTTTTAAGATGTTGACATCTTTAAATTCGTCATCACCAACATGCACTCCCCCTCAAATGTTAACTCATCCTGCATAAAACTCTACCACAAACATAAGTTTTATGATAAACATTTAAGCATATAAACACCATTTGAAGATCTCAAACAAATATATCAATTCATTTCTGATGAACCACTTGCAACTATAACGTTTTTCTTATCAAAACAACACACTCTCCCAAACCATCTGTTCATCATGTTTAGCACTTGGAATTTTGAAAATCAGCTTTTCAATATCAGTCGTCGAAAATATTTTTGAATTTTTCAAAATTTGTGCTAAAACACACCGAAAATCTTTTTGGATTTTCTGCAAGAAAATAACTGACACTACTTGAAGAATCAAGAAAATGCAGAAATGAAATATTTACAAACAATGTTTTTGTGAGTTTGTGTAAGAGGATCATATCAGTTTATGAGACGTGTCACTAACACCGTTAAGCTTCATTTCATTTTAAGCTCTAAACAATTCACCTAGATTGTTCTGAGATACGATGTTAATTTCTTAAGAACTTAAGCTTATCCGTGTGTCCCACTACTTGAATATACTCTCGTATCCAGATCCCAATATTCAGTCTTACAAGTGAGTATACCACAAATGATATCTGTAAAGGGGTTATGTGCGAGGGCCGTGAGAGCTCAGGTCGATACTTCCGTATACGCAAAGAGATGACGGCTTCGACTTTTCGGTGTGTCCCCTTTAGAGGATCTTTTGATTTCAACAGCAGCGACTATCAATTTTATTGTTTCATCATCTTGCTGAGGGCGATGCTATGTTTCAAGCATTTACGGAAAGCATTATCCGGGGACTAGGTCAGTACTTCCATACAGTAGAAGTCCCGGGATAATACCCCAGATATCACTGAGCATAAAGACCAAGTATCTCAGAATAAGGGACCTTTCAAACAAGATTTCAGGGGTTACCTATATATCCAAAAGGTTTTGTTAACCCACAGAATAAGCAAGTTTGATTTTTAGGTTTATATCTCGTCACAATTTACTAAGTGTGTAAAAACCTACTGGCATATCATCAGTGAGATTGTTTATCACATATTAACTTTACATATCTTTAGCATGTTGTGACAGTCTACTGATGTACTATCATTTCCTCTTTTCACAATAAAACTCATTTTTGATTTTATCATGTTTTTTACTTTTTCAAATTTTCTAATGTTTTTGGATTTTCTGAAATTTTCTACTCCTCGTAAAATGCAAACACATTAAAGAAACTTGAAAACTATCTAAGCTCTTGACCCACTTAAAAAACATGAAATGTAAAACAAACTGTACAAAAACTTGACAACCGATATCAAATCGCATCAATTTGCCATTCACTTGGCATAAACAATCAGAACTCCCCCTATCAACAAACTATATTTTCCCATTTAGATTTCAAAACACTTAAGTTTGTTTTAATCAAAATAGTTTTTCCGGAAAATAAGTTTGATTGATTTTACCACTTGTAGGTTTATCAATGATAAGTTTGGGGATGTGGTTCATCATATTGTCTTTCAACCATTTGTAGGAAAATGCAAGTACAAATTAATGTCCTTGATTTACCATATGCAAGCATGCACAAACAAATCTTCTAACCACATAGTAAACAACCACAAACAAACCTCTTTACCGTTTGTATGATTGACATTACCGAAAAAATCTTCAAGAAAGATGCCGATACCTGCTCCTCGCTTATCAACCTGGGAGCTCCGGCAATTCCTGCTTAACCTTTTCAAACATATATTAAGAAAGATGCCGATACCTGATCCACAATTACAAACTTGGGATCTCCGGCAAGTCAGGTTTTTAGTCGAAGAAAATATCCACCCGAGCCTGACCAGCCTTGGGTGTCACCGAGTCACCATTACTCGGTTTCTTACCTTTCCTTTTCTTCTCATAAAATTCTTTAAACCCTTTGACTTTTCGGTCAATCATCTTTCCAAAGATATGTTTTACCTTGGGGTTAAAGATCTTCTCAGCATCAAAATCCTGTTTGTCATTATAAAATTGGTTAGAAATTTCAACTTTACCAATTTTCTTCTTATAATTTTCAGCCCGAAGTGATGGAAAATCCTTATCATTCACAGTCGGAACTGATTTTTCATCTTTCAAAATCGCTTCACTTTTCGAAACAATCTGTGGCTCATCTGACTTTGTGGAGTCAGATTCATCGCCAGAAGATAGCTCCTCTGATTTTGACCTATCAGAATCATTGCTAGAGCTTTCAGCAACTTTCTTAACAACCCATTTCTGGTTGTCAGATTAAGCTTTCTTCTGGTAAAATTTGTTTGAACATTCACCAATTTCAAATGTAGAATTTTTAAACAATTTAGTTCTATCAATTGGTGGTTCAAACTCAACCACTTTTTCTTTGAGTTTACGAGATACTCCCTGCTTTGATTGTATTGCCTTAAAACAATCTCTAGCAATATGTCCAACAGTGTTGCATTGGAAACAGGTTCTCGTATCTTTCTTCTGCTCAGCCATCTTCTTCATTTCATCTTGCTGCTTTGCAAGGAATTCACTGTTTGACTGCCTCCAGAAGTCTTTCTTTTCTTCTTCATCTGCTGACGTTCCTGAAACAAATGTCATTTTGGATTTAAAATCACGAACATATTTTTCATTTTTCTGTTTTTCTGTTGGAATAAAACCTAAACCTTTCTTTTTGAAATTACCGTTATGATTTGATTTCTTTGAAAACCACAACTAGAACTGTAACCCTTTTTCTTGTTTAATCTTTGTTGTACTCTTGAGGTGTATTTTTTAGGTTTTTCATTAAGACATAAGTCTTTTATTTTAGAAATATTAATTTCTGTGAGTTTGAAAACCTTTTTTATCAATTCAGTTTTGACACCTCTTATTGGAAATTCCTCATCAGAATATAATTTGTCAGAATCATTCAAAGTATAAGCAACTTTAAACGGCTCATCATCCAAACTAGATTTTGATAACAGGAATTTTCTATCATAAACTATTTTGCCCTGTTTTTCTGTTTGACCCGGAGTGCTTGACTCAGACTTTGACTCTGACGTGGACTCCGACTTTGACTCCTCTATCTCATCGTTATCTAACACATGATCCATGACTTTCTTCATCAATTGAGACTGTTGATCAGTGTCAGACGATGTAAACACGACATCAATACTATCTGGCAAGTTTACTGACGACTCAGACTCCCACTGTAAATTTGTTGCCTTTTTAACTCTTTCATCATTTGGATTTCTAGCCAGATCTCCGTTTTCCAGCGGGGGTGGACACTTGTTGTAACTGACACCTTGTTTCTTACCAGATGGCGTCTTTTCAGTGTCTTTCTTCTTTTTAGTCTTTTTCACTAGAGTCTTTTCTTCAACTTTTTCTTCTGAAACTTTCTTTTCTGCAGTTACATCATTGTCCTCAAATGCTTTCAAGCTTTCAGCTGTCGGATAAATCCT
Organism: Helianthus annuus; assembly: GCF_002127325.2. Taxonomy (NCBI): domain Eukaryota; kingdom Viridiplantae; phylum Streptophyta; class Magnoliopsida; order Asterales; family Asteraceae; genus Helianthus; species Helianthus annuus. The sequence continues at coordinate 103,645,162 of NC_035448.2, forward strand.
GTCAATAACATAAGATGAACATGAGTAACTCTTTAATAAACGGTTAACTCTTTCAGTTTCAATTCTTTGAAGTTCAAGTTTCTGTTCAAGATCAGCACACTTTTCAATATAGTTGTTTACAACTTTTTTCTTGACCATGAAAGCTCCCTGAGGTGTTTTCATTGCTGTAGCCTGCTCTTCACTTGTGTCGTTGTACATATTCATTGCTCTGTTTAACACATCATATGATTCTTTCAATCTGTTCATGTTGTAGATCAATGAACTATTTTGTTTCTTTACAACTTCACAATTTTCACATGTTATTGGACTCTTCTTTGCAATAACTTCTTCATTAATCTCGAACTTTGGAGTTTCTTTCATTTTTCTTCTCACTACCGGTACTATCTCATCATCGCTGCTAACTAGTGTCTTTACCTTTTTCTTCTTAGCCTTCTCATCCTCACTATCACTTTCTGCCATCATCTTCAGATGTTTTTCCATTTGTCTAGCATAATACTCAGAATCATCATCATCACTATCTTCTTCAACTCTGGCAACAAAAGTTGTGTAAGCTGTAGCTTGATCAGGAATGTTGTTATCCCAAGTGAAATTCTCCCAGCTAAAACCCTCGGGTAGCTTTTCATCATCTTGATCGATTAAACAAGCTTTTCCATCAGTTGAGACATATTTATCCCAGTTGAATAGCTTCTTTTCTTCCTGATTGACCACACAAGCTCTCTTTCCAGAATCTTCAATTATGGGTCTTCCATGTGCAGTTTGTGCTTGATGTTGATGTTGTTGAGATGGTTGTTGAGCAACCTGATGGTAGATGGCTTTTCGATAGTAATCATTGTTGTTGTTGAAAGGATTCTGAGCTCCACTTGCTTCACAGTTGGTGCACTCCCTCTTAAAGTGACCTTTCTCCTTGCAACGAAAACAAGTGACTTTAGATTTGTCAAAACCTAAAGTAGAAACATTAGCCTCACGAAGATCATCTCTCCCCGTGATCTGCTTGAATTTCTCAGCTCTACTTAACACACTTGCCAAACACCATTTTATGTCCATCAGTTCCATCTCTTCAGCATCTATCTGGTCGTAATCTTCCTTTGTTAGCATTGGATTCCCGATACGACCTGCAACAAAACAACTATAAGATTCTAAAACCATTCCCAATAAAGACATGTGGTTTTTAGCAACGTCCTCAGAATAATCTTGATCATTTTCAAGATTTAACACAATATTGCACTGAACTTTTCTTCCATTTTTTGTTGCTGAAATGTTCGGATCAAAAGACGGAAATGATGTGAAACTTGTTTTGCTATTTGATCCTGATGATGAACTTCCAGAAGAATTCTTGGCGTTGTAAGCAGTTTCTATTTTTAGAGATAAATTTGTAGACTTCTCATTCACCCCTGCTTTGTAATACAACCCAATATCCTGTTCACCATCGAAATCTTTCATTCGAACAATCTTTCTTTGTTCCATTTCCTGAGCTTCCAATTTCTCAATGAATTTGCTCAAGGTTAACGTGTTAAAACCCTTTTTGTTCCTGAGCATCATCAGATATGTTCCCCAAGTTTCATGTGGTAACGCATCAGCAAGCTTTTCAATTAACTCTTTATTGTCTTTGTTGATGCTTAACCTTTTCATGTTCACCAATAAGTTGTAATATCTTTCAAAGATCTGTCTTGTACTCTCATTCTTCAATCCTCTAAACAAATCAAACTCCTTTTTCAAAAGCGACTTCTTATTCTTCACCATCTCCTGACTTCCAACAAACTTTGAACGTAATGCTTTCCAGATAGAATAAGAACTTCCGTTGTGTTGTAAAAACACCATAATATCTTCCTTCACAGCTTGTTGTAACAAACTTAGCATCATTTTCTCATTTTTGTATTTTTTCTTGTCATCGGCACTCATATCTTTGATCGCAACTTCCTCTTCATCATCGTTTAATGGTCTCACATACTTCGTTTCAACACACTCCCAAGCGTCTAGGTAGTTAGCTTGTACCCAGTTCTCGAAACGACCTTCCCAGCCCTTATATTCTTCAATATTCAATAGTTTGGGCGGTTTTTGCATTGTTCCCGTTTCGTTCTCAAGCATTGTGTTCTGTGCAATAGTGATCGGGGTAACCGGAGTAGCGAATGCGTTGTAAAATTCCTCGTCCATTTTTCAGATGTCAAAAATTTATACAACTGTCCTTAAAAGCGAAATCAGGGATTTAGGTGATCACAAGAGCGAAACCTTATGTTCACAAAAGCGAAATCTCTGATATTGTGACACTCGAGCGAAATTAGTATGTTCAAATGAGCGAAACCCCTGATTTGTGCAGCTATGAGCGAAATCAGTATTGTTCAAATTAGCGAAACCCCTGATTTGTGCAGCTATGAGCGAAATCAGTATTGTTCAAATGAGCGAAACCACAGAAATTCCGTATGAGCGAAACCTATTCGGAAGTTAATTTGATCCATTTTTAGTCCGTATTTAGGTCTCAAACTTTCCAGGGTTTGTTAATGTCCAATTATCTATGCTCTGTGAAATTTTGAGCGAATTTTGACTGATAAATCTCTCTGAAATGATGAAAGAAGGTGTAGAAGTAAGAAATCTCGATGAATTCCAGCTAATCTCTGCAGAACTCCTCCTCCTGAAGCTCTGATACCACTTATAGGATCGTTCTCTGACCCAAATGAGTCGTTCAGAGGAGTTTTGATCAGATACAGGTGCGGAAAACAAGTATCTGACTTAGAAACAGCTAGCAAATCACTTTTAATACCTTTTTGTATTGATATCTGACAGATTACAGCCAACCTCATACCGGCAGCACCTCGGTATGGAATACAAGACAACGTTATGTGATTTCACCCATGGGCACCTTTATATAATGCATGAGATTTCGCTCCAAGGTACATGACCTTATGAGCGAAACCCTATCAAGTCCATATCAGCGAAATCATCTATGGACACATAAGCGAAACCCCATCTATGTCCTATAAGCGAAATCATCTTCCTAATTACATACATTCTCCTATTTTCTCGTAAAACGTGCCCTAATCTAACATTCTAAGACTAAGACTCGATACAAGACGAAGTCGACAGATGCATGCACCAACAAAGGGGTTATATTGCGAGGGTCGTGAGAGCTCAGGTCGATACTTCCGTATACGCAAAGAGATAACGGCTTCGACTTTACGGTGTGTCCCCTTTAGAGGATCTTTTGATTACAACAGCAGCGACTATCAATTTTATTGTTTCATCAGCTTGATGAGGGCGATGCTATGTTTCAAGCATTTGCGGAAAGCATTATCCGGGGACTAGGTCAGTATTTCCATACAGCAGAAGTCCCAGGATAATACCCCAGATATCACTGAGCATAAAGACCTAGTATCTCAGAATACGGGACCTTTCAAACAAGATTTCAGGGGTTACCTATATATCCAAGAAGTTGTTAACCCACAGAACAAGCAAGTTTGAATTTAAGTTTATATCTCGTTACAGTTTACTAAATGTGTAAAAACCTACTGGCACATCCACAGTGAGATTGTTTATCACATTTTTACACTACATTTCTTTAGCGTGTTGTGATAATCCACTGATGTACTATCATTTCCTCTTTTATGCAACAAAAACTCATTTTTCATTTTATCATGTTTTTGTATTTTTCAAATTTTCTAATGTTTTTGGATTTTCTGAAAATTTCTTACTCCCCCTAAAATTCAAAAACATTTAATGAAATTGAAAACAAACTGTACAGAACATGACAACTGATATCGAATTGCCTCAAATCTCCATCCGCTTGGCATAAACAATCAGAACTCCCCCTCACAACGAACTATTTTCCCATTAAGATTTCAAAACACTTAAGTTTGTTTTAATCAGAATGGTTTTTCCGGAAAATAAGTTTTGTTGATTTTACCACTTGTAAAGTTTTGGGGATCAAATCATCACTTTGTTTGCCAATATTTTGAATGATAGTTAATTCAAGTTCAATTTAATGACCTTGATTAACCACTTGTAGGATCAACCTGATTCAAATCCTGAACCACTTGTATAAACAACAACCAAACATATCAAACCTGTTTTTCAACCAATTACCATCTGTTGGTTGAATTCTCAAGGTGCCGATTCCTACTCCACGCTTCCAAACCTGGGAGTTCCGGCAATTCCTGCTTTCAAAACAAATTTTATAAACATTTTTAAAGAATGATGCCGATTCATGCTCCACGATTACCAACTTGGGAGCTCCGGCAAGTCAGGTTTTTATTCTTTGAAAAATATATCCACCCAAGCCTGACCTTCCTTGGGTGTAGCAACATCTTCTTCTTCATCTTTTCTTTCAACAGACTTGTGAACACGTCTTTTCGAAGCATAAAATTCTTTGACACTTTTGGGCTTTCCATTGACCATTTGTCCAAAGATACGTTTCACATTTCCGTTGAAAGTCTTTTCAACATCAAATTTCTTCTTGTCAGAATAAAATTGATCTGAAATTTCTGCTTTTCCAACTTTCTTCATAAAATTTTCAGCGCGCAAAGGTGGAAAATTTTCATCATTCATAGTTGGAACTGATCTTTCAACCTTTCTTTCTACATGTGGCTCCTCTGATTTTGCGGAATCAGATTCATCACCAGAACAGTTACCTGAACTTTTTACAACCCATTTTTTATTTTTTAAATTTTCTTTTCTTTTCAAAGCACTCTTTGAACATTCTCCCTTCTCAAAGGTCAAATTTTCAAAGCCTGTAAATTTTCGAGTTGACAGTTTAGTTTTCTCAACAACTTTCTCTTTCAGTTTACCAGAGACTTCTTGTTTTGGTTTGAATGTCTTCGGACAGTCTCTAACAACATGACCAATAGTTTTACACTGAAAACAGGTTCTCTTTTCAATCTTATTTAGAATAGCATTCTTCTTCAACTCTTCTTGCTTCTTGGCAAGGAATTCCTGATTGGTCTGCTTTCTAAATGCTTGTTCTTTCTCAGCTTCTGATGTTTTTCCTGAAACAAACACAGTTTTTGGTTTATAAACTTTTTCATTTTTATAGTTTTTCGGTTGATTGAAACCTAAACCTTTCTTTTTGAAATTACGATAATGGTTTGGTTTCTTTTGGAAACTATAACCACAATTATAACCCATTTTCTTGTTAATTCTTTGTTGTTCTCTTGAAGTGTATTGTTTAGGTTTTCCGATAAGATTTAAATCTTTTATTTCAGAAATATTAACTTCTGTAATTTTGAAAACCTTTTGAATCATTTCAAATCTGACACTTCTTATTGGAAAAGCTTCATCAGAATATAATTTGTCAGAATCTTTCAAAGTATATGCCACTTTGAATGATTCATCATTCAAATTAGATTTTGATAGCAAAAACTCTTTATCATAAACCCGTTTGTCCTTTTTGATTATTGACTTTGACGCATTAAACTCAGACTTTGACTTAGATTTGGACTCCGGTTTTGACTCCTCACAGTCATCTTTATCTAACACCTGATCGACCACACTTTTTATCAACTTTGACTCATGATCAGTGTCGGATGACGTGTACGTGACATCAATATTTTCTGGCAAGTTATCTGACGGCCCAGACTCCCATTGTAAATTTATTGCCTTTTTGACTCTCTCGGAATTTGGATTTCTCGGTGAATATCCATTTTCGACCGGGGGTGGACATCTGTGATAAATAACACTCGGTTTCTTACCATAAATCTCCACTTTATCTTCCTCTTCGGTCACGGATTTCTTTTCTTCTGAAGTCTTCACTCTTTCAAACGTCTTCAATTCCTCCACGATCGGATAAATCCTGTCAACAACAAAAGTAGAACATGAGTAACTTTCTAATAACTTGTTGACTCTTTCAGTTTCGATTCTTTGTGTTTCCAGCTTTAATTCCAGCTCAGCACACTTCTTTATGTGAAAGTTGACATTATCAAGCTGTCCGATATATGCTCCTTTGAGTGTATTCATAGCTACAGCTTGTTCGCAGTTTGAATCAGTGTACTTGTTGATTTCTCTGTTCATTGTATCATATGATTCTTTCAATCTGTTTATGTTGTGCAACAACTCATTGTTCTGCTTGATTAAAGAATCACAGTTCATGCACTTTTCAGGAACTTTAACTGCTTCAGTATGAACTTTGATCTCAAATTCTGGAACATCTTTGACTGTTCTATTTGACTGGAAAAATTTATTCCTTCTTTTTCTCTCAGCTTCAGCCTCAGCTTTTAGCCTTTCTTCTTCTTCTTCTTCCTCTTCTTCAATCTTTCTTCATCTTTCTTCAGCAGCTTCCATTACTTTTCTGCACTTTTCTGCACATTTCAAATCATAGGCATTTGCAATGAAAGCTTTAACATTTAAAGTGTCTTTGGACATTTCTTTGGCCATGAGTTCTTGATCTGGGCAAAAATTGTCCCAACTGAAACCTTCAGCCAACTTTTCATCATCTTGTTCTGCCAAACACACTTTGCTGTTGTTGGAAGATATTTATCCCAGCTAAAATTGTCATATTTGCCCTTATTAACTAGACATGCTCTTTTTGAATCTTCAATACTTCTTCCATGAGCAGTTTGTGCCTGATGTGGTGCTGGTGGTGTGATTTGATGATAAATCGCCTTTTTGTGATAGTCGTTGTTTCCTAAAGGGTTCTGAGCTCCACTTGCTTCTCGATTTGTGCACTCTCTCTTGAAATGCCCCTTTTCCCTGCAACGAAAACAAGTAACTTTAGTCTTATCAAAACCTAAAGGTGAAACATGAGCTTCACGAAAATCATCTCGGCCTGTAATTTGTTTAAACTTTTCGGCTCGTCTCAACACACTGGCCATGCACCATTTAATATCCATCATTTCCATTTCCTCGACATCGATTTGATCGTAATCCTCTTTCGTGAGCATTGGATTACCGATCTTTCCGGCCACAAAACTACTATAGGATTCCAACACCATTCCCAACAAAGACATTTGATTTTTAGCAACTTCTTCAGAATAATCTTGATCACTCTCAAGATTTAATACAATATTGCACTGAAGTTTTCTTCCATTCTTTGTTGCAGAAATGTTTGGATCGAATGATGAAAATCTTGTGCTGCTTGATCCCTGAGATTTCTTTTCAGAAGAGTCTTTCACACTGAAAGCAGTTTCAACTTTTGGAGAAAGATTTGTCGTTCCAGTAACACCACTCTTGTAATACAAGCTGATGTCCTGTTCTCCATCATAATTCTTCTTCCTGGCGATCTTCCTCTGCTCCATCTCTTGAGCTTCCAGATGTTTGATAAAATCTCCTAGTGTCATATTTTTATAATCTTTTCTGTTGGATCTCAGCATCATCAGAAACGTTCCCCAGATTTCATGAGGTAGCGCATCTGCAAGTTTTTCAATCAATTCAGCAGTATCCTTTTTAATACCAAGTTTTGACATATTTCTCACCAAGTTACAATATCTCTCGATAATTTGCTTGGTGTTCTCAGATTTCAAACCACGAAACAAATCAAATTCTTTCTTCATGAGAGACATTTTGTTTTTGAGCATATCATCGCTTCCAACAAATGTTGCTTCCAATTCTGTCCAAATTGAATAAGCAGTTCCATCATGTTGAAGCAGTATCAAAATATCTTCTTTTATCGCTTGCTAAAGCAGACTCACCATCAATTTCTCATCTCTATATTTATTTTTATCTTCAGTACTCATTTCTCTAATTGTTAACTCCTTATTATTCCTTGTGGGCCTTTCATATGGCTGTTCAGTGTGTTCCCAAGCATCCAAATGCTATGCCTCAACCCAGTTTCCAAACCGTTCAGACCACGCATTGTAATCATCAATATCCATGAGCTTAGGTGGTTTTTGAGATGTTCCGGATTCATTTTCAAGTTAAGCATTCTGCGTGATTGTAATCGGACTAGCAAAGGCATTATAAAATTCGTTGTCCATTGTTCAAATGTCAAAAGTTCACAAATTTCCAAGCTTAGGCAAAATTGACCTTGGAGCGAAATCCCAAGTGATGTTTGAGCGAAATCAGCAATTGATCTTATGAGCGAAATCACCAACTGAACTTTGAGCGAAATCAGATGTAGTGTGCAACTGGAGCGAAATCACATTTGACGTTGGAGCAAAATCAAGCTTGGTAGACAACAAGAGCGAAATCAGATTTGATGGTCAGTACGAGCGAAATCACACTAAGCCCTTGAAGCGAAATAAGATTGTAACTATGAGCGAAATTATATTTTTATGTCCACAAGAGCGAAATTAGCTTGATCCCTAGAGCGAAATCCCAACTATCTTCGTGATTTTGAGCGAAATCAGTTATGACATCATCATTTTCACGAGTCACTATGAGCGAAACCTCAAAAACACTAAGTTTTAGGTCAATTTTAGCTTTGAAATTTTCAAGGGTTTATTAATGCATGATTACGAGTGTTGTGTGTGAAATTGAGCTGGTTTTACTGAGAAAAATTTTCAAAAATAAGAAAGAAGGTGTAGAAAATCAGAATATGCAGCTGAAATGGCAAGAACTCTTCCTCCTGAGCTCTGATACCACTTGTAGGATCGTTTTCGGCCCTGAATGAGTCGATCAGAAGAATTCCTATCCAAAACAAGAGGCGGAAACTAATGTCTTGGTGCGATTTCAGCCGTATTCACTTTTAACTGTTGTATTATTGATCACTGCAACGTTTACAAGCTCTGACAACACTTCGGCAGCACTTCGTGGCTTACCGGAAGACAACACCTAGAACTATATGTTGTGATTTCGCTCATGATACCCTATTTATAAGGTTCTGATTTCGCTCCTACATGCCAAGTCCACAAGAGCGAAATCAGGGAGTTACCATATAAGCGAAATCATCATCATAAGGACATTCAGGCGAAATCAAGGCAAGGGGTTTCGCTCCAAATGACCACCTGTCATTTGGGGCGAAATCACTTCTATTACGTGTTCTTGAATTTCATGCCCTGTTCTATCCTATACAACGCAAGACTCGATACAAGACGTAGGCGACAGACGGATGCACCAACACGTCGCCTCCAAAAGAGGGGCCTATTACTATAACTAAGATGATCTCTTAAAATTCCCAAAGTGCGGAAATCATCAAAAGGGTACCTGAAAGATAAGTCGGATCCAAGTGATTCTTTCTTGTCTATCATTTTTATTTTATTTTTATTATCGGTTTTTATCTTTTTATTAGTTTAAAAATCTTTTCTAAAAATTTGGTTCGAGTAGACGTTGACAATAAGCCAGTACTAAAAGCTCTTGTGTCCTTAGATGACCTCTGTATCTTGCCATCACTATACTACATCCACGATGGGTGCACTTGCCCTAACGTGTGTAGAGTGATAGTAAAATATCATGTTTTATAAATTTAAAACTTGAAAATCGGCGAGTTAAAAAAGAGCTAAAATTATAATTAAAAATATACTCACACCGACACACGTCAACATGCATGCCACTAACCACCGCTGGACCACCTTGCATCTTATGTTAATATATTGCTCGATATTACTATTAAACACCCATAATAACTAAGATTTTAAATCTTGGTTGAATGAAAAACAAAACACTAGAACGAAATCCTTGGGGGCCGTGTCAAACCCGTGAACCCCGTAACTGTGAACAACAACCGTACCACTGTGATACATCGATTTATGATGTTGGCATCGCTTCTGTTTTATCATTAAATGAATGACAGATGATCATCTTCTTCACATGTATACCCATCCCAAAAACCCTAACCCCTTTAATCATAAAAATCAAACACTTCAATGGCTGCTCAGAGAAATTATGATAGGGGTTTTAATTCCCGTGAAATTACGAACAAGATAATGGAGTGGTATGTTTGTGTAGGCATTCCTGAACCAGTGGAGTCCCGGGTTCCTAGCTCAATTTTGTTTTATATTTTTGCTCATTTAATTAAGTTTTTCTTAATTACAATCTAGCCCTTCCACTTCCAAACGATACTATCTTATCCCAATATTTAACTAGCTTAATTGTATAAATTATCAACTTAATTATGTTACAATATGTAACTAGAATTTTTTTTATAACTTTTAAACAATTTAATTTATATGAAGTTATTAAACGAAATAAGTAAATAAATAAATAACTAATTGAATAAATAAGTTTCTTCGTCAATTGTCACGCAAAAATTTTTGGTTTACGAAAGTTCAGATCTGATTTTCATAAGGGTCGGATTTTCGAAGATCCGTTTTTGACGTATGTTATAGGTACCCGGTACCATTTACTCATCTCTACATCTCTTCCAGTGAAAATACCTCACATGTACTCAGTTTGTCTTGTCACAATTGAGTTGTCATAATCGAATTTGTCACGACCCCCGACCCCATCTGGCCGGAATTGTAAAACAGTTGAGGTATTGTAAAACAGTTGATAATCTAATTATAACACTTTTGAAAATAATTTGAGGTATTGTAAAACAGTTGATAATCTAATTATAACACTTTTGAAAATAATTTGAGGTATTGTAAAACAGTTGATAAAAAGAGAATGACTCACAAACTGTGAGAAAAGAGAATGGACTCACATTGCAGATTTAACGAGCAGAGTTTAAGCCTTACTGATTTGCCTGTGATTAATCTAATTTAAATAACCATGCACACAAAACCGGGTTAATAATCAATACAGCATTTACGATAACTCACGAGATCAAATTCTCACAACGAACGACAAAGTGCGATACTTAAAAATCCATCGAATTAACGACGAACGACAAAGTATAACCCTAATGTGGGCGGCACTTAAACATCCATTGGATATTTTGATCGGTCGGAAAATGAATCGTAATAGTGATCGAGTTATTACCCTGATTGCGGCAGCACTTCGTGAATTAGTGTGTGTTGTGGACTAATTTAGCTATAACTCGACGTATCAAAGGAATTTCTTCGTCGATTTTACAACAGAATGCAAGTGCCAAGGTCGGCTATTTATACACAAAATTGGACATGCTTACGGACCGTAAGCCTAACCCTTTACGGTCCGTAAGGGGACACCTAGGGTCATAGGGTTGCCACGCATGGGACTAGCCTTGCTGAGTCAAAATTTGGTCCAATTAGACTTAAACAACGTTTTAAGTAGATAAACATCCAGCTAGGGTTTGCCCCCCTTGAGTTTTAGGGGCCCTGGTCCTGATTCTGATTGTTCTAAAAATTCTAGGGCCAATGCAGAATTACTTGGGTGTCTCAATTAGGGTTTCCTTATTGACTTATTATCGTCCTAATTATTAATTTTAGTGACAGTTGTTACATTCTCCCCACCTTAATAAAAATCTCGTCCTCGAGATTTGGACTAAGATATTTTCTTGGGGTTATGTTTCTTCTTTTAATTAAGAGAAATAATGTATCGTGGAATGGAATCAAAAGATATTTTGAGTGGTATGAGTTTTGAAAGTAAAATGATTTATAGAAACAATTGGATTCAATATCTGAAACGAACATACTTTGATCATTTGAGGGAGATTCTGAATTGATAAATGTCTATTTGTGAATGGAAGTATGGAAAATGATTTGTTAATGATTATCCGAAAATTAATATTGTTTACTTAAATGGTACTGGACAATAGAATTTAGTGTATCATAATCTGAGTACATAATTGTACCAAGAATATGACAAATCAAACGAATGGCGTATGAATAGAGTTAGGCTATAAATTTATTCGGATGCTACAAAGTGGTTGTAAGGAGTGAAAGAATTCAATGATGACCGAATAAATTCATTGTTTTCGAATTTGAGAGTTTCAAGGAGGCGAATCTGGATATTTCAAAAGATGAGACATTCTAATGAAATGATATAGTTTCCAAGGTGATTATGTTTAAGCCAAAAGATATATGGTCTATAGATTTTTAGAATGAATGTGAAGAACTTTTTGGAATTAGTAAAATTCTTTGTCAGAAGAAAACTTACCTTGATTGGTACCTAAGGAAGATTTAAGATTGACAGGTTCAAAATGAAATGAAAACATGAAAATATTTTGTCAAATATTGAATTATGATATGAGAAAATCAATGTGCTGAGATGGGTGACTTGTAAGAATACACGAAAAGACAATAAAGTTAGTGTATTTTCGTCTTAATATATAATTGTATTCAGATGATTTTAATCAAAATGTTCGATTAAAGATAGGTGATATTTTGATTTACTAAATACCTTTTCCTTTAATATTATCATAAAGTAGAATAATAAATAAATATATATAGGTTTAAAATATCAAATCCGTGGTAAATGTTGAAAAAATAATGATATATGTTTTATAAATAGATTTACTTAATATTGTAGAATTTACGATTATCATTTTTAAAATCAAGTATGTTTAACTATAAGATTTTACAATAGAGTATTTTTAAATCATAAAAGTAAAATAATAAATGTTTATCAAGCATACTTAAATATTGGCTTGCGTAAATAACATTTGATATTTTAATATATATATTTTATAAAAGAATATTTCTATAAGTATTTAATAGTTGTGAAATATTAATCAAGATGAACATTTATTTATAATATGTCTTGTTCATGAATACTTAGACAATTATTTAGATAATTTTATTCGTCCCTTTAATTGTTTTATGAAAATATGTCTTCTCTTTACAGTACAAAGTATATATATTTCTATATATATTATAAAATATTTTTATATATATAATTGAAATTTATTAAATAATGACTTAATTTATATATATATTAAATAGTTATTATCATGGTTGGATATTGGTTAGTGCTGCCTTGTTTAAGCATAGGTGGCCAGTCCATGCCTAACTAAGGCTAGGCTATTCAATATCTGCCCTAGACAATAATCATAGTATAACATTAACACTATTATTATTAATATATAAAATTATTAATAATAGATAGCTTAAACATAAACTTAAAATGAAAGTATACCTCAGCATAATTTATATATATATATATATATATATATATATATATATATATAAGTATTTACTTCAATTATTTAACAAAAATCATTGACTTGATATCAACGAATTATTGTTTTGCAATAATGCGGTTTATAATAAAAATTAAATGAAATGATATTTGAGTTTGGATAAAATAATAATTCGGAATGAAGCCTTCCAGTGGTTTTCATAAAGCAAGCGAATCATATGCGCAACAAACAGAGCATATGTAACGTGTGGATTTACCAAGAAATGAAATGGATCAATATTTGCTACTATGAAAGAAATCCTCATGGTATGATGACCATTTGGGGGAGTAGAAATGCGAAAATCAACTCATTATAGGCAGAAGTCAGAATTGCAACGAAAGGAATATAAGAACTTTATCTGGAATTTCGTGTGATAACTGTTGTTAAGTGATATTACCAAGGAATGTCGAATGAAATGAAATGAAATGAAATAGGGGAATTGCAAAGGTACATGACTTCTTTTGTAGTGCCAATAATCATGACTCTGATTAGACTGTGCACCTGTGGTTGTGAAATATTGTTTCAACGTACCTTAGTGATATTTAGATGGTTTGTAGGATCTTGTGGCAAAGTGCTTCTTTTTGATTAATAGTTCTTCTACGTATAGAATTAGTACTGGTGTCATCGTGCCCAATTTATATTAACCAAAGGTCTTGCCTTGGAAATCATGTGTGATATATTTCAACGTCTGTGGACGTATATTTTAAGTTTCATGTGTTTTCTTGTGCATTATCACAATTTTACATGCTTCTTACTGGCGTTAATAGTTTATAGTAATGTATTGGAAATTCTTATATTTTTGATGGTGTTCCAGCTTATAGAGTTTCCACTGTTTTATGTTGACGCTCGAGTTACGAGGTGGATGATCAAACGAAATAATGTTTGATATTGATATATGTAAGAGATTCTTGATAAAGGAATCTAGATTTGTTATTGACACATATAGTTGTGCTTTATTCTTAATTATCAATTGTTATGGCTTTTGGAATTTCTTATAGATATACATATCTATATTATATATTTCACATGTTGTAATATACATACCTTTCATAGGGTTAAATGTATATAATAGATTCATATTTCCAAAAACCAGTCAGATATTTGGTCATGATACTATTTAGGGAAATCTTGTTACTGGTTTGACATACCATTTATCCCGTCTTATCCGGTTCGCGCCGGAGCGGTAATTTCAGTATATCCGGACAAGCTGGAGAGTCTGCTACTCTATACCCAGTTTTGCCGGAGAAAATTTCCTATTTCCCATAAACAGTATCTTTTCAAAAAGTGCCTCTTTTTTATTAGGGCTTTTATCCAGAATCAAGGAAATTTGTATTTCCATAATATATCTTTATTTTTGACCAAGTAATACCAATAAACAAGAATAAATAGCAATTAAATGCTATTACCTGCTAGTCGTTATTCTTATTGAATACCAATTATACTTATTTATACTTATATAAGTAATTTTATCTTGAAGCTTATATTAAGACAAAATTCTTAAGTTCGAGTCTAAATATCATTCAGAGTGCTATCAGATAATATTAAGTTTCTAACTTTCCGTTTAAGCTTAGGTATTATTATAACACCTAATTGCGTAAACGAGTAGCTTAGCTTATACTAAGTCATCTTTTCTTATGTTCAAGTCTAACTGCTATCGGCTGTGCTACCATTTAACAGTAATCTCCTAACTCTTTTTATTTAAGCTTAAGTATTATTATCACAACACTTATAGGTTTAAAGCAGTGGCTTACCTCTGATACCACCTTCTGTCACGACCCCCGACCCCATCTGGCCGGAATCGGGAGTCGCGAGCAGCCAAGCGGTACCGGTGATTATTTTGAAAAACATTGCAGCGGAAATTTTCATCAGGACCGTGAGTTAGGAAAAATATCAGAGTTTAGAAACACCGGATTTTATTTAAATAGATGGAATAAATTCCATTTTTACAGAGGTAGCTTTTAATAAAACAATATTTCTTAATTTGATTTAATTAATAAGCTACTTCTTGAAGTCTTTCGGTGCCGGATCCAATTCTTACTCCCATCTACTGTAATTACCTGAAACGCGTATTAAAAAGGTTTTGTCAGCGGGAAATACTGAGTGAGTTCATTCAGGTTTTAGGAAATGACTCTTAGTTATAAAATTACAGCATAAGAGCGATTACAATGGTTCATATCTTATTTTTATCTGGCTTTCTGTCACAATGGTGACAAGTCACAATGGTGACGATGGTCATACCACTATTAGGTCAATGAACTCTAATAGTGACGTTCCTCCCTAGTAGGTCAATGAACCTAACTGGGAGAAATAGTAATGTGCACAATACTCCACTAACCAATAAATCAAGATATCCACGACTTAGTCCCTGTAATTATAACACTTTTGAAAATAATTTGAGGTATTGTAAAACAGTTGATAAAAAGAGAATGACTCACAAACTGTGAGAAAAGAGAATGGACTCACATTGCAGATTTAACGAGCAGAGTTTAAGCCTTACTGATTTGCCTGTGATTAATCTAATTTAAATAACCATGCACACAAAACCGGGTTAATAATCAATACAGCATTTACGATAACTCACGAGATCAAATTCTCACAACGAACGACAAAGTGCGATACTTAAACATCCATCGAATTAACGACGAACGACAAAGTATAACCCTAATGTGGGCGGCACTTAAACATCCATTGGATATATTGATCGGTCGGAAAATGAATCGTAATAGCGGTCGAGTTATTACCCTGATTGCGGAAGCACTTCGTGAATTAGTCTGTGTTGTGGACTAATTTAGCTATAACTCGACGTATCAAACGAATTTCTTCGTCGATTTTACAACAGAATGCAAGTGCCAAGGTCGGCTATTTATACACAAAATTGGACATGCTTACGGACCGTAAGCCTAACCCTTTACGGTCCGTAAGGGGACACCTAGGGTCATAGGGTTGCCACGCGTGGGACTAGCCTTGCTGAGTCAAAATTTGGTCCAATTAGACTTAAACAACGTTTTAAGTAGATAAACATCCAGCTAGGGTTTGCCCTCCTTGAGTTTTAGGGGCCCTGATCCTGATTCGGATTGTTCTGAAAATTCTAGGGCCAATGCAGAATTACTTGGGTGTCTCAATTAGGGTTTCCTTATTGACTTATTATCGTCCTAATTATTAATTTTAGTGACAGTTGTCACAGAATTGCCTCAACGAGACTTACAATGGCCTCATGTTATCCCTCTAATTACAACGCGCCAGGTGTAGGATGGCAACGAGACTGGTTTGAACGCATATTGGTAATCTAAGTATCATATGTGATTATAAAATTGTATCTCATCCTCGATCTATATTTATGGGTGCTCAATTACTCATTACATGTCGGATATCATTAGTTCTTTTACACTTATTCTTTGGGATTCTAAGTACATTTTCTAATAGACGAGATAATAAAATAGTTTGTTTCGGGGTATGGTTTATGTAAACAGATATATATGATTTCTTTTTTTAGGCCTATACTATATAAGTTTATTATTATTATTATTATTATTATTATTATTATTATTATTATTATTATTATTATTATTATTATTATTTATACCTTATAAGTTTATTTAACTATCATTATTATTATACTACAATAAATATTTTACGTTTCAGTCTAAATTTGACGAGTTAGCACGACGCAACACGTTTGCGTGATTCAACATTCTTACATCTATTTTTTGTTCGGTTTAATAGTTTATGTGCAATGGGTGGATCCTAAAAGCTAGTTATTTGGTAAGAGCGAACATAAGTGAACAATTTATCTTTCATTGTCTTGTAATTTGACAACTAAAGCTTGCTAGTTTGCAAATAGCCCCCTTGTGCTTTTTCAAAATCATTTGTTCTGTATTTTTTAACTTTTTTTCTTCTATTTCCAAACATTTTTTTATGTTGCTTTTTTTTACAAAATTTAACCGAACATGTTAAACTTTTTTGACACGTATGTAGGTTTTGTTTCTTAATCATAAGTTACGAATGTTATCAACAACGTTCATATTTCTTTTTTGTATGTAAAATTGCGTATGTTGACGTTTCACGAAAACATTAATTATTCGCATGTACGCCGTCTAAAGTCATCAAGGATATCAACGACGTCTAGATTTTGTTTTTCTTATATAAAGTTATGTGTATTGACGTTTCCACATTATTTTCATGGTTTTACACTATCTCTTTTTGTTGTTATACCCAGTGTGGATGTCGTAATACCAATTAAATTCTAGTTACAAGGCACATGATTAAAATTCTAGCTCTTTTTAAAATCTAGTTGTTTTGGATTAAAATTCTAGCTCTTTTTAAAATCTAGTTGTTTTAAATTTAAAATATTTAAATGAATCTCTTTAAAACATTTTTGATTAATTCGAACTCAAATTTATCTGAAAGTCAAATTTTTTTAATGGATCTTTCAATTAATCACATCATGATAATGGATTTTAATTTTTTGAACCTTTATTCAATCAACCATAAATTCTTTAAATGCAAAGGAAGTCACGAGCATACCGTGGTAGGACACTGACTTGTAACAACTGACAATGATAAACAATAAGTAATGCAATCAATGAACAAATAGACAAACACCATATAATCACACCTTGAATTTTTCATGTATTTGTATTATGAACTTCAAATGTTGAAAATGCACATTATGCACCCCAAAATGGTTAAATAATAAAAAGGGGAATTAAGAATGATTTATTCACATGTTTCGTTTGGTGATTCCTTGAAATATAAGAGCACGAGAAAATAGAGAACTCCAAAAGATAGTACCCTAGATATGAAACAAAACCCTAAAATATAATATAATATAAACAAATACCACTAAAAAGATTGGATAATTAAATATCTTTGCATTTTCTTTTCGCAAGTTATGGTATTGTGATATCATGGTTTCCAAAATCCGATAGATTAGGGTGAGATCGAGGACCGTCACCTCGTAGATGGTTATGAGCTTTCCCGACATTATACCATTACGAATACTTCATGATTAATTTTAAAGTGTGAATTTTATGCAACATGCTTGATAAAATTGATAAATTTTGACTTTTTAGTATTTTATAAAAATTTGATTGTTTAAGTTGTTGTTTTATTAAATTTATATTTATATATATTATTGTTTGATTTATTTAAATGTTATATATACATACATAGATAATTGTTTGATTTATTTACTTTATATGTATATATATATATATATATATATATATATATATATATATATGTATATGTTTTAATAAAAAACAAACATTAATTGAATAAAGTTTTTGTTAAAGAAATTGATTAAAAATACTTTTTAATATGAAAAATATAATAAAAACAGCGAAAACCATGAAGGTCAGGTCTCGAACCCAAGACCTCCAGGTTAACATGCATGCTACTAACCACCGCTGGACCACCTTGCATCTTATGTTAATATATCCTTCGATATTACTTTTAAACACAGATAATAAGTGAGCTTTTAAATCCTGGTTGAATGAAAACCAAAACACTAGAACGAAATCCTTGGGGCCATGTCAAACTCGTGAACCCCGTATCTATGAACAACCACCGTACCACGGTGATACATTTATTTATGATGTTGTTATCACTTCTGTTTTATCATTAAATGAATGACAGATGATCATCTTCTTCACATGTATACCCACCCCAAAAACACTAACCCCTTTAATCAAAAAAATAAAACACTTCAATGGCTGCTCAGAGAAATTATGATAGGGGTTTTGATTCCCGTGAAATTAGGATCAAGATGATGGAGTGGTATGTTTGTGTAGGCATTCCTGAACTGGTGGAGTCCCGGTTTCCCAGCTCAACTTTGTTTTATATTTTTGCTCATTTAATTAAGTTTTCCTTAATTACAATCTAGCCCCTTCACTTCCACACGATACTATCTTATCCCAATATTTAACTAGCTTAATTGTATAAATTATGAACTTAATTATGTTACAATATACAACTAGAATTTTTTTATAACATTTAAACAATTAAATTTATATGAAGTTATTAAACGAAATAAATAAATAAATAAATAAATAAATAAATAAATAAATAAGTTTCTTCGTCGATTGTCACGCAAAATTTTTTGTTTATGAAGGTTCGGATCTGATTTTCACAACGGGTCAGATTTTTGGAGATCCGTGTTTGACGTATGTTAGAGGTACCCGGTACCATTTGCTCATCGCTACATCTCTTCCGGTGAAAATACCTCACATGTACTAAGTTTGTCTTGTCACAATCGAGTTGTCACAATCGAATTGCCTCAACCAGACTTACATTGGCCTCACGTTATCCCTCTAATTACAACGCGTCAAGTGTAGGATGGCAACGAGACTGGTTTGAACGCATATTGATAATCTAAGTATCATATGTGATTATAAAATTATATCTCACACTCGATCTATATTTATGGTGTCGCAGCCCCCGGCATCTATCCTTGGGAACGAGCGGCCGCGATCCAGTATCAGTGGTATCGGGGTTTATCAATTTGACAGCAGAATTTACATCAGGACTGTAGTTAGGAAATAGGTTATCAGAGTAAAATACCACATTTTTATAATATTAAATACATGGGTAATTCCCAAGTTTCCATTACAAACATGTTTATAGGGATAAACCCTATTTTATTGAAATGAAACATCTTCTTTATTTAGTAACTTTTATAGCCACTTTTCCAAGCCTTTAGTGCGGTCCAGCTGACTTCTAATTGGTTTTCACATTTTGTTACCTGAAACGCGTTTAAAAACATTTTATCAGCAAGAAATACTGGTGAGTGAATCCCAGTTTAATCAAAACAGGTTTTATCATTTTACAGCATTGATGGCGATCCTGCAATTACATTTGTTTACATTTACTTTAATTACCACCCACGGTACTGTCTATCCTGACATGTGGTAATGTTACTACTCAGAGTGTAGTAACAAATTTTGTATACAAAACCCCAACATACCAACGATAATTGTAGAATTACAAATACTCAATCACTTTTAATTATAATGTAAAAACAATTGAGGTTTTGTAAAAACAGTTTATAAAAAGGTTTCACAAAACGAGGATTACTCACATTGCTAATTTAGGTATTTTCCCTGTAACTTCCTGGTTATAATCTATTAAATTAAACAATGCACACACGTTAGTATAATAACCCAATTTACATTAGTTATACCCTCCCCGAGACAGAATTCCAACGACTGAGTCAAGCAGAGTCTCGACATGCGTTACGGAGCACTAGATCGATCGGGCAGCGTATCTAATATGTAACCGGGGGTTATAATACTTACAACGAGGTAGAGCTTTGCTAATTAGGGGGTATTATACCCGATACTACTTCAAATATTTAGAAATTTAGAGAGAGAATCGATTGTGAATGAATATGAGTTGAATGCCGATCGATCGTATTTATAGTGCCTGACCAGGGGTCTCTCACGCCCCGCGACAGAGATAAGGGGGGCTTTCACGGCCCGCGAGCTAGGCTAGGGTAGGCCCTAGCTTGGCTGATTCGACCCTAGCTTCGACACGCGTGACGACACGTGGCAACACCGGGTTAAGCCTGGTGGCCAGGCTGTCGCGCCCCGTGAAGGATCAAGAGCAGTCTGTCGCGCCCTGCGACAGACTTAAATTATTGTTTTTATTTGATTTTTGTTAATTTAAGGTATTTCGGGCCCACTTTTCGGATACGGGGTGTATTTAAGGGCGTATGGGACATGTTTAAGGGTTTTGGGAGAGTTGTTATATCCTCCCCACCTTGTTTTAAAACTTGTCCTCGAGGTCTACTAGAACAGGTGTGGATATTTCCTCTGCATCTCTGATTCAAGCTCCCAAGTGTATTCTGGTCCTCTCTTAGAATCCCATCTCACTTTGACTAGAACCAATCTTTTGTGCTTGAAGTTCTTGACTTTCCTGTCTTCAATTTGTAGGGGTCTTTCTACAAACTTAAGTTTCTCATTTACCTCTATATCCTTTAGAGGTACTACTAATGATTCATCGGCTAAGCATTTCTTGAGATTACATACATGAAATACATAATGTATTCCTGCCATTTCCTCTGGAAGTTGTAGCTGATACGCTACAGGTCCTATTCTTCTAATAATCTCAAATGGTCCAACATACCTGGGGCTTAGCTTTCCCCTTTTGATGAATCTTACTATTCCTTTCCAAGGAGAAACTTTTAGTAATACCTTATCTCCTACTTGAAACTCCAATGGCTTTCACCTGTTATCAACATAACTCTTTTGTCGATCGCGTGCTGCTTTTAGTCTTTCCTTGACTTGAATAATCTTGTCCGTTGTTTCTTGTACTATCTCTGGTCCAAACAGTTGCTTTTCTCCAATTTCTGCCCAACAGACTGGAGTTCGGCACTTTCGTCCATAATGTGCTTCGAATGGTGCAGCATTGATAATGGTATGATAGCTGTTATTTTAAGAAAATTCCATTAATGATAAATGATCGTCCCAATTTCCTCCAAAATAAATTACACAAGCTCTAAGCATGTCTTCCATTGTCTGAATTGTCCATTCACTTTGTCCGTCCGTTTGAGAATGGTAAGCTGTGCTTAGATTTAACTTGGTTCCCATTGCTTTTTGGAAACTAGTCCAAAAATGAGAAGTAAAACGGTTATCTCTATCAGAAACAATAGATAAAGGAATTCCATGTAATGAAACTATTTCATTTACATACAACTTGGCTAATTATTACATACTGAAAGTTTCCTTCATTGGTAAGAAATGAGAAGACTTGGTTAACCTATCTACAATCACCCAGATTGTATCATTACCTTTTCGTGTCTTGGGTAATTTGGTAACAAAGTCCATTGTTATCAATTCCATTCCATATTGGCATTTCTAATTGCTGTAATAAACCTTAGGGTTTCTGATGTTCAGCTTTAACCTATGAACAGGTTAAACACTTGGCAACATAAGCTGCTATATCCTTTTTATTGTTATTCACCATAAATTCTTTCTTAAGTCTTGATGCATATTATCACTACCAGGATGTATCGTGTACTTAGACTTATGGGCTTCTTCTAATATTTGGTGGCGTAGGCTTCCTTGTTTGGGTATCCAAATCCTTTTCTTATGGAATCTCCAAATTCCATCTGTTCCTTGTTCTAGTTCCTTAATCATTCCTTTCAATTTTTCATTATCGTCCTTGATTACCGATTCCTGTACTTCTCTAATCTATTCATTTAAATCTATCTGCAGATTTAATTTAAGAGAACGTACTCTTTTTGGCTTTTCGTGATACTTTCGACTTAAAGCATCGGCTACTACATTAGCCTTTCTTGCATGATACTGGATATTACAATCATAATCACTAAGAATTTCCATCCAGCGTCTCTGTCTCATATTTAACTCCTTTTGCCCAAAAATGTATCTGAAACTCGATCAGTGAAAATGGTAAACGTACTACCATAAAGGTAATGTCTCCAAATTTTAAGGGCAAAAATTATGACTCCTAACTCTAGATCATGGGTTGTATAATTCTCTTCATGATTCTTAAGTTGTCTAGAGGCATAGGCTATAACCTTTTGACGTTGCATCAACACACATCCATAACCTAACTTAGAAGCGTCACAATAGACTACAAAGTCTTCAGTTCCTTCTGGTAATGCTAGTATGGGTGCGTTGGTTAATCTTTGCTTAAGGATTCTAAAGGCTTCTTCCTGTTTTGGTCCCCATTCAAACTTAACTGATTTATAGGTCAGTTTTGTTAAGGGAATGGCTATTCTAGAAAAATCTCGGATAAATCGTCTATATTAACCGGCTAGTCCTAGAAAACTTCTTACCTCCGTTGGTGATTCAGGGACTTTCCATTTGGTAATCGCCTCGATCTTTGTGGGGTCCACATAAATTCCTTCATGATTGACTATATGTCCAAGGAATTGCACTTCTTCTAACCAAAACTCACATTTTGAAAATTTAGCGTAAAGCTTTTCTTTTCTCAGCAAATTTAGGAGTGCATGCAGATGCGCTGCATGTTCCTCTTTACTCTTAGAGTAAATGAGAATATCATCTATAAAGACAATTATGAATTTGTCCAGATATGACTTACATATTCTGTTAATCATGTCCATAAATGCGGTTAGGCATTGGTTAAACCAAATGGCATGACGGTAAATTCATAATGGCCATACCTTGTCCTAAAAGCGGTCTTAGGAATGTCCTCTTCCTGTACCTTTAATTGATGATATCCTGAGCGTAAATCGATCTTAGAAAAGAATCGAGCTCCTTGCAATTGATCGAACAGATCATCAATTCTCGGTAATGGGTACCGATTTTCAGTCGTGACCTTATTTAATTCTCGGTAATCACTGCACATACGCATTGACCTGTCTTTCTTCTTGACAAATAAGATCGGTGCTCCCCACGGTGATGAACTTGGCTATATGAATCCTTTCTCCAGAAGTTCGTCCAACTGTTTCTTCAGTTCTTGCATTTCTGCTGGTGCCAAACGGTAGGGTGCCTTGGCAATCGGTGTTGTTCCTGGTAACAGGTGAATCCTGAATTCGACTTTTCTATCCGGCGGTAATCCTGGTAATTCTTCTAGGAAAACATCTGAGAATTGAGATACTACGGGCATATCTTTCAATTCTTTTCCCTTAGTGTTGATGATTATGAAAATCATATACACTAGTGATCCTTTTCTTGCATAACTGGCTGCTTTCATCACAGAGATGAATTTTGTGGATTTAGATGGCTTATCTCCTTTAATTGTGATCTTTTCACCCTTTGGTGAATTTACTTGGATTGACTTTTGATCACATAGAATACTGGCTTTATTGGCTACTAACCAATCCATTCCTAATACAATATCAAATCCAGCCAGATTCATTGGGTAAAGATTAGCAATAAAATTTTGGTTTGAAATTTCTATTCTTGCTCCCTGCAAGATTTCAGTAATCTTAATGGATTCTCCATTTGCTGTCTCTACTAGACATTCTTGTGGGAGTTTAGTTAATGGTTGATTGAGAAGTTTGCAAAATGAAGTATAAATAAAACTTTAGTTCGCACCAGAGTCAAATAATACTTTAGCAAAAACATCATTAACTAAAAACGTACCGGCAATTATATCCGGAATCATCTTTGCTTCTTTAGTTGTCAGAACAAATGCTCTAGCATTCTTAGTGGTCTTGTTGTTCATGGCTAGAGCTAGTTTCGAACAGTTCGGCTTAATTGGCCATTTTTCTCCACAATTGAAGCATACTCCATTACTGGGTTTCTTCCTACAGTCTTCTTCCTTATGTCCTGGTATCTTGCAGAAAATGCAGTAGGTGGAGCATCTTCCTGAATGCTTCCTCTTGCAGGCTTTACAGTAAGGTGCGGAGGTAGAACCTACGTTCTTCCCACGGTTGGAATTACCTTAGCGAAATTCTTGGGTAAGCTTCTGGACTAGGTTCTTCCTCTGGTTTTCTTCTTGTGTACATACAAGTTCATCAGTCAAGGTATTGGCTAGTTCTACAGCTTGTTTGTGGTCTACCTGCATTTACTACATTTCTAGTCTCACTGATTAATCTCCAGATGTAACGGGAGATTAATACCGGTTCTGGTGAAGCTAGGGTTGGCACTATTCTAGTATATTCAAAGAATACGGTAGTGTAACCCTTACAGTTTACTCCAGTCATTCTATGGTTTAAGAACTTATTAGCAATTTGTTCTTTTTCATTAGGAGGACAAAATTTCCTTTCAACCATGTTCTTAAACTCAGTCCATTCCATAGTAAAGACTCGGTCACTTCCCCTAGACTGGAGAATAGTGTTCCACCATTCTAGAGCGGCATTCTTAAAAAGATTGGAAGCAAACATGATTTTATCTTCCTCTGCACACTTGCTTATTTTTAAGACTGCCTCAGTCTTTTCTATCCAACGTAGGGCTGCAATGGCTCCTTCATTGCCCGAGAATTCTATTGGTTTACAAGACCGGAATTCTTTGTAAGAACAACCATAAGACATGGTTCTTCTTATTTTTGGAATAGGCTATTGAAGTAACGGTCCATTGTTTACGCTGTGACTGGGTTCAGTAGGTGGTCTTTTTTTTCCATTATTACTTATATTATTTTTCGCTTCCTTAACCGTTTTGATAATATATGGCATAGCATCTATAATCCCTTGTGCCACTATGTGTTGGATGGCACTGTTATCTAATTGGTTGCCGTTATTATCGTTATTCGGGTTTTCTTGATTCACTTCGTTGTCCATCTGGATTATAAACATTTACCAAGTATTAATATCACAAAAAAATATTTACTGCGAACAATCACATAAACATAAACAGGCTGGTCAAAATTGTCATGCATTGCGACATTTACTCTATTTTATAGATATCTATATCTATTACAAACGGTAACTAGAATTTAAAATACAATACTAGTATGCATCAATAGGTATTGGATTATCTATATATTTTTTTCTCAAACTACACACACACACACACACACACACACACACATATATATATATATATATATATGTATATATATAATTAATAGGGTTCATCCAGTATTGCATGTTACGCTCGTCGTATTTCCAAACGAGCCACTCCCCTATTTTCCTTATCTTTTCACTTTCATCTAATAACTCCTCACCAAAAGTGCGGAGTTCCTACACGTTCTCGGTACTCATGGGTGGTGTTGGGGCTGGTATCGGGTCAGGGTACTAGGGCATCGGTTCTTCGTATGGGTATGGGTTCTCTAGAATCTCTCGAATATATTGGTCATTATCCTAATATGGATCTAGAGGGTCAAGGTTAGAGTAGGGTGCTACTGGGTTTTGTATGGGCTCCTCTTGTGGGTAGAGTTCTCGATAATCCCTATGGTCGTCATTCCATGGGTCATAATCTTGAGGACGGGGTGCTGGGAATCTAGGGATTTCGGTTGGGTCGAAGGCATGTACTGGAATCTAGTCTCCGGGGTTAGGTTCTATTTCCATAGGTTGAGTTGGGAACAAGGGTAGTGGTTGTGGTGCAATGATTTGTTCTAAGTTCGGGTCTGCGGCAGTGGTAGCTAGTAAATAGAAATTGGCCAATCGTCTATTGATTATATCCTGAGTCTGGGCATTCATCTCCCTATTTGCAGCTGCTAAAGCTCGTTGCTGCTGTAACTTCCTCATTCTTTTCCTACGCTCGTGTGCTCCACAACTGAACCATCCTCTCTTTTTGGTAGGGAATGGCTCTTCGGATTGCGCTTTGAATATGAAAATCCCATCTTCCGTGTCAGCTGAATACCCCAAGGGGGTAGGCTGGGAAGAAGTTCCTTCATCTCTAGGAGAACTAGACAGTTGACGATAAGCGTTTGACGAACCTTGATCACTCATACTGTAAACTAACAAATTGTCAAATAACAAAAAACAATAATATACAGATATGCACGTAATCACGTAGATTATTTCCTAAAAAAATGGATAAATATTTGGTGTCAGCAGAACACTTCTGTGGCTGAAATCAATGGCTGTAGCTCTAATACCACTCTCTGTCACAACCCATGGCCCCTATCCTTGGGAATGGGCGACCGCGATCCAGTATCAGTGGTATCAGTGTTTATCAATTTGGCAGCAGAATTTACATCAGGACCGTAGTTAGGAAATAGGTTATCAGAGTAAAATACCACATTTTTATAATATTAAATACATGGGAAATTCCCAAATTTCGATTACAAACATGTTTATAGGGATAAACCCTATTTTATTGAAATAAAACATCTTCTTTATTTATGTAACTTTTATAGCCACTTTTCGAAGCCTTCAGTGCTGTCCAGCTGGCTTCTAATTGGCTTTCACATTTTGTTACCTGAAACGCGTTTAAAAACATTTTATCAGCAAGAAATACTGGCGAGTGATTCCAGTTTAATCAAAACAGGTTTTATCATTTTACAGCGTTGATGGCGATCCTACAATTACATTTGTTTACATTTACTTTAATTACCACCCACGGTACTATCAATCCTGACTGGTGGTAATGTTACTACTCACAGTGTAGTAACAAATTTTGTATACAAAACCCCAACATACCGACGATAATTGTAGAATTACAAATACTTAATCACTGTTAATTATAATGTAAAAACAATTGAGGTTTTGTAAAAACAGTTTATAAAAAGGTTTCACAAAAAGAGGATTACTCACACTGCTAATTTAGGTATTTTCCCTATGACTTCCTAGTTATAATCTATTAAATTAAACAATGCACACGCGTTAGTATAATAACCCAATTTACTTTAGTTATACCCTCCTCGAGGCAGAACTCCAACGACTGAGTCAGGTAGAGCCTCGATATGCGTTACGGAGCACTAGGTCGATCGGACAGCGTATCTAATACGTAACCGGGGGTTATAATACTTACAACGAGGCAGAGCTTCGCTAATTAGGGGGTATTATACCCGATACTACTTCAAATATTTAGAAATTTAAAGAGAGAATCGATTGTGAACGAATTTGAGTTGAATGCCGATCGATCCTATTTATAGTGCCTGACCAGGGGTCTCTCACGCCCCGTGTCGGAGATAAGGGGGCTTTCACGGCCCACGAGCTAGGCTAGGGTAGGCCCTAGCTTGGCTTATTCGACCCTAGCTTCGACACGCGTGACGACACGTGGCAGCACCGGGTTAAGCCTGGTGGCCAGGCTGTCGCGCCCCGCGAAGGATCAAGAGCAGTCTGTCGCGCCCCACGACAGATTTAAATTATTGTTTTTATTTAATTTTTGTTAATTTTAAGGTATTTCGGGCCCACTTTTCGTATACGGGGTGTATTTTAGGGCGTATGGGACATGTTTAAGGGTTTCAGGAGAGTTGTTATATATGGTACCCAATTAATCATTACATGTCGGATATCATTAGTTCTTTTACACTTACTCCTTGGGCTTCTAAGTACATTTTCTAATGAATGAGAAAATAAAATAGTTTGTTTCGGGGTATCGTTTATGTAAACAAAAATAAGTAAATAAATAAATAACTATCAACTTAATTATGTTACAATATGTAACTAGATTTTTTTTATAACATTTAAACAATTAAATTTATATGAAGTTATTAAACGAAATAAGTAAATAAATAAATAACTAATTAAATAAATAAGTTTCTTTGTGGATTGTCATGCAAAAATTTTTTGTTTACGAAGGTTCGGATCTGAATTTCACAACGGGTCGGATTTTCGAAGATCTGTGTTTGACGTATGTTAGAGGTACCCGGTACCATTTGCTCATCCCTACATCTCTTCTGGTGAAAATACCTCACATGTACTAAGTTTGTCTTGTCACAATCGATTTGTCACAATCGAATTGCCTCAACCAGACTTACAATGGCCTCACGTTTTCCCTCTAATTACAACGTGCCAAGTGTAGGATGGCAACGGGACTGGTTTGAACGCATATTGGTAATCTAAGTATCATATGTGATTATAAAATTATATCTCATACTCGATCTATATTTATGGGTACCCAATTACTCATTACATGTCGGATATCATTAGTTCTTTTACACTTACTCCTTAGGCTTCTAAGTACATTTTCTAATAAATGAGAAAATAAAATAGTTTGTTTCGGGGTATGGTTTATGTAAACAGATATATATGATTTCTTTTTTTTAAACCCTACACTTTATAAGTTTATTATTATTATTATTATTATTATTATTATTATTATTATTATTATTATTATTATTATTATTATTATTATTATTATTTATACCTTATAAGTTTATTTAACTATCATTATTATTATCTACAATAATATTTTACGTTGCAGTCTAAATTTGTCGAGTTAACACAGCACAACGCGTTTGCGTGATTCAACATTCTTACATCTATTTTTTGTTCGGTTTAATAGTCTTTGTGCAATGGGTGGATTCTAAAAGCTAGTTATTTGGTAAAAGCGAACATAAGTGAATAATTTATCTTTCATTGTTCTTTAGTTTGACAACTAAAGTTTGTTAGTTTGCAAAGAGCCCTTTTATGCTTTTTCAAAATCATTTGTTCTTTATTCTTTAACTTTTTTTCTTCTATTTCCAAACATTTTTTATTTTGCCTTTTTATATAAAATTTAACCGAACATGTTAAACTTTTTTGACACGTATGTCGGTTTTGTTTCTTGATGATAAGTTACGAATGTTATGAACAACGTCCATATTTCGTTTTTGTATGTAACATTGCGTATGTTGACGTTTCACGAAAACATTAATTATTCGCATGTACGACGTCTAAAGTCATCAAGGATATCAACGACGTCTAGATTTTGTTTTTCTTATATAAAGTTATGTGTGTTGACGTTTCCACATTATTTTCATGGTTTACACTATCTCTTTTTGTTGTTATACCCGGTGTCGGTGTGGTAATACCAATTAAATTCTAGTTACAAGGCACATGATTAAAATTCTAGCTCTTTTTAAAATCAAGTTGTTTTTTATTAAAATTCTAGCTCTTTTTAAAATCTAGTTGTTTTAAATTTAAAATATTTAAATGAATCTCATTAAAACATTTTTTATTAATACGAACTCAAATTTATCTGAAAGTCAAGAGTTTTTAATGGAGCTTTTAATTAATCACATCATGATAATGGATTTTAATTTTTTGAACCTTTATTCAATCAACCATAAATTCTTTAAATGCAAAGGAAGTCACGAGCATATCGTGGTAGGACACTGACTTGTAGCAACTGACAATGACAAACAGTAAGTAATGCAATCAATGAACAAATAGACAAACACCATATAATCACACCTTGAATTTTTCATGTATTTGTATTATGAACTTCAAATGTTGAAAATGTACATTATGCACCCCAAAATGGTTAAATAATAAAAAGAGGAACTAGGAATGATTATTCACATGATGCGTTTGGTGATTCCTTGAAAAATAAGAGCACGAGAAAACAGAGAACTCCAAAAGACGAAGATAGTACCCTATATATGAAACAAAACTCTAAAATATAATATAAACAAATACCACTAAAAAGATTGGATAATTAAATATCTTTGCATATTCTTTTCGCAAGTTACGGTCTTGTGACATCATGGTTTCCTAAATCCGATTGATTAGGGTGAGATCGAAGGCCGTCACCTCGTAGAGGGTTATGAGCTTTCCCGACATTATACCATTACGAAAACTTCATGATTAATTTTATAGTGTGAATTTTGTAGAACATGCTTGATGAAATTCATAAATATTGAGTTTGTAGTATTTTATAAGAATTTGATTGTTTAAGATGTTTGTTTTAGTAAATTTATATTTATATATATTATTGTTTGATTTATTTAGGATTGTTTATAAAAATGCATATATAGGAAAATGTTTGATTTATTTAAATGTTATATATACATACATAGATAATTGTTTGATTTATTTAATTTATATGTATATGTATATGTATATGTTTTAATAAAAAACAAACATTACTTGAATAAAGTTTTTGTTAAAGAATTTGATTAAAAATCTTTTTAATAAGAAAAATATAATAAAAATAGCGAAAACCATGAAGGCCGGGTCTCGAACCCAAGACATCTAGGTTAACATGCATGCCACCAACCACCGCTGGACCACCTTGCATCTTATATTAATATATCCCTCGATATTACTTTTAAACATCGAAAATAACTGAGCTTTTAAATCCTGGTTGAATGAAAAACAAAACACTAAAACGAAATCCTTAAGGGTCGTGTCGAACCCGTGAACCACGTATCTGTGAACAACCACCGTACCACGGTGATACATTGATTTATGATGTTGTTATCGCTTCTGTTTTATCATTAAGTGAATGACAGATGATCATCTTCTTCACATGTATACCCACCCCAAAAACCCTAACCCTTTTAATCATAAAAATCAAACACTTCAATGGTTGCTCGAAGAAATTATGATAGGGTTTTGATTACCGTGAAATTACAAACAAGATGATGGAGTGGTATGTTTGTGTAGGCATTCCTGAACCGGTGGAGTCCCGGGTTCGAATCCCAGCTCAACTTTGTTTTATATTTTCGCTCATTTAATTAAGTTTTCCTTAATTACAATCTGGCCCCTCCACTTCCAACGATACTATCTTTTCCCAATATCTAACTAGCTTAATTGTATAAATTATCAACTTAATTATGTTACAATATGCAACTAGAATTTTTTATAACCTTTAAACAATTTAATTTATATGAAGTTATTAAACGAAATAAGTAAATAAATAAATAACTAATTGAATAAATAAGTTTCTTGGTCGATTGTCACAAAAAATTTTTGGTTTACGAATGTTCGGATCTGATTTTCACAACGGGTCAGATTTTCAGAGATCCGTTTTTTACGGATGTTACAGGTATCCATCCGGTACCATTTGCTCATTCGTGCATCTCTTCCGGTGAAAATACCACACATGTACTCAATTTGTCTTGTCACAATCGAGTTGTCACAATCGAATTGCCTCAACCAGACTTACAATGGCCTCACGTTATCCCTCTAATTACAACGCGCCAAGTGTAGGATGGCAACGAGACTGGTTTGAACGCATATTGGTAAACTAAGGTATCATATGTGATTATAAAATTATATCTCATACTCGATCCATACTTATGGGTACCCAATTACTTCGGATATGATTTGTTCTTTTACACTTACTCCTTGGGCTTCTAAGTACATTTTCTAATAAATGAGAAAATAAAATAGCTTGTTTTGGAGTATGGTTTAAATAAACAGATATATATGATTTCTTATTTTTTTAACTCTATACTTTATAAGTTTATTTAACTATTATTATTATTATTATTATTATTATTATTATTATTATTATTATTATTTATGCCTTATAAGTTTATTTAACTATCATTATTAGTATTCTACAATAATATTTTACGTTTCAGTCTAAATTTCATGAGTTAACACGGCACAACGCGTTTGCGTGATTCAACATTCTTACATCTATTTTTTGTTCGGTTTAATAGTCTTTGTTCATGGGTGGATCCTAAAAGCTAGTTATTTGGTAAAAGCGAACATAAGTGAATAATTTATCGTTCATTGTTTTGTAGTTTGACAAGTAAACTTTGTTAGTTTGCAAAGAGCCCCTTTATGCTTTTTCAAAATCATTTGTTCTTTATTTTTTAACTTTTTTTCTTCTATTTCCAAACATTTTTTTTATTTTGCTTTTTTTTTACAAAATTCAACCGAACATGTTAAACTTTGACACGTATGTCAGTTTTGTTTCTTAATCATAAGTTACGAATGTTATCAACAACGTCCATATTTCGTTTTTGTATGTAAAATTGCGTATGTTGATGTTGTAACACCCCGAAAATATTAAACTATATATGTTTGTATACATATATAATTAATAATATGCATAATAAAAATAGTGAAAATAAAACTAGGAATATTTAACCTAGTTAAATATCTATTATAAATGATGAAAAATCAAGGGATTCTAACCCATTTTATTAACCTTACAACTAGAGGGACCAAATTGGATATAATGGAAATCTGTTTTTTTAAACAAGTGATAAGTTCAAAACACACACTTGTGTGTGTTTTCTTTTGATCGTCCAAAACAGAGCAAGAACAGAGCTCTTCTTCACAAAACCATTTCACCAAATCAGCTTAAAATCAAAGAGAGAAACGGAATTGAAATCGATTCTAAGCTAAATTCATGATCACTATAGTTAGAGGATCACAAGCTATGTTCAATTTTTATATTTAGTGATGTTTTGAATTTACATGAATTCACATGAATGAAATTCTTGAAAGAATGATTGATGCTGTGGCAAAAATTTAATGACTACAAGTCTAAGAACAAGCCTTAGATAAGAATTTAATAAGTCATGTCATAACCTAGTGATTTCAAAACTATCATGTATGTGTTATATGGGTTATGGGAATGAAATGATGAACACTTGAATTATAATGATGAATTAGTGTTACTAGATTGTTATGATGCAAGTTCAAGTGTCGTTTATGGTATTCTTGACATATGAGTATGAACATGATGATTTGACATGGTTAACTAGTTAATCATGAACATGATAATGTTAGCATGATGATCTCGCCCTTAAGATGTTCGACAAAATGTCTAAGTGATTTTGAAATAGTTATAAATATGAAAGATTCACTTAATCGATTAGTTAAACGCATTGTGTGTCGAATATTGAAACATGAGTCTAAGCGATATGCTCGAATTGAATTTTATAGGCAATTTGGGCGGATCATCGAGTAATCAAGGCGTAACAGATAACCGCTTAAAGGGAAAGCTTTAATGGTATGCGACTTTATGCTTCGTAAATTTTCGTTATTATTTTACGTTCATTTATATTGAAATTTTCGTTATTATTTTACGTTCATTTATATTGAATGATAAAGGTATCATTATGAAGTTCGGTTGATACTAAAACGATGGATTCCATATAGACAAACCGATCATTTTAATTAATAATTAACGATACATTAGGAAGTAAAAGTGATGGATTTCACTATAATAGTTAAACGGGTCAAAATAACTCGAATAACGAATGTTTGGTGATATAAAACGATGGATGTCGCTAGCAAAACCAAACGGGTCAAAATAACCAAAGTAATGAAACTTTGGTGTTATAAAGTGATGGATGTCGCTAAGAAAGTGAAACGGGTCAAATGGATGTCTTGATGCGAACCGGGAAGGTTACACGATTAAAGACTTCGAAA
This sequence comes from Helianthus annuus, assembly GCF_002127325.2. Classification (NCBI taxonomy): domain Eukaryota; kingdom Viridiplantae; phylum Streptophyta; class Magnoliopsida; order Asterales; family Asteraceae; genus Helianthus; species Helianthus annuus. The sequence continues at coordinate 103,678,698 of NC_035448.2, forward strand.
TGATGCCGGATTTTCAAGTAATATTCATTATAGTCGTTCGCCGAGAAAGGGTAACGCAGAACATAAGTCATAAACTCATGTGTGAGTATGACTACAAGATGGTGAATTCCAAATAAAGGATTCGTGTTAAGTTCGTTTAACTAGTTATAGTTTAACGGGTCTAATAAAAGATGCACATATAGATAACGGCGCATAAATTTCATCTATAACGCCCCGTACATATAGATATGTTCATGTGTATCGTTCTTATAAAAGTTGAAACTTATAAACCAAGTTTATTGTTCATAAAAATGAACAGGTCAAAAAATTTGGAAATAATTATAACGCCGATAGATTAAAGTTAAGAAATTTGTAAATCCGAATGTCAAATTTTTATTCCATTTTATAGAGAAATGAATTACGATCACGTAGGAAGAAACGTGACGTAAATCGGATCAAAATTGAACAAGTTATGATCATTTTACTAGAAACTAGTTGGGCTGGAAAATGCATGTCTGTATTTCAAAACATTCTGTTGAAATTGGTTCCTCACGCCACGCGATCGAGGAGACCCACAGTCTTCGCGGCCCGCGACCGATGTCGCGTCACGCTACAATGATGTCAGTTCCCGTCGCGGCACGGCACGTGACGGGTTACAAATCCAGCAAAAGTTGTTCAGTTCAATTGTTTTGTGCTACAGGTTAGTTTTATTAAGTTATACACTTCTACAACTAATCTTTATGACCATTTTGGATTACAGGTAAATGAAGTCTTTTTGGATGGCGATGAAAGCTTGTATGAGGACTGAACACACAAATCAATGAAGCTTCCGCTATTATATTAGTCTTTTTTGTTACAAAACTTGTGTAGCCATCCTTTGAATGTTTTGTAAACTTGTGTAAACATCGTTTGAATGTTTTGCACGCTAAGTAAATGTCGTTTTATCGATAAAAGTTGAAATATGGTAAATTTTGATATATAAATCCATGACAAATTATATGAAAAGTACAATGTTTTGTAAGGGTCTTACAAGTTGGTAATCAAAGCCTTAGGTTAAGACGAAGTGTGTTTGGTTCAAAGTTTGATCGAGATATCCGGTAAGAATTACTTATAAATGAGTTAGACTGAAAGATTTAAATGAAGTAAAAGATGTAAAAAGTGTATGGCAAGAGTGTATTAACACGCTCGAACCCGGGAAATACACTAAGTATGAAAGGTAAGGCAAGTTACATACTTGACTAAACCGAAAAAGAATAAGACATCACTTATGATTAAGTGTGTGTGATATAAATTTCCATGTAACGAAATGGAAATGAATTGAATAGTTATTGATTAACTATTATGGACATTTCAGTTAAAGAAATGTCTGGAGCAACCGGAGGTGATTCAACATCTCATTTAACTGAAGAGATGAAAGATAAGATTTCGGAGGAGGTCGGAAAGGCTTTAGAAGCCAGTCTACCAGAGTCTATCGATAGACTACAAACCACAATCTTATCAGTGGTGGATGATAAGATGAATGAATTGAAAGAGTCTCACGCAAGAAAGAGACAAGGGTAAATCGAAAGCATGTCCATATAACAAATTTATGGCATGTAAACCCCCAATCTATAATGGCGAAGTTGATCCGATCGTTTATCAATGATGGATTAGCGATATAGAAGGGGTATTCGAAAGAACCCATTGTGATGAGACCGACTTTGTGGCGTACAGAACCGGTCAACTAAGAGGTCAAGCAAAGGATTGGTGGGATAATCTAAAAAAGAACAAGAAATCGAAGCTACAAGAAATATGATATGGGAAGAATTCAAGGCACCGTTCCTTAGACACCATAGCCCAAAAGCTGTGATCAACAAGATCAAAGAAGAGTTTATTCAGCTGAGGCAGATGGGTGAGTCGATAGACAAAATCACAGGAGTGGTTCATGACAAGCTCAGGTTTTATGATGAGCTAGTTCAAACATAAGAACAGAAGATCTATTATTATTACAACATGTTAAGTGTGGAGTATCGGGAGTTTATGGCTCCTTCGAAATAAGGACATCTTACGAAGATTGTAAACGCCGCACGCGAAAGAGAGATCGAGCAAAAGAAACAGACTGAAAGAGGCGAAAGGTGGCTGTTGGATGTGAATCCAAGCCCCGCAAAGAAAAAAATCCTAAAGAAGTTCCGAAGAAAGGAATTATCAAAGGAGGGCTACCTCAATGCAAGATATGTGGGAAATCTCATAAGGGTGAATGCTATTTTAAAAACAAACCATGTCCTACTTGCGGAAAAGTGGGACACGTGGTTGCTAATTGCCCGGGACAAGTGTCGGTGTGTTATAAATGTTATAAACTGGGACATAAGAAGTCTGAATGCCCGGAATTAGTCGGAAACAAAGAAATAACTGACACAAAGTTTGATGCCCAGAAGTCGAGGGCAAGGTCTTTCCACATAACAGCCGCAGAGGCTAATGTTGAACCAGATGTAGTTTCAGGTACATTTCTTGTATATTCAATTCCAGCACGAATTTTATTTGATACGGGTGCGAATAGATCTTTTCTTTCACATCGATTTATTCAACACCCTACATTCACGTTAACGAAATTACCTGTGCCTCTAGAAATAGAAATAGGTAATAATAAAAGTTTTATTATTTGTGATATGTGCTGGAATTGCAAATTGAGCATTGATGATGAAGAATACTTTGTCGATTTATTTCCCATGTCAATGGGAGAGTTTCAAGTGGTTATCGAGATGGATTGGCTAGCTCGATATCACGCAAAAGTAATATGCTACTGCAAGGAGATACAACTAACATCTCCGAGCGGGAAACATGTTACAATTTATGGGGAGAGAAGCTGTAATCCCATAGTCTGTTCGTTTACGGAAGCTAATAAGCTTGTTAAACATGGATGTAAGGCGTATTTGACTTATATACATGACATGACCAAAGAGTTACCAGAAATTAAAGATGTAACCGTCGTACAAGAGTTTGAAGAAGTCATCCCGGAAGATCTACCGGGGATACCACCGAGCGTGAGGTGGAGTTTGGAATTGAATTAGTTCCGGGCGCAAAACCGGTAGCTAAAGCACCTATCAATTAGCGCCATCGGAATTACAAGAATTATTGTCGCAACTGCAAGATCTACTCGACAACGGATTTATTCGGCCTAGCGTTTCTCCGTGGGGAGCGCCAGTATTATTCGTAAAGAAGAAAGACGGAAGCATGCGAATGTGTATTGATTATCGGGAGTTAAATAAACTCACAGTAAAGAATCGATACCCGCTTCTGAGGATTGACGACTTGTTCGATCAGTTGCAAGGTGCCAGTTGGTTTTCAAAGATAGACTTAAGGTCAGGTTATCACCAATTGAAGGTGAAAGAAAAAGACATACCGAAAATAGCGTTCAGAACGCGTTATGGACATTACAAATTCTTAGTAATGTCTTTCAGATTAACGAATTCACCCGCGGCTTTCATGGACCCCATGAACCGCGTTTGCAAACCAATGCTAGACAGGTCGGTAATAGTATTCATCGACGATATTCTTGTGTATTCAAAGAGTGAAGCTGATCACGGGCGCCATATAAGTGAAGTGCTAGAAACGCTTAGGCGAGAAAGACTTTACGTAAAATTTTCGAAATGTGCCTTTTGGTTACGTGAGGTGCAGTTTCTAGGGCATGTTATAAGTGCCGACGGGGTATCGGTGGACCCGTCCAAAATAGAAGCGGTGTCGAAGTGGAAACCTCCGAAGAATCCATCAGAGATTAGGAGTTTCCTAGGTCTTACGGGTTACTACCGGAGATTTATACAAGATTCCTCCAAAATCGTGACGCTATTAACTAAGTTGACCCGTAAGGATGAGAAATTCGTTTGGGGAAGCGCACAAGAAGTTGCCTTTCGAATACTCAAAGAAAAGTTGACTAGCGCACCGGTATTAACATTACCAGATGGAACTGACGACTTGGTCGTATATTCCACGCATCCCAGCTTGGTCTCGGGTGTGTACTTATGCAAAATGAAAAAGTGATCGCGTATGCTTCAAGACAATTAAAGGTACACATAAAGAAGTATCTGACACATGACCTTGAATTGGCGGCAGTGGTTTTTGCCTTATAGATTTGGAGGCATTACCTGTATGGTGTGAAATGCACTATTTTTTCACAGACCATAAAAGTCTTAAATACTTCTTTGATCAAAAGGAGTTGAATATGAGACAAAGACGTTGGCTAGAGATGGTGAAGGATTATGACTGTGAAATTCACTATCATCCCGGAAAAGCCAACGTAGTGGCAGATGCATTAAGCGGAAAATAAGAATATTCACCTATTTAGGTGCTCGATGCAATTAGTAGTTACTTCGGGCTTACTCGAACGAATTCGAGAGGCATAAAGAGAAGCTGTAAAAGAAGAGAATTTGAAAAAGGAAAGAATTGTAGGCCAGCTCGAAGACTTGATAGATGGTAGTAATGCATTGAAAACCCGTTTTGGTCGAATATGGGTTCCAAACACATGTAGTGTTAAAACGCTTCTTCTTGATGAAGCTCATAAGTCACACTATTCTATTCATCCAGGATCTACCAAATTGTACCAAGACTTGAAACAAAACTACTGGTGGCCCGGAATGAAGCGAGACATAACTAAGTATGTCGAAAAATGCTTAACTTGTTTACAAGTAAAAGCAGAACACCAGAAGCCTTACGGTAAACTTCAACCGTTAGATATTCCGGTATGGAAGTCGGAACATATCACCATGGATCTATTAACTAAACTATCAAGAACAACTCGTAGATTTGACGCCATTTAGGTAGTAATTGATAGATTGACAAAGAGTGCTCACTTTATTCCGATTCGCGAGACATACATGTCTAAGAAGATAACGGAAGTATATACGAATGAAATCATATTTCGCCATGGAGTGCCGATGTCCATCGTGTCAGATAGAGATACTCGGTCTACTTCAAAATTTTGGCATGATTTTCAAGAGCAGATGGGTACTAAGTTGTTTATTAGTACCACATATCATCCGCAGATAGACGGGTAAAGCGAAAGAACTATTCAAACGCTTGAAGACATGCTACGAGCATGTATTATTGATTTTGGCGGTAGCTGGGATGTCTATCTACCACTAATTGAATTTTTGTATAACAATAGCTACCATTCCAGCATTGAAATGGCTCCATACGATATGCTTTATGGCAGAAAATGTCGAACCCCGGTGTGTTGGGGTGAAGTAGGTCCTCATGAACTTGCCCACAAAGATGTATAATTAGAAAATTGATGTGGTCCGAGCTCATTTCGAAAGTTGCCCACAATAGACAAAAGTCTTACGCTGATAAAAGACGAAGACCAATGGAGTTTCAAATTGGTGATATGGTTATGCTCAAATATCTCTGTGGAAAGGGGTCATTCGATTCCGAAAGAGGGGGAAGTTGAGCCCAAGGTTTATTGGGCCATTCAAAATCGTTGAACGCGTGAGTAAAGTAGCTTACCGACTCGAACTGCCGGAAGAATTGAGCAGCATACATAACACCTTTCACGTTTCACATCTTCGAAAGTATCTAGCTGATTAAACGGATTATGTAAGCTACGATGACATTGAAGTAGACGATAAACTGAACTATGTCATATAGCCTATCGCAATTCTTGATCAAAAAAGTTAAAAGCTCAAGGAATAAAGAAATCGATTAAGTAAAAGTTAAATGGGAACATAGGAAGGGATCAGACACCACTTGGGAGTCCGAAGAAGAGATGAGACGCTTATACCCTTCCTTATTTGGTATGTATTACGATTTCGAGGGCGAAATCCTCTTTAAGGGGGTAGACTTGTAACACTCCGAAAATATTAAACTCTATATGTGTGTATACATATATAATTAATTATATGGATAATAAAAATACTGAAAATAAAACTAGTAATATTTAACCTAGTTAAATATCTATTATAAATGATGAAAAATCAAGGGATTCTAACCCCTTTTTTATAAACATTAAAACTAGAGGGACCAAATTGGATATAATGGAAACTTGTTTTTTTTTAAACCAATGATAAGTTCAAAACACACACTTTCTTCTGATTGACCAAAACAGAGATAGAACAAAGCTCTTCTTCACAAAACCCTAATTTCACCAAATCAGCTTAAAATCAAAGAAAGAAACGGAATTGATATCGATTCTGATCAGAAGGTATGTTCAATTTTTACATTCGGTGATGTTTTGAATTTACATTAATTCACATGAATGAAATTCTTGAAAGAATGATTGATGTTATGGCAAAATATAACAACCCTCCTAAAATATTTCCGACACTCTTAAATATATCCTAAAATATTTATAACGTCCCTATACGCCTTAAAATACACCCCGTATACGAAAACCGGACCCGAATACCTTTATATAATTAAAAATAAAGTAAAAACAAAAATTTATGGTCGCTCGCGGGGCGCGAAGCCCTTAGCTAGCTTCGTCGCGGGCCGCGACAGCTTAACCACCAAGCGGAGCCCTAGCGTGCCACGTGTCAGCATCGTGTCAAGTCTACCTGGTGATTGGTCAAAGCTAGGGCCTACGACACCTAGCTCGCGGGGCACGAAGACTCTGTCTTCGTCCATCGCGGGGCGCGAGGAAGTGCTGTATCAGCACTATTAATAGGATCGATCGGTTTCAATTGCAGATCATTTACAATTCGCAAATCTCTCTCAATTTCTATAGTGTAGACATAATATTCGAGCATTATACCCCCTAAATAGCAAAGCCCTGCCTCGTTGTAAGTATTTTAACCCCCGGTTACATATGAGATACGCGGCCCAATTGATCTAGTGCTCCGTAACGGCTGTCGAGGCTCTGCCTGATGTAGTCGTTGGAGTTTGTGTCTCGGGAAGCGTATAACAAATGTAAAATTTGGGTTATTATACTTACGCGTGTGCATTGTTTAATTAATAGATTATAATCAAGAAATCACAGGAAAAATAACTAAAGTAGCAATGTGAGTAATCTCCTTTTTGTATACCTTTTTGCAAACTGTTTTTACAAAACCTTAAATATTTTAAAATAATTAGCAGTGACTGAGTCTTTGTAATTTTTCAATTACTGCCGGTATGTTGGGGTTTTGTATACAAAATGTGGAACACGTTACCATTGGACAACGAGATAGCCAATGAGTAATACGACCCACTAGTCATGATTGACAGTACTGAATGAGTAATTGTGTAGATATAAACATTGTAATCGCTCTCAATACTGTAAAATGATAAAACTCTTCTTGATTAAATTGAGATTCACTCACCAGTAATTCCCACTGACAAAATGTTTTTACACGCGTTTCAGGTAATAAAATGTGAAAGCCAATTAGAAGCTAGCTGGACAGCACAGAAGGCTTGGAAAAGTGACTATAAAAGTTACCTAAATAAAGAAGATGTTTTTATTCAATAAAATAGGGTCTATCCCTATAAACATGTTTGTAATAGAAACTTGGGAATTTCCCATGTGTTTAATATTTTAAAAATGTGGTATTTTAATCTGATAAAATATTTCCTAACTACGGTCCTGATGTAAATTTCCGCTGCCAAATTGATAAACACCGATACCACTAAATCTGAGTTCACGGCCACCCACTCCCGGGTAATTAGGGGACGGGGGTTGCGACAGAAGGTGGTATCAGAGCTACAGCCACTGATTCAGCCACAGAAGTGTTCTGCTGACACAAAACTTTTATTCATTATATTAGGAAATAATCTACGTGATTATGTGCATATCTGTATATTATTGTTTTGTGTTATTTGAAAACTTGTTAGTTTACAGTATGAGTGATCAAGGACCATCAAACGCTTATCGTCAATTGTCCAGCTCTCCTAGGGATGGAGGAACTTCTTCCCAGCCTACCCCTCGGGGTATTCGGCTGACACCGAAGAAGGGATTTTCGTATTCAAAGCACAATCTGAAGAGCCATTCCCTCCCAAGAAGAGAGGATGGTTTAGCAGACGAGCTCACGAGCATAGAAAAAGGATGAGAAAATTACAACAGTAGCGAGCTTTAGCAGCCGTGAATAGAGAAATGAATGCTCAAACTCAGGACATAATCAATAGGAGACTAGCCAATTTCCACATACTCGCTACCACAGCCGCAGACCCGAACCTAGAACAAACCATAGCACCACAGCCACTACCCTTATTCCCAACACAACCTATGGAAATCGAACCCAGCCCCAGAAACCAAATTCCAACACCTGCTTTCGACCCAGCTGAAATCCCTAGAGTACCTGCACGCCATCCCCTAGATTATAACCCATGGTTTGACGACCATAAGGATTACCCAGAACTCCACCCACAAGACGAACTCATGCAAAATCTAGTAGTACCCTACCCAGACCTTGACCCTCTAGACCCATACTGGGATAATGACCAATATATTCGAGAAATCCTAGAGAACCCGTACCCTCACGAAGAACCAATGCCACAATACCCTGACCCGATACCAGCACCCGCACCACCTATGAGCACCGAGAACATACATGAACTCCGCACCATTGGTGAGACTCGTCTGGAAATATGACGAGCGCAACATGCAATATTGGATGAACCCCTATCAGTAATAGTAAGTTTGAATATATATATATATATATATATATATATATATATAATCAACTAAAATAGATAATCATATAACTACTGATGCATACTAGTATTGTATTTTAAATTCCCGTTGTGGTTGTAATAGATATAGATGCATATATATAAAATAGAGTAAAAGTCGCAATGTACGACGATTTTGGATCAATGTGTTGTTGTGTGATTGTTCGCATTAAATATTGTTTTGTGATATTAATACTTGGTAAATGTTTATAATCCAGATGGACAACGAAGTGAATCAAGAAAACCAGAATAATGATAATAACGGAAACCAATTAGATAACAGTGTCGTCCAACACATAGTGGCACAAGGAATTATAGACGCAATGCCATATATTATCAAAACGGTTAAGGAAGCGGAAAATAATAAAAGTAATAGCAAAAGTAAACGACTACCTCCTGAACCAAGTAACAGCGTAAACAATGTACCAATCCTTCAAGTGCCTATTCCAAAAAGAAGAAGAACCATGTCTTATGGTTGTTCTTAAAAAGAATTCTGGTCTTGTAAACCAATAGAATTCTCGGGCAATGAAGGAGCCATTGCATCCCTACGCTGGATAGAAAAGACTGAGGCAGTCTTGAAAATAAGCAATTGCGCAGAAGAGGATAAGATAATGTTTGCTTCCAATCTGTTTAAGAACTCAGCTTTAGAATGGTGGAACACTATCCTCCAGTCTAGGGGAAGTGACAGAACCTATAACATGGAATGGGCTAAGTTAAAAAATATGGTGGAAAGGAAATTTTGTCCTCCCAATGAAAAAGAACAGATTGCTAATAAGTTCTTAAACCACAGAATGACTGGAGTAGACAGTAAGGGTTACATTACTGTATTCTTCGAATACGCTAGAATAGTGCCGACCCTTGCATCACTAGAACTAGTATTAATCTCCCGTTATATCTGAGGATTAATCAGTGAGATTAGGCATGTAGTCAAGGCAGCTAAACCACAAACTATAGAAGAAGTTGTAGAACTACCAAATACCTTGACTGGTGAATTAGTGCGTACGCAAGAAGAAAACTAGAGGAAGAACCTAGCTCAAAAGCTTACCCAAGAATTTCGCTATGGAAATTCCAATCGTGGGAAAAATGTTGGTTCTACTTTTGCACCTTACTGCAAGTATTGCGAAAGAAAGCATTCTGGAAAATGCTCTATATATTGTAATTTCTGCAAAATACCTGGACACAAGGAAGAAGACTGTAGGAAGAAACCTAACAATAGGATATGCTACAATTGTGGAGAACAAGGTTATATTAAGCCGAACTGTCCGAAACTAGCTCCAGCCATGAACAACAAGACTACTAAAAATGCTAGAGCATTTGTTCTGACTGCAAAACAAGCCAAAATGATTCCAGACGTGATTGCGGGTACGTTTTTAGTTAATGATGTTTTTGCTAAATTATTATTTAACTCTGGTGCGAACCAAAGTTTTATTAATACTTCATTTTGCAAACTTCTCAATCAACCATTAACTAAACTCCAACAAGAATGTCTGGTAGAGACAGCAAATGGAGAATCCATTAAGATCACTGAAATCTTGTAGGGAGCAAGAATAGAATTTTTAAATCAAAAGTTTATTGCAAATCTTTATCCAATGAATTTGGCAGGATTTGATGTTGTACTAGGAATGAATTGGTTAGTAGCAAATAAAGCCAGTATTCTATGTGATCAAAAGTCAATCCAAGTAAATTCACCAAATGGAGAAAAGATCACAACTAAAGGAGATAAGCCGTCTAGATCCACAAAATTCATCTCTGTGATAAAGACAGCCAGTTATGCAAGAAAAGGATCACTAGTATATTTGATTTCCATAATCATTAACACCAAAGGAAAAGAACTGAAAGATATTCCCGTAGTATCTCAGTTTCCAGATGTGTTTCCAGAAGAATTACCAGGACTACCACCAGACAGGGAAGTCGAATTCAGAATTCACCTACTACCAGGGACAGCCCCAATTGCCAAAGCACCCTACTGTTTGGCACCAGCAGAAATGCAAGAATTGAAGAAACAACTGGACGAACTTTTGGAGAAATGATTCATATAGCCAAGTTTATCGCTATGGGGAGCACCGATCTTATTTGTCAAAAAGAAAGACAGGTCAATGCGTATGTGTATTGATTACTGAGAATTGAACAAAGTCACGATTAAAAATCGGTACCCATTACCGAGAATCGATGATCTGTTTGATCAATTGCAAGGAGCTCGATTTTTCTCTAAGATCGATTTACGCTCAGGATATCATTAATTAAAGGTATAGGAAGAGGACATTCCTAAGACCGCTTTCAGAACAAGGTATGGCCATTATGAATTTACTATCATGCCATTTGGTTTAACCAATGCCCCAGCCGCATTTATGGACATGATGAACAGAATATGTAAGCCATATTTGGATAAATTCATAATTGTCTTTATAGATGATATTCTCATTTACTCTAAGAGTAAAGAAGAAAATGCAGCGCATCTGCATGCACTCCTAAATTTGCTGAGAAAAGAAAAACTTTATGCTAAATTTTCGAAATGCGAATTTTGGTTAGAAGAGGTACAATTTCTTGGACATCAAGTTAACCATGAAGGAATTCATGTTGATCCCACAAAGATTGAGGCAATTACTAAATGGAAAACCCCTAAATCATGAACGGAGGGTAGAAGTTTTCTAGGACTAGCCGGTTATTATAGAAGATTTACCCAAGATTTTTCTAAGATAGCTATTCCTTTAACAAAGTTGACCTGTAAGTCTGTTAAGTTTGAATGAGGACCAAAACAAGAAGAAGCCTTTAGAATTCTTAAGCAAAGATTAACCAACGCACCCATACTAGCGTTACCAGAAGGAACTAAAGACTCTGTAGTCTATTATGACGCTTCTAAGTTAGGTTATGGATATGTGTTGATGCAACGTCAAAAGGTAATAGCCTATGCATCTAGACAACTTAAGAATCATGAAGAAAATTATTCAACCCATGATTTAGAGTTAGGAGCTATAATTTTTGCCCTCAAAATCTGGGGACATTACCTTTACGGTAGTAAGTTTACCATTTTCACCGATCATAAGAGTTTAAGATATGTTTTTCAGCAAAAGGAATTAAATATGAGATAAAGACGCTGGATGGAAATTCTTAGTGATTACGATTGTAATATCCAGTATCATGCAGGAAAGGCTAATGTAGTAGCGGATGCTTTAATTCGAAAGTATCATGAAAAGCCAAAAAGTAATCAAGGATGATACTGAGAAATTGAAAAGGAATGATTAAAGAACTAGAACAAGGAACGGATGGAATTTGGAGATTCCATAAGAAAAGGATTTGGATACCTAAACTAGGAAACCTACGCCACCGAATATTAGAAGAAGCCCATAAGTCTAAGTATACGATACATCTCGGAAGCGATAAAATGTATCAAGACTCAAGAAAGAATTTCTGGTGGATAGGAATGAAAAAGGATATAGCAGCTTATGTTGCCAAGTGTCTAACCTGTTCACAGGTCAAAGCTGAACATCAGAAACCCTCTGGTTTGTTGCAGTAATTAGAAATGCCGGTATGGAAATGGGAATTGATAACAATGGATTTTGTTACCAAATTACCCAAGACACGAAAAGGTAATGATACAATCTGGGTGATTGTAGATAGATTAACCAAGTCAGCTCACTTGTTACCAATGAAGAAAACTTTCAGTATGGAACAGTTAGCCAAGTTATATGTAAATGAAATAGTTTCATTTCATGGAATTCCTTTATCAATTGTTTCTGATAGAGATAACCGTTTTACTTCTCATTTTTGGACAAGTTTCCAAAAAGCATTGGGAACCAAGCTAAATCTGAGCACCGCTTATCATCCTCAAACGGATGGACATAAAGGATAATTTAGACAATGGAAGATACGCTTAGAGCTTGTGTAATTGATTTCGGAGGAAATTGGGACGATAATCTACCATTAATAGAATTCTCTTACAATAACAGCTATCATACCAGTATCAATGTTGCACCATTCGAAGCATTCTATGGACGAAAGTGCCGAACTCTAGTCTGTTGGGCAGAAATTTGAGAAAATCAATTGTCTGGACCAGAAATAGTACAAGAAACAACGGATAAGATTATTCAAGTCAAAGAAAGACTAAAGGCATCACGTGATCGACAGAAGAGTTATGCTGATAATAGGCGAAAGCCATTAGAGTTTCAGGTAGGTGACAAGGTGTTATTAAAAGTCTCTCCACGGAAAGGAGTAGTCAGATTCATCAAGAGGGGAAAGCTAAGCCACAGGTATGTTGGACCTTTTGAGATTATTAGAAAAATAGGACCTGTAGCCTATCAGCTACAACTGCCAGAGGAAATGGCAGGAATACATGATGTATTTCATGTATGTAATCTCAAAAAGTGCTTAGCCGATGAATCACTAGTAGTGCCTCTTAAGGATATAGAGGTAAATGCGAAACTTAAGTTTGTAGAGAAGCATTTACAAATTGAAGACAGGAAAGTCAAGAATCTCAAACACAAGAGATTGGTTCTAGTCAAAGAGAAATAGGATTCCAAGAGAGGACCAGAATACACTTGGGAACTTTAATCAGAGATGTAGAGGAAATACCCACACCTGTTCCCGTAGACCTCGAGGACGAGTTCAAAACAAGGTGGGGAGGATATAACAACCCTCCTAAAATATTTCTGACACTCCTAAATATATCCTAAAATATTTAAATAACGTCCCTATACGCCTTAAAATACACCCCGTATACGAAAACCGGACCCGAACACCTTTATATAATTAAAAATAAAGTAAAAACAAAAATTTATGGTCGCTCGCGGGGCGCGAAGCCCTTAGCTAGCTTCGTCGCGGGCCGTGACAGCTAAACCACCAGGCGGAGCCCTAGCGTGCCAAGTGTCAGCATCGTGTCAAGTCTACCTGGTGATTGGTCAAAGCTAGGGCCTACGACACCTAGCTCGCGGGCCACGAAGACTCTATCTTCGTCCGTCGCGGGGCGCCAGGAAGTGTTGTATCAACACTATAAATAGGATCGATCAGTTTCGATTGCAGATCATTCACAATTCGCAAATCTCTCTCAATTTCTGTAGTGTAGACATAATATTCAGGCATTATACCCCCTAAATAGCGAAGCTCTGCCTCGTTGTAAGTATTTTAACCCCCGGTTACGTATTAGATACACTGCCCGATTGATCTAGTGCTCTGTAACGGCTGTCGAGGCTCTGCCTGACGTCGTCGTTGGAGTTTCTGTCTCGGGGAGAGTATAACTAATGTAAAATTTAGGTTATTATACTAACGTGTGGGCATTGTTTAATTAATAGATTATAATCAAGAAATTACAGGAAAAATAACTAAAGTAGCAATGTGAGTAATATCCTTTTTGTATACCTTTTTGCAAACTGTTTTTACAAAACCTTAAATATTTCAAAATAATTAGCAGTGACTGAGTCTTTGTAATTCTTCAATTACTGCCGGTATGTTGGGGTTTTGTATACAAAATGTCGAACAAGTTACCATTGGACAACGAGATAGCCAATGAGTAATATGACCCACCAGTCAGGATTGACAATATTGAATGAGTAATTGTGTAGATATAAACATTGTAATCGCTCTCAATACTGTAAAATGATAAGACTCTTGTTGATTAAATTGGGATTCACTCACCAGTAATTCCCACTGACAAAATGTTTTTAAACGCGTTTCAGGTAACAAAATGTGAAAGCCAATTAGAAGCCAGCTGGACAGCACTGAAGGCTTGGAAAAGTGGCTATAAAAGTTACCTAAATAAAGAAGATGTTTTTATTCAATAAAATAGGGTTTATCCCTAAAAACATGTTTGTAATAGAAACTTGGGAATTTCCCATGTGTTTAATATTTTAAAAATGTGGTATTTTACTCTGATAAAATATTTCCTAACTACGGTCCTGATGTAAATTTCCGTTACCAAATTGATAAACACTGATACCACTAAATCTGAGTTCGCGGCCACCCGCTCCCGGGTAATTAGGGGACGGGGGTTGCGACACAAAATTTTAATGATTACAAGTCTAAGAACAAGCCTTAGATAAGAATTTAATAAATTCATGTAATAACCTAGTGATTTCAAAATTATCATGTATGTGTTATATGGGTTATGGGAATGAAATGATGAACACTTGGATTATAATGATGAATTAGTGTTACTAGATTGTTATGATGCAAGTTCAAATGTCGTTTATGGTATTCTTGACATATGAGTATGAACATGAACATGATGATTTGACATGGTTAACTAGTTAATCATGAACATGATAATGTTAGTATAATGATCTCGCCCTGAAGATGTTCGACTAAATGTCTAAGTGATTTTGAAATAGCTATAAATATGAAAGATTCACTTAATCGATTAGTTAAACGCATTGTGTGTCGAATATTGAAACATGAGTCTAAGCGATATGCTCGAATTGAATTCTATAGGCAATTTGGGTGGATCATCGAGTAATCAAGGCGTAACGGATAACCGCTTAAAGGGAAAGCTTTAAAGGTATGTGGCTTTATGCTTCGTAAATTTTCGTTATTATTTTACGTTCATTTATATTGAATGATAAAGGTATCATTATGAAGTTCGGTTGATATTAAAACAGTGGATTCCATATAGGTATCATTACGTTCATTTATATTGAATGGATTAATTAATAATTTACGATACATTAGGAAGTAAAAGTGATGGATTTCACTATAATAGTCAAACGGGTCAAAATGACTCAAATGACGAATGTTTGGTGATATAAAGCGATGGATGTCGCTAGCAAAACCAAACGGGTCAAAATAACCAAAGTAATGAAACTTTGGTGATATAAAGCGATGGATGTTGCTAAGAAAGTTAAACGGGTCAAATTGATGTCTTGATGCGACTCGGGAAGGTTGCACGATTAAAGACTTCGAAATGATGCCGGATTTTCAAGTAATATTCATTATAGTCGTTAGCCGAGAAAGGGTAACGTAGAACATAAGTCATAAACTCATGTGTGAGTATGACTACAAGATGGCGAATTCCAAATAAAGGATTCGTGTTAAGTTCGTTTAACCAGTTATAGTTGAACGGGTCTAATAGAAGATACACATATAGATAACAGCGCATAAATTTCATGTATAACGCCCCGTACATATAGATATGTTCATGTGTATCATTCTTATAAAAGTTGAAACTTATAAACCAAGTTTATTGTTCATAAAAATGAACGGGTCAAGTAATTTGGAAATAATTATAACGCCGATAGATTAAAGTTAAGAAGTTTGTAAATCCGGATATGGGATTTTTATTCCATATTATAGAGAAATGAATTACAATCACGTAGGAAGAAACGTGACGTAAATCGGATCAAAATTGAACAAATTATTATCATTTTCCTAGAAACTAGTTTGGCTGGAAAATGAAGGTCTGCATTTCAAAACATTCTGTCGAAATTGGTTCCTCGCGCCACGCGACCGAGGAGACCCTCAGTCTTCGCGGCCCGCGACTGGGGTCGCGTCACGCGACAATGAAGTCAGTTCCCGTCGCGGCACTCGACGGGTTACAAATCCAACAAAAGTTGTTTAGTTCAATTGTTTTGTGCTGCAGATTAGTTTTATTAAGTTATACACTTCTACAACTAACCTTTATGACCATTTTGGATTATAGGTAAATGAAGTCTTTTTGAATGGCGATCAAAGCTTGTATGAGGACCGAACACACAAATCAATGAAGCTTCCGCTATTATATTAGTCGTTTTTGTTACAGAACTTGTATAGCCATCCTTTGAATGTTTTGTAAACTTGTGTAAACATCGTTTGAATGTTTTGCACGCTAAGTAAATGTCGTTTTATCAATAAAAGTTGAAATATGGTAAATTTTGATATATAAATCCATAACATATTATATGAAAAGTACATTGTTTTGTAAGGGTCTGTACGGCGTCTAAAGTCATCAAGGTTATCAATGACGTCTAGATTTTGTTTTTCTTATATAAAGTTATGTGTGTTGACGTTTCCACATTATTTACATGGTTTTACGCTATCTCTTTTTGTTGTTATACCCTGTGTCCGTGTCGTAATACCAATTAAATTATAGTTACAACGCACAAGATTAAAATTCAAGCTCTTTTTAAAATCCAGTTGTTTTAAATTTAAAATATTTAAATGAATCTCATTAAAACATTTTTTATTCATTCGAACTCAAATTTAACTGAATGTCAAAAATTTTTAATGAAGCTTTTAATTAATCACATCATGATAATGGATTTTAATTTTTTAAACCTTCATTCAATCAACCATAAATTCTAAAAGCAAAGGAAGTCACGTGCATACCTGGTGGGGAAAACAAAATTCATTATTGCTATTTAAAAAGATAACAACGCTTTGTTACCCATTGTTTAAACTTTTAAACAATATCAACATCATAAGGTCATAACAGGTACACGTATATGTAGCAAGCTCCATCAATTGAGTGAATGTACCAATTGTATCCACTATCACTAAAAGACACATGTAATTAAGTTGTGTCGCTTTAGATCACAAGTAAGTGGCAATTTTTCATCACGTGAGCATATTGTGTCGCTTTAGATCACACGTAAGGGGCGGTTTTTCATCACGTGAACGTCTCTATAATATTTACCTAATTACTCTTTTTTTTTAAGTCAGCAAACAATAAAGGTGAATGGTGTAGGAGTGTGTGAGTAAGATGGTGTGATTGAGAACACGCCTAAGGCATTTCAAGCCCCAAAAACGCCTGGGGGTGGTGTAGCATGACATAAATAGGGGATTACATACCTCATTACGCATGATCTTAGTAATTTTTATCAGCTCTCAAACGTAGTATATATTCATTATTGGAATGAGATGGTTATAAAACAAAATGACAAAGTACCTAACTAGCATAATTTAAAATAACATAACATAATCAAAAACAATTAACATGCTTCTCTACTAATTATTTTTACGTGTTTATGTGTGTAATAGTATTTTTGTAATTTAAAATAACATAACATAATCAAAAACAATTAATATGCTTCTCTACTAATTATTTTTACGTGTTTATGTGTGTAATAGTATTTTTGTCATATTTGTTTTATCTATTTACAGCGGGCACAGGATTTATTTTCTAAGGAGCAATTGGAGTTTAACTAAACTTTAAGCAGGCAATCAGGATTTTTGCCTACAAATAGGTAGAAAATGTCATTAAAATGCCAAAAGTCAAAATAACAAATTACACGAATTTATTAGGGTCCCCGCCCCCTTGGCTAGTATGTTGGTCCGTTACTGCTTGTTTATGTATTTTTAAGTTATAAAATAGTATAAACTAGTATTACCCCCCCCCCCCCGGTATTGCGGTGGAGACGTAAAACCATGATAAATGGCACCAATGCCACACCATCGTTAGCAACAACCAACACTAAAGTTGCGGCGTGTTAATGCGAAGAAATTAGACCGAAACGTAACACATAGAGAGTAATAACTAAGACGATTTAAGACCCGCATGTCGCGACGAACCTTTCAAACGGGGAAAAAAAGAGACGCCATAAAAACGCTGAACCACACATGCACGTTGCGCCATATTTACTCACAAAATTTAGAACAAAGCGTAAAACGAACGTAAAAACGCTAAACCACACACGCATGTTGCGCCGTGTTACCTCGCAAAATTTGGAACGAAATGTAAAACGAAAAATTTGCGAAATATTAAAAGTATAGGGGACCAAAGTTGAAAGTAAAAAAGTTGTGAGG
Source organism: Helianthus annuus (assembly GCF_002127325.2). Classification (NCBI taxonomy): domain Eukaryota; kingdom Viridiplantae; phylum Streptophyta; class Magnoliopsida; order Asterales; family Asteraceae; genus Helianthus; species Helianthus annuus. Next base: position 103,696,992 of record NC_035448.2, read on the forward strand.
TTAAATTAAAAAATATGAAAACTTTTGGGTTAAAAGTAAACAATAATATAGTGTTGGGCTAAAAGTGTAACATGGATTTTTTTTTTTTTTTGAAAACTCTAATAAGTATGGGTTACAACACTTCTATGTATCAAAGTGTTGCTTAATATTTATATTATTTAAATTAAATGACATTTTAAGATTTGATTAGATATATATAATAATGACATTTTAAGATTTGATTAGATATATAATATTAAAAAGGTTTATAGGGATATATGAAATCATTTTTTTAATAAACACATAAACATGATTTATGAATTGTGTTATAATGTAAAGGATTTAAAAATAAGAGGGGTAAGAAGCCAGAGAGTGACAAGTGTCTTAGGAGAAATTAATTGGAAAGGGTAATTTTGTCTATAAGAGGAAAGAAAATATGCACATGCAAGTCACATGCTATTTCGCCCCTAATTTTTAAACGTCCGTAACTTTTTTATACATCATTTGTTTTTAAAAAAAAATTATACCATAAAATCGAGCGTTTTTTATCTTTAATATGTGTAGGATCGGATTCTGACCCGGACGAGTCAATCAGAGGAGTTTGATCAGATACAGGTGCGGAAAACAAGTACCTGACGTAGAAACAGCTAGATATCTTCTTAAATCTCTTTGTTGATTAATTTGACAGCTTTTACATTCAATTCTCACACCGGCAGCACCTCAGTATGAAATCAGAAGTTTACAAATGAGATCCGCTTATGGGGTATTTATAGTTCAAGTAGGTCCCCACATACGGACATGTCCGTATAAGCGGACCTGACAAATAAGCGGACCTACTATGTCCGTATGAGCGGACCTGCCATAAAAGCGGACCTCCTATGTCCGTATAAGCGGACCTACCCTCAAAAACACCTATACTCTCCAGTTTTCTCGTAAAACGCGCCCTAATCTATACAATACAATGAATAACATGATCCAAGACGAAATCAACAGATGTAGTGCACCAACAGACTCCCCCTCAGATGTTGATGGAGTCGTTCATTGAGTCACGACTATGTTGTGTCTTCATATCTTCAGTCTTGATCAGTTTCTAGGCTTTTCTCTCTCGATCTTTTCTTGCATGTCTTCAGACTCCCCCTTGCGATATGCTGGCATTTCTTTAGTTCATCAGCATCACCAGCTTTAGGATCGTTGTCTGGCTTTCCGTCTAACAGCTTTTCATCTTATCCTGCAAAAACTCTACCTCAAAGTAAATTTTACAATTTAGAATAAAGGTGTCTGCACTAAAACAAACTCTTCCTCAAACCAAACTGAAACTTTACCAGTGACAATATTGAAGAACCACTTGAAAGGTTAGATTATGAAAACATTTAATTCCAAACAAATACTCCCCCTCAAATATTGCTCATCATGTTTAGCACTCGGAATTTTGAAAATCAGCTTTCCAAAATCAGTTGTCAAAAATCTTTTTGAATTTTTTAAACTTTATGCTAAAACATACTGAAAATCTTTTTGGATTTTGAAATAAAGAAATATTTACAAACAATATTTTTGTGAGTTCGTGTAAGAGGATCATATCAGTTTATGAGACAAGTCACCAACACCATTAAGCTTCATTTCATTTTAAGTTCTAAACAATTCACCTAGATTGTCAGTATATTTGTCCACTTAAATTTTCACACAAAGTTCAACTGTTCCGAGATACGATATTAATGTTTTAAGAACTTAAACTTATCCGTGTGTCCCACTACTTGAATATACTCCCGTATCCAGATCCCAATATTCAGTCTTACAGGTGAGTATACCACAGCTGATATCTGTATAGGGGTTAGATGCGAGGGCCGTGAGAGCTCAGGTCGATACTTCCGTATACACAGAGAGATGACGGCTTCGACTTTTCGGTGTGTCCCCTTTAGAGGATCTTTTGATTTCAACAGCAGCAACTATCAATTTTATTGTTTCATCAGCTTGCTGAGGGCGATGCTTTTTCAAGCTTTTGCGGAAAGTATTATCCGGGGACTAGGTCAGTACTTCCATACAGCAGAAGTCCCGGGATAATACCCCAGATATCACTGAGCATAAAGACCTAGTATCTCAGAATAAGGGACCTTTCAAACAAGATTTCAGGGGTTACCTATATATCCAAGATGTTGTTACCCACAGAATAAGCAAGTTTGAATTTTTAGGTTTATATCTCGTCACAATCTACTAAATGTGCAAAAACCTACTGGCATATCCACATTGAGATTGTTTATCACAAATTATCTTTCCAATTCTTTAGCATGTTGTGACAGTCCACTGATGTACTATCATTTCCTCTTTTATACAACAAAACTCATTTTTCATTTTATCATGTTTTTGGCTTTTTCAAATTTTCTAATGTTTTTGGATTTTCTGAAATTTTTACTCCCCCTAAAATGCAAACACATTAACGAAATTTGAAAACTATCTAAGCTCTAAACCCACTTGAAGAAAATTCAAAACAAACTGTACAGAAAACATGACAACCGATATCAAATCGCCTCAATTCGCCAATGTTTTAAAAACCGGTTCAAACCGGACGGTTGTACCGGTTGAACCATCCGGTAAAACCGGTGAAGCCGCCCGGTACACTCGGTTTAACCGCCCGATACACCCGGTTAAACCGTTTTTTATCCAAATCCGGTACGGTATAAAAATCGGATTTTAAAACATTGCAATTCGCCATTCATTAGGCATAAACAATCTGAACTCCCCCTTTCACAAACCATTTTCTCATTTAGATTTCAAAACACTTAAGTTTGTTTTAATCAAAATGATTTTTCCGGAAAATGAGTTTGTTATTATCACTTGTAAGTTTACCACTTGTTTAAGTACGGGGATATGGTTCATCGTCTTGTCAGTTTTATCAAATGTAGTAAATCAAGTACAAATCAATGCCCCTGATTTACCGTTTTGCAATCAAGCAACCTATACCACTTGTAAAAATCATCAAACAAAACCACTTGTAGGAATGACACCTCTACACAAACCGTTTTACCAATTAGAATGCCGATTCCTACTTCACACTTACCAACCTGGAAGCTCCTGCGTAGTCATTCAACCTGTAAAGTTTTAACAATTTTAAGAATTTTTCATACAAACTCATAATAAATGAATGATGTCGATTCCTGATCCACGATTACAAACTTGGGATCTCCGGCAAATCAGGTTTTTCAAACGAAGAAAATGTCCACCCAAGCCTGACCAGCCTTGGGTGATTTCAATTCAGATTTTGTTGGGGTGTAAGTTGCTTTCTTTGTAGCGTAGAAGTCTTTTACCCCTTTCACCTTCCCATCGACCATCTTTCCGAAAATCTTCTTTACTTTTCCATTAAATGCTTTCTCATTATCAAAATTATCCTTTTCAGAATAACCCTGATTTGAAATTTCAGTCTTTCCAACTTTTCTTTTAAAATTCTCAATCCTCAATGGTGGAAAGTTGTCGTCATCCATTGAAGGAACTGAGTTTTCATCACTCTCATCAAACTGTGGCTCCTCTGATTTTGTGGAATCAGATTCATCGCCAGATTTTAGCTCAGATTTCTTAACAACCCATTTTTGGTTGTCAAGTTTCACACTTCGCTTGTAAAATCTCTTCGAACATTCACCAACTTCAAATGTTGAATTTTTGAAAACTTTAAATTGTTCAGTTGGTGGTTCGGTTTTATCAACAATAACTTCTTTCAATTTTCCAGAAACTCCCTGTTTTGTGTTCGTCGCTTTCGGACAATTCCATGCAATGTGACCGGCTTCATTGCATCGGAAACAGGTTCTGGTTTCTTTCTTCACGTAAGCTCCATTCTTTCTCTTCTCGGCTAGAAATTCTTGGTTAGATTGTTTCCAGAATGGGCTTTTTGCTTCCTCTTCCGAGCTTGTTCCTGAAACAAATTTTGTATTTTTAGAAAATTTTTCATTTTTATAGTTTTCTTGTGACGTAAAACCAAGTCCTTTCTTTTTGTAGCTACGATTTTGGTTTTGTTTCTTTTGAAAACCAGAACCAGAATTGTAACCCTTTTTCTTGTTTAATCGTTGTTGAACTCTTGAGGTGTAAAGTTTAGGTTTACCATTAAGATTCAAATCTTTTATTTCAGAAATATTAATTTCTGTTAGTTTGAAAACTTTTTTAATCAATTCATTTTTAACACCTCTTATTGGAAACTCTTTATCAAAATATAATTTGTCAGAACCATTCAAAGTATACACAACTTCAAACGTTTCATCATTCAAATTAGATTTTGACAACAAAAACTCTTTACTGTAAACCCGTTTTCCCGATGATTTTGAACTCTTTTTGGACGAATTTGAACTCCCGACTGACTGACACGAACTTTCGGACTCGGACTTTGACTCTGACTCCTCATCCTTATCCAACACCTGATCGACCACTCGTTTTATCAATTCGGACTCATGATCTGTGTCGGACGATGTGAACGTGACGTCAATATTGTCTGGTAAAACATCGGTTATCTCGGATTCTAACTTAATATTGACCGCCTGTTTTAGTTCTTCCTCGTTAGGTTTTCTAGGCGAGTACCCTTCCCAAATCGGAGGCGGACACTTATTATAACAGACACCCTGTTTCTTACCAGTATCCTTTCTCTTCTTTGGTTGTTCATCTTTAAATGCCTCAAAACCTTCAACTGTTGGATAAATTCTGTCGATTATGTAGTCACAACCTTTGTAACTTTGCAGTAATCTTCTGATTCTTTCATTCTCAGCTGCTTCACTATCCAACTCTTTCTTCAACTTTGCACATTCTTCTATGTACATGTTGATCTCTTTTTGCTTTGTCATCATTGTAGCATTCATCATCTTCAATGCTTTCTCTCGTTCAGAGTTAGTCTTTTCCAGACTATTCACATGCCTGTTCAATACATCATACGACTTTTTCAAGTTCTTTACATCAAACAACAATTGTTCTTTCAACTTTTCTAACTCACTAAACCTCTCATCTTTTTCTATACACTGTTTACAAGACTCTAAACATGTAAGACAGGGTTTTGTGACTTCAACGATCTTCTCGACTTCAACTCTCTTTTCAACTTCCACAATCTTCTCAATCACTTTGACTTCTTTCATCTCCTTTGCAGTTTTCTTCTCTTTCAGTTTCTTCAGTTTTTCTGCAAAATAAAATTCAAAACTATCAGAAGATAAGTGAGTTTTTCCAATATTAATCTGTTCAATCTCTTCATCACTATCACTTGTTTCTGATGAACTGTTTTCAGAGGAAACAGATCCTTCATCTTCACTCTTCTCTTCATCTGATAACACTTCCATCCATTCTTTCAACATTTCTGGTTTTCAAATAATATGTGCAATGAACGCTTTAACATTTGAATCAGCTGGAATAAACTTGTCCCAGCTAAAACCTTCAGCCATTTTCTCATCATCTTGATCAATGATGCCATAATAAGCTTTCCTGTTTGCATCCTCGATCATTCTTCCATGTGTCGTTTGAGGTTCCTTTTGTTGATGCGGTTGATGAGTGATTTGCTGATAAATGGTCTTCCTGTAATAATCATCTTTCCCAGACGATTCCTTTTCTCCTCTTGGCTGCTGATTCTTGCACTCTCTTTTAAAGTGACCTTTCTCCCTGCAACGAAAACAAACAACTTTAGATTTATCAAATCCTAAGTTAGAAAGGTTTGCATCCAAGAAATCAGTTCTCCCTGTAATCAATCTAAACTTTTCAGCTCTCCTCAAAACACTCGCCAATGCCCACTTGATGTCCATCAATTTCTAGCTCCACTGCATCAATCTGGTCATAATCTTCCTTTGTGAGCATCGGATTACCAATTCTTCTGGCAATCAACCCTTCATAAGACTCTAATGCAGTGACCAGTAATCCCATATGATGCTTTACAACTTCTTCAGAATAATTCTGTCCGTTTTGAAGATGTAGAGCCACATTGCATTGTAACAGATGCCCATTTCCAACTGATGTACTTTGAGCACTTAGAGGATTTACCATTGAGAACCCACTAGTATTGACTGATCCTTGACTGCTAGGCGGAGACTGATTTCCAGCACTAAATGCAGTTTGTATCTTTGGACTGGCTTCAGCAGTTTGAACATTTCCTTTATAGTACAATTTGATATCTTGTTGATGAGTTGAACTGTTCATTCTATCAATTTTCTACTGCTCCAGATCCTGTGCCTCCAACTTCTCTATAAACTGTGCAATCGATAACCTGCTAAACTGTCCGGAATTCTTTAATATCATCAGATATGTACCCCATTCCTTTTGCGGTAACGCATCAGCAAGCTTTTCAACCCATTCAGCTGGAGTTTTTGTAATCTTTAACTGTGACATGGTGCGAACAAGATGACAGTATCTTTCAATGAGAGTCTTTGTCGTTTCACCAGGCATACACGTAAATAGTTCAAACTCTTTCTTCAACAAAGCTGCTTTACTCTGTAGCATCTCCGTACTTCCCTCAAACTTCTTCTTAAGAGCTTCCCAGATAGAGTACGCATTGTCATCATGTTGAAGCAACACAAATATATCCTCCTTTACTGCTTGCTGTAACAGATTGATCATCATTTTTTCACCTATATAACTTTCCCTCTCTTGATCAGTGAATTCAGAAATGATTTTATCGACTCTCATAGCGCTTTGTGGTCTAACGTATTCAGTTTCGATGCTCTCCCAAGCTTTTAGATGATTCGCCTGCACCCAATTTTCGAACCGTTTCTTCCATCCGTTATAATCTTCAATTCCCATAAGTTTCGGGGGGTTTTTGCATTGTTCCGGTTTCATTTTCCATTGTCATGTTCTTAGCAATGTCAGACGGACTAGCAGGGTTTGTAGCAAACGCGTTGTAAAACTCAGTATCCATGTTTCAGACTTGTATCACCTGACGATCTCGAATTACCTGACGATACACAAACAAACAAAACACAATCAGTTTAAAACACTTATCAAAGTAACTGAAACAAACAGATACTCTGTGCGAACTGAATCACTCGAACTGATGAATAATCTGTGCGAATCGAAATTTGACAAACTGTGCGAACTGAATTTGATGTGAATTGAGTTTGTTGTCAAAACATGCGAACTACTATGACCCGGATTAAATTCAAACGACCAGATTCACTACGAACGAACTGATGGACTTTCGAACGACCTGATAAACTTTTGACAATTGTGAACTCCAAACCGTACGAACTGGTATAGTTTCAAGCAATCTAAACTGAAATCAAGCGACCTTTTCAAACGACCTGGTTAATACCACACGCCCTGAAACAAGTTTGAATTTATACGGACTAAACCACCTCTTGTAAACTGGTTAATACCACACGACCTGATGGACTCACTAATTGGGCCGATGACTTGAGAAGCTCAATTCTCTTATGTTGGGCCGCAACTTAAAACTTGATCACTTCCAACTTTAATTTCCAACTTAATCAATCACATGCAAACTGATATATTCACATGTGCTTAACAAAAAAAATTTTTAAACAACACTGGCCGACACATCTCTTTACCACAAAAATCTCATTCGACCTTTTATTCCACAAACTGACAATCACGAGATTACTTTGTCAAGCTGTTTCAAACGAATAGACACTTTTGTATTAAATGATCATTGGGCCGTGAACTTCACAAAGGTGATTGGACCTAGACTTTTGATCTTATTCTGATTGGGCCATGAATATCTTTATTCTCGTGTGATTGCAAAGGTGACTGTTACATGAATATCTTTTATTCTCGTGAAATTCACAAAGGTGATTGGACCTTTATTTTATTTGTGGCCGACAACTTCTCTTTCACAACATCATCTCATTGGGCCATAACAATGCACTCAAAACATTTTTGATGGACCAAACTTGTAATGGGTCGATGACAACTAACTGGCTGCCTTTACTTAATTGGGCGGCAACTATAATCTGCTATATAAATTGCACATGAGCCGACAACACAATTATTAACCCGATAATTGGACCTTTTATTTGAATTTAATGTTGATGTCAGATAAACGACAAATAAGCGGAACTAGAAACTTTATTTGGAGCGGACCAAAAAGAATGACACTGAAGCGAATCTACAAACAATTTGGAGCGGACCTGGTGTCTTATGAGCGGATCTATCAAATGATGTAACAATGAAGCGGACCTATGATGTTATACGAGCGGACCATATGTCAAATGAGCGAACCAGATTCTTATGAGCGGACCTTTCGAATGATGTATCTTAGGAGCGGATCTGTGATGTCACAAGAGCGAATCTACCAGAAAAATGTCCTAAAAACGAACCTGAATATTCAAATGAGCGGATCTATCGAGCGAACCTATGTAATGCCGTAAAAGCGGACCTAATTCGGAACAAGTTTTGACCCATTTTTATTGTGAATCTTAAAGCTAAACTTTCAGGGATTTGACAATATACTGTTACGCACAATCTGTGAAATTTTGAGCCGATTTTGACCGATGGAACTTTTTGAACTGATGAAAGAAGGTGTAGAAGAAAGAAATCTGAATGAAATTCAGCTAATCTCTATAGAACTCCTCCTCCTGAAGCTCTGATACCACTTGTAGGATCGGATTCTGACCCGGACGAGTCAATCAGAGGAGTTTGATCAGATACAGGTGCGGAAAACAAGTACCTGACGTAGAAACAACTAGATATCTTCTTAAATCTCTTTGTTGATTAATTTGACAGCTTTTACATTCAATTCTCACACCGGCAGCACCTCGGTATGAAATCAGAAGTTTACAAATGAGATCCGCTTATGGGGTATTTATAATTCAAGTAGGTCCCCACATACGGACATGTCCGTATAAGCGGACCTGACAAATAAGCGGACCTACTATGTCCGTATGAGCGGACCTGCCATAAAAGCGGACCTCCTATGTCCGTATAAGCGGACCTACCCTCAAAAACACCTATACTCTCCAGTTTGCTCGTAAAACGCGCCCTAATCTATACAATACAATGAATAACATGATCCAAGACGAAATCAACAGATGTAGTGCGCCAACAATATGAGTACCATATTGTTATATTTTTTCAAAAAAAAAATCAAAAACCCAGTTACATATTACACAATGGACATGATGTAAACACAGTGTAAAGTAGATCAAAAACACAATCAATGACAAACAGATAAAGACATAATGGACAACATACTAAAACATAATGACCATAATGTATAACACAATGGCGATAACATATAACACAATAAATATAAGACTAAATAAAAACACAATTGATGACATGTGAAAAAGTTATTTATGGATTTTCTCTCTCCACATGCAAGGCACATGTCAATTCCCCAATCGATTTAAAATGTCTATAACTTTTTCATACGACATTTTTTAAAAAAAAAAAATTCACCATAATAACGAGCGTTTTTTATCTTTAATACGAGTACCATATTATCATATAAAAATAAAATAAAAAATTTCATTTTTACTGGGTTTTTTCGCATTGTGTTAAAGGTTCAGTTCATTGTGTCTTTTAACTGGGTTTTGGTCATTACATTTTAGTAGAATTTCTATACATTGTGTTATTATCAAAACCTATAACACAATGTTAATTTGGGTTCTATATAACACAATATATAATACAATAAAGATGGTGTTATATCTGGGTTTTCTATAAATTGTGTTATTAGTTCAGGTCATTGTGTTTTATATGTTTTCTATTGTGTTTTAATAATTTGTTCAATTTTTTTATTATCTTGTTCGTTGTGTTTTACTTTGTTGTGTGTTGTGTTTTTAGTTTGTTTTCTATTGTGTTTTCACTGCTCTACATTGTGTCTTTTATCTGTTGTCATTAATTGTGTCTTTTATCTGTTGTCATCAATTGTGTTTTTATTTAGTCTGATATTTATTGTGTTATATGTTATCGCCATTGTGTTATACGTTATGGTCATTATGTTTTAGTATGTTGTCCATTGTGTCTTTATCTGTTTGTCATTGATTGTGTTTTTGATCTACTTTACATTGTGTTTTACATCATGTCCATTGTGTAATATGTAACTGGATTTTTCATTTTTTTTTTTTGAAAAAATATAACAATATGGTACTCATATTAAAGATAAAAAACGTTCGATTTTATGGTATAATTTTTTTTTAAAATAAATGATGTATAAAAAAGTTACGGACGTCTAAAAGTTGGGGGGGGATAGCATGTGACTTGCATGTGCATATTCTCTTTCCTCTTGTAGACAAAATTACCCTTTCTATTTAATTCCTCCTAGAACACTTGTCACTCTCTGGTAGCTTCTTACCCTTCTTATTTTTAAATCCTTTGCATTAAAACTCAACCCTATGAATTTATAAAACTCAAAAGGAGACCAATTTAGTCCAGTCAATGGATAAGCTAGACAACTTAACAAACTGTAAATAAACAACATATACCTTATGCTTAGGATGGTTTTTTTTTTAAATTGATGTTTCATTTTTAACCAAAAGCTATTTGTTTTTCTACTTATAACATAAAAAGTTTTCATCTCTTGCAATTCAACCTTACAACTTTTGTATTTTCAACTTTGGTCCCCACACTTTTCATATTTCGCTGATTTTTTGTTTTAAATTTTGCGAGTTAACACGGCGTAACATGTGTGTGGTTCAACGTTTTAACATTTCATTTGTTATATATTTGGTCTAAAACAAATAATTTCAAAGAAATTAACAAACCTGGAAACCGAATTGAAATTGCAAAGTTTGTGATAAAACCTGGATTAATCTCTGAATCGTATGAGAACTATCAGATAAACCTACTTACGAGTTACACGCAATGATTTATTGGATTAAACAGAGATCACTCTTGTTGGAATTGGATTTGATTGAATCTGTGAATGAGAAACCGTAACCAAAGAAACCGACGTCTTCTTTTTTTGTGTGTTCCTGTATGATCGAAAGAAAAACAAACCACAAGTGATATCACTGCCTTTTTTTTTCATTAGCCATATCTCATGGACATATTTTAATTCATGGGCCCAAACTATACTTATAGTAAATTAAATTACATAGGCCCTTATTAAAGTGTAATGGCCAAAATAATATAGCCATTATAAACCATTAAGCCCAAAAGGTTATTTATGTAAAAACTCAAATAACATTATATAACACCTCGTAAAATCACGTCCAATGATGTATTGACACGTGTAATAAACCCTAAT